>NC_137915.1:4075914-4263414 GCF_963457725.1 Sprattus sprattus
TCAATGTCTTGCCCCCCCCCCCCCCACAAAAAAGAAAGAAAAACTGGCAAAACACTTCTCCTCTGAACGGACGATTTAATCATACACCTTTGCATGCCCAACCCCTACCTTAGGCCTGGGGTCATCAGTAACCTTTGACCCCCCCTGACACAGCAGGCTTGGGTGCGTGCAAAGGACAGGGGTGTATCCATGTCTGTAGGCACACGGCAACAACGGACAGCTCAAAACCACATGCTACATAGATGTCTGTACAGATTTGCAGGCACGTGCATCCGCACACACATAATAATGTGCATAGACATAAGCATAGTGTGTGTGTTGGAGAGAAAGAGAGAGAGAGAGAGAGAGAGAGAGAGAGAGAGAGAGAGAGAGAGAGAGAGAGAGAGAGAGAGAGAGAGAGGGCATAGCTGGCAGAGGCTTGATTGCCAGGAGTGCTGGTGTCCTCAGGCGCTGTGTGCCAGTCTGCCAGTCTGGTCCGTTACACCTTGCTGCCTTTAAAGATTGCCCTAAAGAGACAGAGAGGGGAGCCACCATTTCAGCATACCACAGTCTGATGGTACCCCACCAACCCACCCACGCGCACACACACACACACACACACACACACACACACACACACACACACACACACACACACACACACACACACACACACACACACACACACACACACACACACGCACACACACACACATGCACACACACATGCACACGCACACACACACACACACACACACAATCACACACGCACATACACACACAAACACACACTCACACCCTCAACCCACTTCCACAACCCCCAGAGCCACAAGGCAGGGAATGCTGCCAACATTTACCCCAGAGAGCCGCGGGAGGGGGGCAGAGTGGCGGGAGGGGGTCAGGGGCGGGGGGGGGGGGGGGGGGAGGGGCGCGGGGGCAAGAGGCACAGCGACACAGCAGAGGACCAGGCTGCACAGACCGGGCTTGAGACAAGAGGAGGCGGGGGTGACTGGTGCTCCTCTGAGGCTTGCACTGCTGTTCACAAACATTTTCACCGACACGCAGACACTATGGCAGACACACTGTGTATACGCACACGTATGGGATGGGATTGGTCACGGAGCCGACGCCTGCGCTAGGGACTGGCTCCGAGGCTGCGGTGAAGTGAAAGGAGAGAGAGAGAGAAACTAGAGAGAGAAAGAAGAGAGAGAAAGAATAGAGGGAAAGAAGAGAGAGCGCACTGTAAATGTGAGAGACATTTTTCTCTCCCCCTTTCTTATTATTATTTTTCATCTTCAGCTTAGAATGGCAGTAGATAGCAGCATGTAAATGAGATGGTTATTACACCAGTGTTCATCAAGCCAAGCTGGAGAGACTTCAATGGCTTGATGAATATGCATGCAAATTTGTTAATTAAGTTAATTATTCTGCCGAAAATTCATTTGTCTTCCAAGGACTTTGCAGCAATGATTTTAACATGTTTCTGTCATTAGTCATGCTCTCTGCTATTTAAAATCACTTTGGTCCACTTTTTAAAAGTTTGACAGGGCTAGTACGGACAGGAAAGGATTTAGATGGAGCAGTGAAGAGACAAAGGAGAGAATTCTGGATGGTCTATGATATTTTTGGTCTTCTAAAGAAGACAGATAGTGCCAGAATGTTCTACTGTTAAAAGATAAAAATAAAATGGTGTAAGAATTGTGTAAATGTCTGACATTAAGAATGAGTTTCCACATGAATGCCATTTTTAAATGTAAAATATAATATAGCATATGAACAGGGGTATGTCACACATGGGATTTAAACACATTTATATTTGTATATCTAAATGTATCTAAATAAACCCAATGCTGAAATCCAACTTCCTTCTGAACACTTGTCAGTTCGTTCCATTCAATGCTGTACTGCTATATTGTGTTCACATATCAAATATAAAGTGCATTTCATAAGGCTGTTTGCATCAACATGCACATCACATATTCTTTAATGATACTTAAGATTTTCACAGCAATCGAATAACGTTTCAGTTGAATTTATACCACATCACTCCTTGGAAACTTGCAATGAGGCAATTAGGTGGGTTTTCAGTGAGATGCGCGAGGGAGGCGTTGTGTTGTGACAGTTTACACAAGACGAATATTTGTTCAGTCAATTAACATATTTACAGTCAGTCATCTTACTGACAAAACGATATGTCTTCTCTTAAACTTACATTGGGAAAATGATGCATCAGAACAGAAAGTTTTCGGCACTAATTGAATCGTTCAGTGCTGTCCCTGAGTTTTGTTTTTAATAATGTTGATATGCTATAACAATTGTCAGTCTTAATTGTTATGTGTGTTTACTAGTGTTGGAAGATGCAATTACGTTGAGAGCCTCTGAACAGAGATGTGCTGCCAGGGACTGAATACACACATCTGTGACAGCAAAAAGAAATACATCTGTTTCTCTGAGAACATTTGAAGCGAAAGTGAATCAATTACTGTTAAGACGACTTCCTATGGCATCTCCAGATTGCAGTTTGGGATCGTTGTAATGTTGTTTGCCAAACTTTCCTAAAGAATGACACAGGAATCCAACTCTCAGCTTTCACAAAATGAGACTTAGCAGAGGAAAGGTGCACTCATGTAATGTACAGATCCAGGGTTCACTGGGGTAGGGGGTCCCCATAAGGCTTATGACTAGTAAGCCATCTTTTCAAGGTTTTCAAGGTTTAGGTATCAGAATCAGAAACAGATTTATTGTCAAGTAGGTATACGCCTACCTGAAATTTGCTCTGGTGCATGGGTGCATACAGTAAACATAAAAACATCAAAAACATAAACATACACAATAAGTACTTCACATAACATAAAACATAGAAACACACTAAGTACTACACATAACATAAGTACTACAGATAGAACAGAGTGTATATAAAAAAAGTGAAGTGAGGGTTTTCGCCCCACATTTTAACCAGTTTGTCTCTGTTATATACATTATATATGTATAGTTACAGCATATGGAATAATATACCAGTATGTTATATTTCTTCCATCCGTCTGTGAGTTGATCATTCTTGCTGTCGTAACAAAAAAATACCTTCGCCTTAGAATGTCGAAAGCCAGGCATCCTCTCAGCAGGCGTTTCGTCCTTGGCCGTTGCCATGGTTGTCCAGCTCCTTAGGGCTCTGCCACTGTCTCATGGTGTCGTAGCCATGCAACAATGAGTTTCTGGAAAATACATTTGACAGAAAAAAAAATGAAGATTCAGTTTTGTACCCTCTTGTTTTCATGGGGTAGTCTCACAGTTGTAACACTATAACTGAACTATTTGCTAGACTCAATACTGTAATGCAATTCGGATGGCATTTCCTTTCTCGCATCCTCAGAGACAAACCGGTTTGGGTCCATGTGCTATCTGCAAATAGACCTGTCTGTACTATTTCACAAGTCAAATATCAGGGTGAAGAAAGTTACTGGGAAGGTTACCACTGATCCCTATGACCCATCTGACAACCTCTTCTGTGCTGGTATGTATAGAATTACAGGCACTTTTTATATTTATGTTTGAATTTGAGTCTTGTATGCATTTTGTTTTCATGTCACACAACCTGTGAGTGTCTGTTATGACTATTGTTTGTGTACCTCATTCACCGATGACACCACCTGCCACACATAGAGTCTCATTCAGATGTGCTCAAGTATGTGAGCTCATGTATGCTGTTATGTCTGTCTGTGTGGGCGACATATGTGTGTGTGTGTCTGTGCATGTTTGTGCATATGGCTTTGTGTGTGTGTGTGTGTGTGTGTGTGTGTGCATATGGCATTGTGTGTGTGTGTGTGTGTTTGTGTCTGTGTGTCTGTGCATCTGTATGCATATATGGTGGATATGTGTGTGTGTGTGTGTGTGTGTGTTAAGTGGGCATCAGATGGATCTGGTCGTCTGTGGCTGACAGCGTCAGAGTGGACAGATGACGTTCAGCGGTAAATCACTGCTGGTTTTCTCTCCAGCACATGTCACCGAGCTGGCGCTGCTCAGCATGGGGTCCAGCGCTCCCCTCTCTCCTTCTTCTCATCTTCTCTCCTCCATCTCTCCCTCTCTCCTTCTCATTTTCTTTCCTCCAGCGCTCCCCTCTTTCATCCTTCTCATCTTCTCTCCTCCATCTTTCCTTCTCATCTTCTCTCATCCATTATATTGCACAGTGCACTCTTGTTTTGCACATTCCTGCATAGACTGTACAGCTCCTTCACTTCATATTCATATCATACAGGCACTCTGAGATTCTTCTGAATGAAAAGTGCGTTACAAATAAAAATGAATTATTATTATTATTATATTATATAAATAGCTTTTAAAATGTTCATATTTTGTAATATTTGTTTTACTTTGTATAATTTTTTATATATTGTTTTTCTTATGTTCTGTGGTACTTTGTAGTACCATGTTTTTATGTTTATTGTCTGCACCAATATGCCAAAACCAATTCCTTGTATGCGTAACCTTACTTGTCAATGAAAACAATTCTGATTCATCTCCTCCATCATTCTCCATCTTTCTCTCTCCTTCCTCATCCTCTCTTCTACCACCACCACTGTCTGTCTCTCTCTACTCTCCTGCCTACCATGCTTCTTTCTTCTCAGAAACCTTCCATCCAAATACTAAAACTTAGCCTATAAAGAAGTGTACTGCTTATTTGTATATAGAAAATGCAGGACACACCAAGGCTATATATAAGTTTGTTACTGAAAACAATCTATATGTGAAGGTCATGTGTACGGGTAATAACTAGTCAAGGACTTAAAACATTTGAACAAAATAAATGTTGAAAAGGTATTTTTCTGTCTTTGTAGAACATGAGCTCACTCTGCATAAAAACAATGGGATCATTTATAGTATAAATCCTGTGCAGACCGTTCTATCCATTAACAGGTGCAATGTTTGTGGCCTTTGTTATAAAGGGTTACTTGCAATGTCATTACATTGTAATAACAATGATGGCAGACATTCAAAAACATATACATGTGTGGCCTTCTGATCAAAGAGAGAAAGGCCAATAAAGCTGTGAAGAGGAGACAAATGTTGCCACTCTAATTTTCTTAAATGCTGCAGTACATACTTGACATAACAATTCCACTCCAGTCAGTGGCAGAACTGGTATTGAAGGCCATTGTCGCATTTCTGTGTCTGTTTTTTTTTATTTTTTATTAGAAACAGCACTTATACCTTGCTGCCTGATTAATGGAAGTTTCTTCCTGATTTCTCTCCTAATTAACTCCAGAGCAAAACATTCTCCACTGTAACTGGGGAAGGTGGAGCACAGGACACATCTAAAAATGGAACGCTGAACGGAACATATTGCAACAGCACGGACCCATTCTCTCTCCCTGGCATAGCTATGCCAGCGCGTTTGAGCCAATTAAAACACACAGTCCCCTGCCTCTACTTGTAATTGAGGATATTTGAACACTATTAGAAGTGGAGAATGTGTGCCTACTTGGTAACCGACATACCCTGGACTTCCTGCCTCTCTAATCCTCTCTATAACCTTATCTCACTCTCTGTGCAAATACACACAAAGAATTGACACGTCCACATTCACACATGCCACGGACTTCCACCTCAAACTGTCATGGTGTGCTCTTCACCATGCAAGTCATACTGTGTGAACACAAGTGAACTGAGGCAATCAGTGAATACAAAGAAAGTGGAGCATCAGTGATGGACAGCTACATTTGTCCAGTGTACTTTCACTGGGCTCTATTTATTTAGAAAAAGGCTTTCTTTCTTTCTTGTGTCTCTCTGTGTGACCATTGACTTGTTTCTCTTTAACACATGTTACACATATACAGGTAGAAGTCATTTAAATAGAACATTGCGGTAAAACATCAACTGTCCTAAATCACACCTTGTGTAGGTAATGGGTAATCTAGACAGGCTTTATCGGCTATCAACAGCACAGTGCCATCTGCTGGGATCCAAGGGAATTGCAGTAGAGTTTATTTAAACAGACATCCTGTAATTGATACTCAGCCAAACACTCTCCACAGGACCCTACCCTCCTACCCAACCCTATGCTCCTAGCACTACCCAGGAATGGGTCTGTGCCAAAATATACTTGGTGCTCTCAGTCGCACACAAGAAAAGTCCTTTCATTTTAATCATGGCAGGAAAAAACATGACAGGCGTGTAACTGGGCACGATACAATGGAGAGCAGCGTGCTTTGCTACATTTCCTGTGGATGGGAGGCTAGCCTTCAGTGCTGGAATCCTGTTCCTCAGGGTTATCCACAAATGGCTCACTGCAATCTCTTCTTACTCTTCTAAAGTGTTGTAAGGAGTTTACTATAGTCATTCATACAGTCACTAATTGACAGTGGCAAAACCAGCCAAGACAATTTTCTTTCGTCTGCACTTTCTGAAGGGTTGTGTGTATGGTGTAAGCCAGAGTGTGGAAGATACCGGTATGCATTTTAACACTCTACTTCATAATAAATCAAAAGGAAGGATGCAGAGGTCTGAATAACTGATGAGTAGAGAGATAAACAAGTTGGTGGGAAAGTGACAGGGAAATATTGCACAGAGCTGATCAAAGAGTAGCAAGGAAAGAAGATCCAGATGTCTGAATCTCAATGAGCTCCACACCTGCACCTGGTAAGCACATCAATTAATAAGCCTACGATTATTGTTTGGTACCCTAGCATCTTCCAACGTATCTTGTTGAGATTACGTGCGATGCATCAAATCACTGATTTGCTTGAAGTGTAAGCCAGTTTATCATGCAAAAGTGGTTCATTTGAAAGTTGACCTTAGATGGGTGTATCAGAGAATACATGATTTTTACAGAGGCTGAAGCTGTCTATTTACTCCCCCTGCTGGTTGGATTCATGGACAAACTACACTAACTAAAAGGTCAAATTGGATCACGAAGTGTCAAAGCCATAACCAGTGGTAGACATGAGCTGACCACCTATAATAAAAGCACCAAAATGCAGCCTTTGATATGGCAGAGTGGCCCTAAGCGGGTATTTGTGGGGAGTGAGTAGAAGGGTGGGAAGCAATCAAGTAAAAAAACACATTTTTTTTAAAAAACTGCGGCAGCTGGTTGGCCTCTGGCAAAAAAATTGAACAAAATAACAGAATCCACTGACTGCCAAGTCTAGCACTCTATTCTGTTGTTTAACCAATAGGAAGCATGCATATGCATGACCTTTTTGTTTGTTTCTTTTCACACCGTATTCACCTTCATCACATTCAACACTCGTTCTTTTTACGCTCATATCCATTTTCCCTTCCTTCGTGGCTTATGTTAGGTGTGGGAATATAAGTTTCTCTCCCGTAAATTGTACTAAATTCAAAGTGTCGACTCCAAGAAAGTCCTCGTCGTAACAAATGCAGCGTACGAAACAAACAAACAAACATGGTTGTAAACGGAGGGGAAAGCCTGGCAATGAATCGGAGGCATCCATCATTAACTCCGCAGCCGCGCCCGTCTCCCGTTCTCGTGTGCCTTCTTGCCGGAATTAATTGAGTGGCACGGAGAGGACGCCGGGCAGCCTCGGGCTCCTCTCACTCCACCGTCTGTTCCTGAAATCTCCAAGAGGTACGGGCAGGAAAAAAGCTGACACAAACACCCACACAGCCGCCCAGAGTCTGACTGGAGTAGCACATACCTCACCACACCGGGCTCAAAACGCTCGGATTCTTTTCACTACTGGGGCATCTTCGGCCCCTGCTAGGGAAAAAAGCTGTTGGTTTGGCTTATTAGTTCAATTTTCTAAAAATGTATGTACATTCTTCTTACTCAAAAAGTGTTGACATATATGAGACACTTCAATATTCAAAGTATGTGCTAAGAAAAACAAAGGATTCTAAATCCCACTTAGTGGCGACATATGGCCTTGGTGAAATTCATAACTTATCCTATCCCCTTCCATGACCGGCTATGCACTTTTTTAGACGACAAATCAGCGGGCCTGGTTCCAAATCCCTAATCCCTTTTTGCAGATCTAAACATTAAAACTAAAGTCACATTGTCTGCTGACCCACAGGCCCCTGTAAGGTGGGACAGACTATGACCACTTTATGTCTGTTTTCACACCCTGACAGAACCTAAATATGGCCAAGTGACTGAAGAGCTCCTTCATTTGAACGCTGGTTACAAGGCAGGTGAGCATCATCCCGAGAAGAATCCACTGAGAGCATTAGTCAGATCCACACGGATAAACAGAATGATGTGTCTCGCGCTGGCGTTCCTCTCCTCGGTTGTCTCGCGCTGGCGTTCCTCTCCTCGGGTGTCTCGCGCTGGCGTTCATCTCCTCGGTTGTCTCGCGCTGGCGTTCCTCTCCTCGGGTGTCTCGCGCTGGCGTTCCTCTCCTCGGTTGTCTCGCGCTGGGGAACGCCAGCGCGAGACACCCGAGGAGAGGAACGCCAGCGCGAGACAACCGAGGAGAGGAACCCAGCGCGAGACAACCGAGGAGAGGAACGCCAGCGCGAGACAACCGAGGAGAGGAACGCCAGCGCGAGACAACCGAGGAGAGGAACGCCAGCGCGAGACAACCGAGGAGAGGAACCCAGCGCAAGACAACCGAGGAGAGGAACGCCAGCGCGAGACAACCGAGGAGAGGAACGCCAGCGCGAGACAACCGAGGAGAGGAACGCCAGCGCGAGACAACCGAGGAGAGGAACGCCAGCAGAGACAAGAGGAACTCCAGCGAGAGCCTAGCCATGGCTAGCAGGTCTGAGCCGAGAGCACACGGACGGCTTCAGAGCCACCTGCATTCATTTACACACAGCATGGACCGGAGGCCTGAGGAGACACCAAATCTGGCTTTTATTTTGACTGGATCCAAAATGAAATCAGGCTCATGACCAGAGACAATTCAGTTACCTGTTTTATTTTATTCAGCACATAGTTTAACAACATGATGCTCGAGTATTAAACTGCTGTTTCATTAACAAAAAAAACAAAATGTATTCTCATGCACTTCAAAAAAAAGGTCAAAGGAGGAATATCACATTGATCATGTTGTCATTTGAAAGTCATAAAACAAAGCATGACACAAAAGTTTAGCAACTACTGTCTGAGAGAGAAACTGGCACGGGTGTTTTGAACATAATCCAAGTTATTGCTAGGCTTAAAGAGTAAAATGTAAGCATGCAAGATAAAAATACCACAAAAACCTGAAGCAGAATCTTCTAATTTGGTTCATAGACAGCGTTTCACTGCATAAATGAGCTAAAGAGGGCCAATACAAATTATGACCTGAAAATATTGACATTTGGACAATATGAAACTTTCACTGCTTTTACTCTCGTGTAACAGTCCTCAGAAAGAATCTAACCACCAGAGAAGTTGACATGGCTGACTGATGCAGATTAGGCACAACATGAGGGTCAGCCAGGTTCTAGAATGCCCTGATACTTCCCCTGGAATGTCACCATCAACTCAGACATAACCTAAAAAAATATCACCCTCCATTTTGAATTGAGGCAGCTGGGTAATTTTTAATAGCACTAGAGAAGTGTTTCTTTTTGCAAGGAATCAAGTCATATGTATTGCACGACTGCACTGTCACGACCACCATGGCAACACTATTGCACAATTTGGTCCATGTGACGATAACAATTATTGCATTGTTCCACGGATAGGAAAGAGCAGTGTTCGCATGTGTTTTTTATTCCATCCGCACACGCACACATGGGCTTTGAATAAGAGGCTTGCAAAATACAGTACTTTTTTCGACCACTGCTCCGCCCAACCAATTTACGAAGTAAGTGATGGTTTGTCTTTCTGTTCAGGATGTGACTTGAACAGCCATGGTTTAAGTCTGCGTTTTTCCACTACCTCTGATCCTACAAACACTCGCTGATGTTACCAGGAGCCCAGCATGCAATAGTTCTCTGGAGTCTCTGGAAGATCTCCCTCACTTTCTCTTGGGCCCAGGCTGACCTTTAACCTCATCGTATGACCCTGTGACCTCTGCTCAATGAACATAGCCTCAGTGCTAACAAACAAGCGCAGACAGTCCAGAGAGAAGAGAGAGACACAAAGACAGACAAACACATATGATCAAGCATTTCCAAGAGGTCTCTGGTTGTACTCAATGTCAATAATGGGAAGAAAAAAAAAAAGCAGCCAGCAAAATATGATGCACCTTTTACAGTAAACAACAGAAGCGAGTACAACCCTGTGCAATATCACTTCAATGACAAATGATCCATGACGATCACCTAACGGTAACCGCATTACTTTTAAAGTTGAATTACTTAGGTCGAATTAAAAAACGAGATTTAGATTTATTATCCTAAAAATACAGGCCCTGCAGTCCGTATTATTCAGATTCATAGCATATTCTTTGGTCAGATGAGACCAAGATAAATGAGTTCAGCTCTGATGGAGTCTAGCATGTATGGGGACAGACTAAATCTGAGGAGGATTGAGCCCGTCATCCACAATACAGCTGGACATTCAAAATATTGAAAAAAATTATCTGAATTCCGAAAAAAGTTAAGGGTGGTCTGACTTTTGTTAAATTTAGTTCCTACTATGGGGCCTGTATTTTAATATAGCAAATCTAAACTGTACATGTTTGGTTTTACATTAGAGCAAATACCCTACTGTATGATTTGACATTGAAGTGCAATTAGACAGGGGTGTACTCACTTCCATGGTATAGAGTATGGCATAGTTAAGAGGAGTCATTACGCCCACTGGTTTCCAATTGCCTACTTTAGCTCAGTGAAAAGCCAAATAAAATCACATTAACCTACAAAATAAAAGTGTCTTTTCATCCTCCTAAAAATGCCCCTTCTTTACATCTATATTATCCATTTGACAATTCTGTCAATATGCACGGCAGCAACATTTGCCTTGAACGATGAGCTGTTGCCCCTGCTGAAGAGGGCTCTTAAATTAAAAGACTTCACCCCAACCGCGGTGGATGGTTAGTGACTTAATAACACCTAAATTAGCTATGAAAAATGACTATGTTTCAAGCAACCATGGAGGAGCGATTGCAGAGCAGCACCATACCCAAGCCCCCATCCCCTCTCCAGCTTATAGTGGAGGACAGAGGATGGGCTGGGGTAACGAGAGCCAAAGAGATCGGAGTTGTTGTTGTTTTTGCATTAAAACACAATGCCATTGCACTTTTATTACCCTTCAGAGGAGTGCATCAGACATGTTGCTAAACTTAAGTTGTCAACGCATTGTCAGCGTGAAAGCCGGGGGGAGGGGAGGGGGAGAACGGTAGTAACAGTGGCACAGCCCTGGGTCCTGAGGCCCATGGCACGACTCTAGAACCCTGGGTCCTAAAGCCCATGGCATCACTCTAGAACCCGTGGACCTTCAGCTGCTCCTCCTTCACAATGTTAATCTGCAGCAAGCAAGGAAAGGGAGAGAAAAAAAAAGAAGAGAAAACTTGTTAAGAAAAGTTAAAGGGACCAATTGAACACCTCATGATTACCATTACTTCTACACTTGAATGTCTGCTTTAGGCACACTTCATTTAAGGGTCCTTAAACTGATAACTATTACTTCCGCACTTCCTTTTAGGTTACTTAAACTGATTACTATTACTTCCACACTTGAATGTCACACTTTTAAGGTACAGACTGACATAGGGACCCAGGGTGGAGCCTTTTAAATGTGGTGCTCTAGTCACACAGATCTGTTTCCTAATGATGTTAGTGCACTAAATACACACAGGGTGTTCTAGTCTCACAGATCTGTATCCTAATGATGCTAGTGGTCTAAATACACACAGGGTGTTCTAGTCTCACAGATCTGTATCCTAATGATGCTAGTGGTCTAAATACACACAGGGTGTTCTAGTCACACAGATCTGTCTCCTAATGATGCTAGTGGTCTAAATACACACAGGGTGTTCTAGTCAAACAGATCTGTATCCTAATGATGCTAGTGGTCTAAATACACACAGGGTGCTCTAGTCACACAGATCTGTCTCCTAATGATGCTAGTGGTCTAAATACACACAGGGTAGGACAGGTAGAAGAGCTCACCTCCATGAGGAATGTGCAGATGTTTTTCCTCTGGTCTCCCTGCAGCTGGATGACCTCCCCGTACTCAGGGTGCTCGATCACAGTGCCATTGCAGGCAAACTTCTGTTAAAAAGACATCAGACACAGGGTTAGCCTCTCACTCCTTTTAAAAAGACATCACAGACACAGAGTTAGCCTCTCACTGCCTTTAAAAAGACATCACAGACACAGGGTTAGACATCCACTTCTTTCAAAAAGACTTCACAGACACAGGGTTAGCCTCTAAAGACATCACAGACACAGGGTTAGACATCCACTTCTTTCAAAAAGACATCACAGACACAGGGTTAGCCTCTCACTTCTTTTAAAAAGACATCACAGACACAGGGTTAGACATCCACTTCTTTCAAAAAGACATCACAGACACAGGGTTAGCCTCTAACTTCTTTCAAAAAGACATCACAGACACACGGGTTAGCCTCCCACTTCTTTTAAACAGACATCACAGACACAGGGTTAGCCTCTAACTTCTTTCAAAAAGACATCACAGACACAGGGTTAGCCTCTCACTTCTTTTAAAAAGACATCACAGACACAGGGTTAGACATCCACTTCTTTCAAAAAGACATCACAGACACAGGGTTAGCCTCTAAAGACATCACAGACACAGGGTTAGCCTCTAACTTCTTTCAAAAAGACATCACAGACACAGGGTTAGCCTCTCAAGACATCACAGACACAGGGTTAGCCTCTCCTTGCACGCAACGCCTTCCTCAAGTCAACATTCAGCACAGCACAGCTCAAGCTCGGCAGTTTAGTATAGGCCCAAATAATCATTAAGTAATCTTTTTGTTAATTTGTGCACGCCGTGTACAAACTGAACAATGGCCATGAACAAACACCAGTGAGGTCAATCTGACCCACTGACCCCAAGCTTAGTGTGTGAGCGTCAGCCAGTAAGCTCAGGCATGCCTTTGCTTCCTCATAGGACCGTAAGCCTTAAATGCACCTACAGAGGAGACAGACAGGATTATGGCAGTGAATGCCCTCAGTCCAGAGCCATGGGGGGAGAGGTGTTACCTTTTTGAAGGCCTTCACCAGCTTCTTCTTGTCGTAATCATTGGCGATGCCCTGGACAGTGGTAAGCGTTTTTCGGCCGTTCCGCTGCTGAATCCTGATGTGGATTTTATCTTCGGTCCCTGCCGGGAGTAAGTCGTCACCCTTGGTTGCATCAGCAAAGGGATCTGGAGAGGGGAGAGACATACACCAGATTATCAAAATGTAAAAACGAGCTTTGAGGTTCTTATGGCTTGAGTGAAAGTCATAACACAATTGTTTTTAATCCATTTGAAGCTATTCACACATTTCACCTTTATGAGATATTACCCCACGGAAAGATGCATACACAAAGAGTGAACAAAAATGTACCGATTCAATTGAGAGAAATCTTTGTTTAAAGCATAGACATTGGAAGAGTGGGTGCATGGATTTTCTATTGTCGCCTGACCTCATGTTCTGTTTCACACAATTTATTTTTGAGATATAAGACCAAAAAGCAGCAAGCCTTCAAATATTTGCACCTTCAAGGACTATGATTTGCCTAATGACTCGATTTTGCACTTTTAATGTAAGGATTTGATTAAGGTTTCATGATTGATATGAGAATGTGTGACATAGGCTAAGTCTCTATGAACTATTTTAATTGTCATAATTATAAAGATGCTTTGTAAACAACTCAGTCTTATTTTATTTTATTAATAGGTGCATACTGAATTTGAAATTAAGCCTTGGGTTTCGCTCAACAACAAGCCTGCTCAGTGCAGTTGCGTTGGAAAGCGCTGTCCAGGCTAGAGCACCACGAACAAAGTGTGAGGGGTAAAGTAGTCTATAGGCCTAACGTGCAATAGGTGAAGTAGTCCATGCCCCATGCAACCACCCCTCACCCACAGTTTACAGCACCAACTCCCAAAAGGTTCCAACGTTGCTGCATGAAACCATGATTAAAAACCCTAATACGGTGTAGGGATAGCTTGACGGCGGTAAAAGTGTGTACAATCAGGTGAAAACGTAATGCAACTGGTTATTCTAACATCGTCCATCATGTCAGCTGGAATATTATATGTATATACACATCTTATTACTATATAGCTTTACATTTAAATAGCTAGCTATCCGGTGTTTCTAGGTCAACTCTAGCTAGCAACACAACAAAACAGCTATCATACCCCTTGCTAGCTGAAGGATAATTGGATGACTTGCATCACACGAAGCACACAAGCTAACGTTTCGGGAAAAAATGGTAACTGGCTGTTAACAGCTAGCTTATGCATATTTATTATCGTATACTGGAGGAAATCGGATAAATATCCAAGTTAACGTTCCAAGCAGAGAACTGCTCGCCTCAACTTCCACAAATCTTCCGGTTTCTTTTACACAATAAGCTAGCTATCGCTAACTAGCATTACTCGTCTGGCCAGAGCCCGGCTTTGGTATGGCTAACATTGTGCTCTCTCCAAAACAACACAAGGGGCTTTCTCGACGACGTTACCCATTTAGCTTGGTGGCTAACGACCACATACTTACCGAAAGATTGGAGGTTCTGAATAGAGGACATGCGATATTAGGACGATAACTTTGAGGAGATGAAAGGATTGGCGATACGAGCCGCTTTTTAGGCGTTTATAAGAGCTCCTTGGATTGAAAATATATGTAATCTGAGGGGTAACGGCAGAGAAACTGCTGTTACGTCCAACCAGCACGGAATGCTCGGATCGAATGCTTACAACGTTGCCATACAGTACTGCCACCTACAGCAACGGAATGAAATAACCATGGCGAAGTACAGTCAGAAACTACCCCACTGATCAAAACCACACAGACCAGCCTATTTGAACGGGATATTTTTTTCTTGATTATAAATACGGATTTCACGTTTAGTCTCCTTGGTTATCACTGAATAATATTGACATTCCAACATACATAGTCTGTTGCAGTCACGGTTTCATTATATCCATTTTTAGACACGATTCTCTGTGATAGCATGCTGAGAGTCTGTGATTGATACATTTTCCACTGATTTACATATAATGCACTCGCATTGCAATCGCATTGTTGTGACGAGTAACCCTGGGGCAACTACCTTATATGATTGCCTTTTCAGAGTTTCATAATTTCCACTGTGCCCATGGAAATGTAGTGCTTCCATAGAATGTGGTAGTGAATGAGTTTTGAACCTTAACATCGCAAGATATTGGCTAGTGAAGCGCTAGCTTTTGCATTGAACTTGGTGGTGCTACTTAAAGTAACACTATGCAACAATTTGACACTTTTAGAGATATGGTTTTACAGGCAACTAGTTTTGGTACCATCCTCAAATTCATTTTGATAGCATATGGTCATGTGAAGGACAGATAAACACCTGTGTCTTCCCCACTATCCATCCAGTATATGCCCAATTTAGTTCTGTGTAACTGGCTGGTACACCCTGCAAAAATTGAAGAAAAAGCTTTCACACGCATGACTTTGCCAGCTAAACTGCCAAAAGACACCAGTTAGTGTGTTGGCAAGCGTCTATCAGTGTCAGCTGGGCTGATGGTGGGGTTTGCAATGTTTTTGCATGCCTTTTAGGTAGTTAGCCTGCTGGAACAGTATTCTGTATTGCTGCTTTAACAAATGAGTATTCATGAGCTAGTGTCATGCGCCCCCTATAGGACAAGCTGCCAGAAGTATTTTTTAATTTGTGACGAAACGGTTGTTGAGCTATTGCCCAAAAAGGGGTCTGAGCCTACCCCACTTCAGGTGACATTAGCACAAAGGGACACACCCACCCAGGGACACAAAATTTATAATCTGTATCAGCCATGTGGGGTTACAATCATGCCAAGTTTCATGTGGATGGGTGACGTCTAAGTTTAAAACATAGTGAGCCATATATTGGCGGAAAACAACAACTAACAACCCAAAGAAAGGAAGCAACAAAATAAGCGACATGGGAGGAGATACATTTACACACTTCATACAGTACCAGTCAAAAGTTTGGACACACCTTCTCATTTTTTGAGTATTTTCTACATGGTAGATAAAAAAAAATTTGTTTAGTACTTCATTCCATATGTGTTCTTTCGTAGTTTAAATGTATTCAGTGTTAATCTACAATGTAGAAAATAATAAAAGTAAAGAAAAAACTTTGGTACTGTATGTATTTAGATATATTTATATACATTTATAATAGTGCTAGCAAAGCAAATAATTCTGCAAATAATTCTGCCTAATCTGCTTAGAACCAGAACCGATGTTTTCAACATTTAAAGCATCTTTTCAACTTTGTAACCATTTACTTTTTATTTGTTTTTAAATTTTATTTTAAGTTTTACAACAATACAAACGCTCAAACATTATGGTACAACACCAACTGTAGTTTATTAATCATTTCCTTAAAACAAAATTTGGCAACATGATATAAACTTCATAAATTTGACAAATTGATAGAGTTGCTTAATTAGTGTGTGTTGACCGTGGACTGCTGCTTCGGAGACACGAGTACCTACGTCATTCCAATGCCAACCAGCAGGGTAATGAGAAAGGCCATATTTCCCAGGAAAAACCCGATCAGGAGAATCAATTCAATGTTCACCTATTGGACAGAAAATAATTTGGAGTCAGACAATCTGATAACACTTGTGATTGCAAAAGTAAACATGCATATAATCACACATATGATATGCAACTGATACATTTCCAATGAGTACTTACTGATTCAAAGTCAACTCCGTCTTCATCTATAAGGATACAAAACATCAGTACATGTAGAATTATGTTAGTATAGAAATGACTTAGAATTAAGTAGAAGTAAAACCACTCTATGGTTCACAACTAAACAGCAAAGAGCTGTGGTACCTCACCTTTCTGTCTCCACCTCATGTGTAGATCTAGCAGGGCAAACAGCAGTGCTTCCCAGCCCACAAACCCTCCCATCACCTTCTGCATCCAGCCCTCCGGGGAGCTGTCAACCAGATACAGGCCCGTAAAGATGGCTGACACTGGGGAGGGGGAGGGAGAGGTGGAAAGATGTTTAGACCTTTATGTTTAGACGTGTTTTTTTCAGTCACTCATCCATGATGCCATTGGAGTACCAGCTACATCAATGCCACTGCAAATATGTTGATATTGATTAAATGTAAAAAAAAAAAATAATAATAATG
The DNA here is from genome assembly GCF_963457725.1 of Sprattus sprattus. Taxonomy (NCBI): domain Eukaryota; kingdom Metazoa; phylum Chordata; class Actinopteri; order Clupeiformes; family Clupeidae; genus Sprattus; species Sprattus sprattus. The sequence goes on from NC_137915.1 coordinate 4,093,077, forward strand.
TAAGGACATGAAAATTCAATACAACTCAAATAATCGGTGTGAGGCTAAAGCATATCCTACCTGACAGGCCTTTGATTGCTACAGCTGTCAAAGTGTGCAACCAGTTGAAGACAAATCTCCTATAAAAAAGAAGGGTGATAAAGGAACATAAAATGGCAGCTGACTACAAAATCATGTTATGTGAGTTTTGTGTGATAGAATCAGAATTGTAGGACCTTAAGATTTGAGAAAAGAGAGCACGTTTCTTCGGTGCATGATCAAAGTATATATATGCTTACTGTGATGTATTGGTTATAGCATAGACACACCACACCAGTAGGGGATGCTATGTTTAATAGAAGATGTATGCATTAAGAAATAAACCAGTGTAGAACTATAACCAAATGCGGTCGGTTGTCACTCAGAGTTGTCTTGCTTACTGATGCTATATAAGTGAATAAGTAAGTACACTATAGTTAACTAGGAAAGTCATTTCACTTACCACTGGTGTTCTGGCCCACAGCGAAAAATGGCTCCCAAAGGCTGAATCAAGGCCAAGATCATGACCAGACAGCCAAGCACTGGATGTGACCCCTGTGAAAACACATGCAAACCCAAGCACACATGCATACATTGTAATTACAGGTTTAAAAAAACTGCCGCCATATCATATCCAAATTTTTAGTTTGCTTTCATTTTGTGTATCGGTCATTTGAGGTTCAACACAGAGGTCACACTCACCCCACTCCAACCCTTTACATGAGAGAAAACCAAGATGAAAGCAATGATGGTGGCAGCCACGGAGAGGACCATCAGAGATACATGAGCCTGAGGAGAGACAGAGACCAAGGCTAGTACCTGTTTCATTATTTTAGTTTCATTACTGTCATAGTGTTATTAATGACTTACAAAGGGTTTAAAACCTAATTAATAACTTTTTTATAAACCATTTACAAACCATTTATAATGGAGTCTTATTGTAAAGTGGTACCCATTACTGTCATACAGTGGCGGTCCGTGCATTTCACGACTAGGCCTTCAGCGATGTCCTACACGATGTTAAACTGAGTGAATCCACCTCCTAATACCATCATTATGACGCCATGGCTCTCAAACCATTATATCTATACAGAAAGGCAGTATAAGTGAGCATTGCATCACCTTAACATAGTCGAGTACAACAGACTTTATTCATATTTCCGGAGCATTTAAAATCAATACACCCGTATTAACAATACATTAATAGTAGTAAACTCTCAGTTATATGATCGCTTGGATATTACTGTCACAACTTAAAAATAAAAGGCGATTTTCAGGGATTAGTTTTAAGTCCACCGAAAGTAGCCTATGTGAGCTTTAACAAGTTTGTCCCACCTGCAAAGCAGTTTCATTAAACTTCCCATCCTCACGATATCCAGTTTTTCTTGAAAGTTCCGTCTTGAAAATGGCGTTGTAATTGTATCAAAAACTGGAATTATCAAGTTGGTGTAAACTAGTTTATTTGAGTTGGTTAATGTAATTATATTTAGTCTTACCAATTGAAACAACTAGCATAATAAGCATTGAAACGATGTACGTCGTTTTCGCATTAGCCAGCTAAACTGAGCACTGAAGCACTGCACCGGTCTGCCTCAGTATCCAATCAAAGGACGTTTACGTGTCACGTTCACCGCGAGGAGAGAAATCTTCCGGGCCTTCTAGAAGGCCCAGTATCGCCAACTCGAAATCTGATTGGTTGTCACAACTGTCTGTTTCAGTTCATTCAACTTAAATGAACTGAAACAGCCAGTTGTGATAACCAATCAGATTTACACGGGCCTTCAATGTGAATTCTGAAGGCCTCAGGGAAGATTTCTGTTCTCGGGGAAGATTTCTTTGAGCGTGGCAACACATGATAGCTGAAATATGATTGGATGAAAGCTCTAACATAAATAAACAACGATGGAAGCTATGCAATGAAGATAATGGACTATGGGGAATAATTAAATACATATTTATGAAAAGAAAATATTGAAATTAAATTTATTTTATTACATTTACTTTCTGATTATGTTTAGGCCAGCAGAGAAGGCCTTGAAGGCCCTGACGGACCACCACTGCTGTCATATTTGTCTGCATTTGTGGAACTTGCTTAAGGAGCTTACCAGAAACCACAGATCTTTACCCAAGCATCCTGTTCCCTTGGTGACTGCCTTCAGATACCGTGCGATGAGCATGCCCACGCTTCCTGTTGTCATCCAAGCGATTAGCATCAATGCACCTGAATAAGATCAGAACGTGTCAAAAGGGGATCTACCATTAAAAGCCTAAGCAAATATCATTAAATACTGTACAATCACTCGCTGTGTGCTTTGATCATTGAATACTGTACAATCACTTACCGTGTGCTTTGATCATTACATACTGTACAATCACTTACCGTGTGCTTTGATGATTCGAGGTTGCTGTGATTTGGTGACAACTTGAGGTCTGGAGATGTCAATTTTTTGTTCACTGACAAAACGTGACCCTCTGTGATACGAAAGTTTACCTGTTGATGCCAGAAAGAATAGTTTGCATTACTCTGCCATTTATATGATTCAGTTTCAAACTGTCTGAAGAAAATCATCATCATTCCAGCATATAGGTTCAAATTCCTTGAAGTTGATTTTGCTGCTGCAGCTTTGCAATGCTTAATGTCTGATCCCATACCATTTGTTGTGAGGCCATTGGCGAACATGATGAAGTAAACAGATCCAACTCCATTCCTCTGGATGGCGATAATATTCTTGGATACAAAGGTGCAGCTGATAACTCCGTCCACAAATTATGTTTTAATGTCCGAAATGTTTCCCTTTCAGGAGGTAAGCAGACAAGACTTCCATTTCAATAAGCCATCCTCCCTGATGTGTATGATGTATGCTATGTACATTCATCACTGTTATAGGAAAGCAGAAATGACAAGAGAAGTACCAGTGGCAGGATTTGTGGAGACCCTCTTCCTGTAGAATAGGCATGCTGGACTTGAATGCTACTGTTGTTATCCTTTCCGCATATGTAAATATCATCATTTCCCTAAAGTAGTCAGTCATAAACAAGTTATTATCTTCCAGTCATGTCTAAAATATTACACGCACGAGTTACATAAAATAAATGGAAGAAGAGATAAACAATCTTATCAAACATGAGGTTCCATCTGTCATTTTATGAATAGCACGGTAGCGTGAAGCATTTAATACTAATTCAAGAGAGAATAATAAGACATCTAAAGCAGTAACATTCAAAGATTGTTTACATCCAAGATCGAACCAAGTAAAAGGTATGTGTTTCAACTATTAACTAAAGCCTTACATGATGAGGTAGACAGGAACATTGTGTTTAAGCACAAAATGCTCTGCAAACAATGGGATGAAGAGAACAGCAAACATCTATATATAGACACATGTTCGCACACAAACACATGGCTGGTTATGATCATACCATCTGCTGATCATCAGAGAATCCAATAGAGATGTACCCTTCTGATGCACCATATATCTCAAACTTCAGTGACGAATCAGTAGGTTCTTCTTGGACTGACATGAAGTAACAGTCAGAGCTGCTGGCGGGGTCACAGTTATGAGGTTGGCTAAAGCAGACCTTACTCCCTCCACAGCTAACACTGGAGATGGGTTCCTATTAGAGAGAGATACATACAATCAGAAAGACCTTACCTCCTCCACAGCCAACACTGGAGATTGGCTCCTATTAGAGAAAGAGTCATACAAACAGACAGACCTTACTTCCTCCAAAGCCAACACTGGAAGCTGGTTCCTATTAGAGATAGAGACATACAATCTTATGTTATGTTATTTCCATTACACAGTATAATTATACAGTATATTAGGTATAATTCCACAACAGCATCTAACTGTGAAATCACTTTATCATCTTGATCAGCTTTATAAAGATGCTTTAACAACAATTTTCATTATAAAAGGTGTAAAGAAGTGCAATAGCTTGCATACTCAGAGCTAGTTTCTGTGGCCTTAAATTATTGTTGTCATTCAATGGAGCCCCCTCACCTGTCTTATCGAATCGAATAATAACAGCAGCTAATAAGCACGACATTTCATTACATCGTCCCATAAGACCGGCTTCAGCAGTAGGCTAATACTTACATTTGGATTTAGAGAAGGTAAGGGGTTGGAGATGGATGTGGTGAAGACCACCACAGGGCTTTTGAACCCCACCCAATAGTTACGGAAGTTTTGTACAAACGTGACACTAAAAAAAAGTAGAATAATCGTCAATGATTATGGCCAAGTTGTCGAATTGGTAAGATTCCATGGCATCACTGACAAAATGTGAAGAAAGTATCCGTCACCTGAACTCTATGTCTTTGAGCTGTCCTGACCGAGGAGCCCTCCATTTGCTCTCAACTGAGTTTTTCCCTGCACCAGATAAGTGAGAAACAGCCGAGTTCTACAGGTGAGAAGGACCAAACATGTTGTTAGTAATGGCAGAATGAAAAGCAGTAATCATTGGGCTCCCTCCCACTGAACTGATGGTTGTAACTACTGTCGTGTTTTTCATAACAACATTTCAGAGAAACCAGTCCTTGAACTAGAGTTACTGTTTCAAGGTGACATGTTCAAGGTGACATATTTTATGTATTCAAAACCATAAACTATGTTTTTAGACTTTGAGCACTGTGATGACACATACAGAAAGTCCAGCGCATTCCAGAAGCCTACTCTCTGCTCCCAGCACAGAGAAAGACCCCACAGGAAACCTCCCTCCAACTTCTCTGGCTTGCAACAGGAAACCCTCGAATGGTACTGATTCTGCCCTGAGAGTCACTGAAAACACAATTCCTTCAATTATGATCCGTTTATTTGAAGAGCTAGAAAACAAATTGCCAAGCAAAAGCCCTAAAATATCTTGACAACAACTTATGAAGTACTAGGGAAGGTTATCAAACCACTTAACAGCACAGTGGAATATTTTCTTTAATTATGTATTTATTATGTATCACGTTGCACGTATAATAGGCTGTCTTTCTCTCTGGTTAAGATTATAGCCTGCACTTTAATCACTTTTTTCCACCACGATCATTACGTTCTATAGGCCTACTTTTCTGACTACAAAAGGACGTGATCGTAACCTGTGATTTCGTCTCCTTCGCTATATTCGGTTCCGTCTGTAGTAATAGTGTACGGTGGAGGACTCGATGATGGGTTTGAGCCCTGGTGGCGTGGAATCATATCATCGCAGCTGTCTGTCACTAGACCTGAACTATAGCCTAGGACGAGTTCAGGCGCACAGGCAAGAAGAACCAATAACGGATAGATGCGCATCTGAAAAATAAGGCGTCACATTATAACATTCCATCGAGTTTCCATCGAGAATGTTTTGCAATGGGCTGTTCCTTTCTTAACGAAGAGAGCTACGAACCATTACAAAGAATCTAGACAAAATGCACATTATTAAGGCTATATACACAGTTACAATTGGCAAAAAAAAGATGATATACAGTATGTACCTTGCATCACGTCCCGAAAAAAGTAAGCTTACCTGGAAAGAAAACAGTGCCTTTCCTCCCAGACAGTCATTCGAGGTTGTTGTGGGCGGGGCAAACCAAATGTACAGGTGACTCAGGGAATCTGAATGGCCTGAACCTTTACGGTAAAGGTGCTTCATGACCATGATGAGCCTCTGTCAAAGTCGGTAAATGTCTTTAAGTATTTTTAAGTAAGCCTACAAAGCTCAGCTGGAAGTCGACTTAAGCATATTAACAAAAAACAGCCTAAACAGGCAATAATAACGATTATAAAAGGCTGGTGTAGGCTGCTAAAGTAGGATATTATCTCAGAGCTACCTGGTCGAATTTCACCAAAAAGAACAGTGACAATAATCACACTCCTAGCAAAACTTTTAGGAGGTTTACCACTTGAGTTACTAAACCATGTAGGCTAGGAAAAGGCCTACCCCCTGGTACACACAAACAATAAATACATAAGCAAATTAACAGAATCTTAGTTCCTTATATGAGGGTATAAAACATACACATTCATTATCAGGTCCTCTAATCTCTTTCCCATGAAAAGATGGATGGAGAGAGATGCCCTCAAAATAAATAAAGAAACTGAGGGAGCAAAAACAGCAGGAAACAGCAGTTATTTTTGCCTGGTAAATAGTCTCCAGGTGATGAATATTGCATTCAGTGATGTGCATAAGTAGGCTAGAAACCCCATCAACACTTTATAGTGGATTTAATTTCCATAGTACAGATGACTAAAAACACAAATCTAATGTATTTCACACTTCAATTAGGCTCTCCTTCTTTTATAAGCCCTGGCTGATAGTGTGCCATATGGCTTGTGTGATTCGTTTCTCTAAACCCTGTGATCACACCGTTCCTTGAAATAAATATCTCCTTGGTAACAAGAGATACAGAACACCTTTTAATAACTTGTCAGCCTGGAAAAGGGAACATACAACTCATCTGACCATTGTAGAAATGGAATGCATAGACTAGTACAATAAGACCACACATTGAAGGTCGATGTGTTCTGACAAAACAGTCTCTGAGTCTTGTAGCTTTGTATAAATCTGTAAATGTTCACGAAACATGACAGGTTGGTGGCACCATTGTCTGCCAACCTATGACTAACACAGGCCACTGTGTTTTGGCAAAATAGAAAATATGAAGAAACTGTAGGTCTGAATTTAAGTCTTGTCTTGTAGCTTGGTATAAATCTGCTAAATTGACTTAATATGTTGTCAAGACCTTGGCTATGAAAACTAGAATCCTTATGAAACATGTCTGACAACCAAACTATGACAAACACAGGCCACCCAAGGTCACTATTGCACCTACACAAAGAGTGTTTTCCTATGGCTACCTGGGAATTTTGTCAGCTTTCTCGCCCCAAGAGAAAACACAGATTAACCAGATCAGTTTGCGGTTACCATGGAGATCTTGCCTATGACCATCAATATCGAGCTTATGTTACCTGCTTCTTTTTGTGTTATGTGCTGCAACTCTCCTCCCATCTGCCACACCTATTTGCCTTTAGAATGAGAAGGATTTGATCCCCAGGAGTCCATACTTACATCACCAAGAATAAACTGAAAACATAACATGTCATAATTGGCCAGTAACTTTGGTCACCAGATCTACCATAAAATAGCCAGATATCAGCCAGATCTGACTATCCCATGAAAATCTATGAGGAGTGTAGTTCAAATGTATATGCAAAAACATTAGACGCACAACAGGGATTCATTTCAGCAGTTTTAATTTACTAGTTGAGGAGCTATTAGTATCAAACACTCAACACCCCTTCTACACTGCATTCTTAAAGTATAGGAAATAAAATACAACCTTACATGGCTGGCTAGCCTGATTCAGTTACATGCATGCTGAAACAGACACGTGAGAAGTCCCAAACAAAGCACCATCAGACAGAGGTAAGACAAAAGCAAAAAAAAAACATTCAATTTTTAAAGAAGGGAATACGTGATTATATGCAATTCAAAAATGTATGAATTTATTTTCATCACACAGAGTAAACAGGTTCACAGGGACCACACATGCGAAGCAAGCCCTCAGCCTTCCATTAGCAAACGCCTTTGGAATTGTTATTCTCACGTACCACTTTGAGGCAGAAAGGAAGGCTTACCTGGATGAGTATTCCATTCTGGAATCTATGCTTCAACTAGGCTGTACAGGACATTGCATATTAAATGCTTACAGGCAAAAGCCGCACTCAACAGTAGCCAGACCACCCGATAAAACATTTAATTCACAAGGAGGACACTATGACGACAACTAACAACTACATGTTTTGCCTTTTTAATTCATTTTTAAGCTCAAACCAAAAAGCAGTCATATTGACTTCACCCAATCAGAGTTATGCGCCAACACTGGCTTGTTACATACAAGTGCACAATTATAACATAATTATGTCCGAGACTGATGTGTGTACATTTTTTGTATGTTTGCGGTCTTTCTGACATTTCCATACCACCCAACAACGAAAACAACAGCAGTAGCAGCAACAGCAGAGTGGCAGGAATTGTTGACAGCCCCTCACAGCTGTACTGCTTACTGACGTATCCAGCACCTCAACATGATAAGTGACAACAGGGTATCACTGTGTCATTCAGCACCAAAGTTGTCTTGTTGCTAGATGTCCTCGTTGTCGCTCTCTAACAGAGGCGGCCCATCGTCGCTGGTCGGGAAAGTCTTCTTGCTGCGCTTTTGCACATGGTCCTCATTCATCTTCTCCATGGCTTCAATCTATGGGCAATGAAGAAGCATAAGCCCAGGACAATATACTCTTTGGGGTCACTGTTGGGGAACTGACCAGAAGACTTTTCTTCTATACAATGTTTTAATAGTAGCATAGAAGGGAGAGTACAGTATTTTTCTATAGACTGGGGCTATAGACTGGTTACAGACTTTTCAGGGTCCAAGCCCTGTTACTCTTCGAAACCTTTTCTTACATTTACACGACCACAAATATTATGCTGCTTCGTTTTCGACTGTTTATGTTTTGACCTGCTTGTACCTACAGTATCTAACAATCACAGGAAAAACATCCCACACAAATCCCAATAAACAACGGTGTCATTCTGACCTGAGCCAAAAAGTCTGCCTCGTTGTCTCCAATAATCTGTAGCCCAGACACAGCGTTGAAGAGCTCGTACACATCCATGGCGTCTGCCACACCGGCCTTGCCAAAGAACTACATCACAAGACAGGAGACACCGTGAGAAAAACATGCACTTCAAACTGATAGAACCCAGCACTCCTTCAAAATGTTCCTGACGAATTCAAACATGTGTTTCATGCAACAACATTAGGTTCCTACAGTTTAAAAAGTGAAACATGGTCTGAAGAGAGGACAAGTTTAGATTGAATGCCTTACAGTAGAAATATTCCTGCAGTCACGAAACAGGAACTCAAGTCCATGGGGATGTGTAGGCTCCACAGACTGGCTCACATCAATCATCCACACCTACAAAACATGATACATTCAGATCAAACAGACAGACTGGTAAACAGACAAACCGGCCAACTGGAGGAATACATAAAATGAATAACATAAGATAGAAAATAAAACTTTGCAGAGATAGATTTCATCTTATCCCTTAATATCACATTATATTAGATGAAGATCAAAGTAAAACCCATTAAATAAAAAATAAATATAATTCAATTAAAAGTATAAATATCTATATAGTGCAAAGTCGTAGCTAGTTAAAGGCTAAGGTAAAGAGGTACGTTTTTTTGTTTTCTTTTAAAAATGTTTAGCAAGCTGGCTTCCCTGATGTCTAAAGGCAGTATGTTCCATAGCTTTGGGGCGTAATTGACAAAGGCTGCGTCCCTGATTTCCTCTTCAGTAACTAGCAACAACAAGAGGAGGGAGAAGCAGCTGGCTAATAGCACTGACTCACCTTCCCATCATGCCACAGTATGTTGTATTCACTCAGATCAGCATGGACAAGGTTGCACTCCTTATACAACTGTTGCATCATCTAAAAACATCAGAAAAACACAGAAGGACACCTATGATAAATCAATACTTAGGAACGCAAAGCACAAAGCTATTCTTGTAGTAATACAGAAAATGTGAAACAGGATTTGTCTGAGTAGTTTTAAATGTGTCAGTAGTGTTATATATACTACGGTAAAACTGTATGTATCCTCTAACAGGCAACAACAACGACAACAAAAAATAGCTGTTCCACTGTATTTGCCCATGGGACAGATTCCTGCTAACCTAATTAAAGCTCTAAACTTAGGTACACAATTTTAATTCGAGCGTGCAGTGTTACTAGAACAGCGGTCTGCCACAAGCCACTCACATCCAGCACTTGGTAGTAGGCCTGCTTCATGTCCTCACTGTTCAACATGGCATCCTTCAGCTTGGGGGCGGGCACATGGTCCTGACCAATGAAAGACAGCACCAGGATGTGCTTCTTCAGGATCACCACCTCTGGGCACAGGATGCCCGCCTTCTTCATTCTATGAGAAGCAACACATATATGAACAATTAAGCCTTAATACTATGGCATGCTACTGGTTTCCATCTTAACAATATGGTAGATGCTACTGGTTTCCATCTTACTACTATGCTTGATGCTACTGGTTTCCATCTTCATACTATGGGTGATGCTACTGGAATACTATGGTAGATGCTACTGGTTTCCTTCTTAATACTATGGCAGATGCTACTGGTTTCTATCTGAATACTATGGTAGATGCTAATGGTTTCTATCTGAATACTATGGTAGATGCTACTGGTATCCATCTTAATAAATATGGCAGATGCTACTGGTTTCCATCTTAATAAATATGGCAGATGATACTGGTTTCCATCTCAATAAATATGGCAGATGCTACTGGTTTCTCTGGCAAAGATGGTAACTGTGATGAGGCTCAGTTTGGGATTTGAAGTTGAAGCACAATTGAAGAATGTCCCTACCAAGAGGAGCTCTCACATGACTAATGATTAATTCACCACCTTTAAAATGTTTCAAAACTAGGACAGTGCGATATGTTCCAATTGTTTCTATTAGCCATTCAACTGCATTGCTATTTTCAATTGTACATATATACAGACAGCAGATGAACGCACCTAGCCAGGTTGTGCATCTCCTTCTCTGCCCAGAGACGAATGACCTTGCGGGGGTTAAGCTTGCTGAAACGGTCCTTGAAGCGGTAGTCATCCTTGATGTACTTGTCCCGGTTCTTGAATTCATTCAATGTGGTCTTGAAGACCTTGAGCACGCATTCGTCTGGAACGGCTTTCTCCTCCATGCTGAGGGCAAACCATAACAAAACAAACACATTTTATTTTTTATAAGAATCATTTCATTAGTCATTAGTTATTAATGCTATTTTTCAGGTGTTATAGAAGTTTTAAGGCTTGAACGAACATGCTTACAGTTATTTAGCAGGGCGAGAGCTTTGATGATCATTAATTATACCACGGCTCAGAATAATATATTGACGCATGTAGACATTATACGATGATTGTATCAGGGGAAATAATCGAAAAACATTCTCACCTGCCCCCATTGGCATGGAACACCACAGACTCCTTCCCTGTGCTGATGCAGCCATTAATAGTTTCCAGGATCCCCGCGTTCACCATCTTGTACATCAGCAGCCTAGTCTTGGGGTCCACTGCTTGCTCCTGAAAACCAGAGCATTACAGATTGATTACAAATGTGGAATATGACATTCTAAACCTGATTGTTCAAATCCTTGATTGTGATTGGCTAAAAGCTGTTGTAAAATCCAGCATTACCTTACAATTTGACCTGATTACATTCCATATTACTGCGCAGCGAATGGCAAGGCATTCATATAGCGCATTTCATACCCAGTGTTCCATCTGGCTGTTGCGTTGCTTCAAGGGTTGCGTGGCAACGATTTATTTAGGAACTATAATTTTTAGTGGCGGAAGAATGACGGTTTATCATTAAACTATTGTTTCTTAAATTGAATTGTCTTTATTTATGAAACCATATCAATTATGTGTAGTAACAGGTTTAGAAAAGCAATAAGCCCCGCGAGTCCGTGCTTTGCGCTGATTTTAGAACAGGTAAGGGGGTTTAACGGCACTCCGCTTCGCGTCGTGCCTGACAACTCCCTTACCTGTTCTAAAATCAGCGCAAAGCACGGCCTCTTGGGGCTTATTGCTTAATTATACTTCATCTATGCTGATTGATATTTGTGTTAGTAAACTGGATGGAATACTAAGATCTTTATCCTTATCGATAGGCAATGCTGACTAAAAACAAAGAGGTGAGGAAATACATGCAACACCCCAGCAACACACAAAAAACAACAACAACAACAACACTGAAGCCCCAGTGGACAACAACAACAACAACAACAACAACAACAGTGGCCTTAAGCTGATATTTGACATCACAATAAAGTCCCAGTTCTCTGGGGAATCAGCAGCAGGTACTCACAGCCGTGGAGTGCTCCTTCTTCTCATGCAGCCGGGCACTGCGGCGCTGCTCGCTGTAGCAGTGCTGCTTCAGAGCGTTGTACACCTGGTTGGAGAGCTTCAGGTCCATGCCCATCCCATCGCCCACCTGCACCTCTGGGGCAAACTGAAGAAAAGTGAACAAATATGATTACGTACATATGCATACATACAGCATTCAAATATGAATATACACATATGCATACATACAGCATTCAATGAGCACAGCAAAGTCCTGAGAGTCAGGCAGCATATTGCACTTAATCTCATACATACATGAACCTGTCTAACAAAGGAGCATTCAACACAGGCACACGTTAGAGGACATTAGAAAACAGAAAATCTCACGTTATCCATGCGTGCTGTGTTCTTCCTCCCACAAACCACCTCGTCATGTTTAGTGGTGATGTTCTTGCCCTTGCCAGTGAAGCCCTTTTTTGGGGTGATGGTTGGTTTGTCTTCAGGGAAGAATATAAAAGGGATAAATGCTTAACCTAACAAGCGTCAAAACTACTGAATACTGAAGATGCAGTTTGAGGTGAGGGAGGTAAGAGATTATACCAGCTCGGTAGGGGTCGTTTCGGGTGTCCTGCCAATCAACCTCCTCCTCAGAGCTGTTGCTGTCCTCATAGGGGTGAACCATGCGGTAGTTCTCAAAGGAGATGGACACTGTGGACACAGAGGAGGAAAGAAATTACACACGTTGTGCTTGCTTTCAAAAACACGACGGCGCATACTTTTTGATACCATCTCTGAAGATCAAGCAGTGACAGTTACCATTCAACAAAACATTTACGCTCACATGTTGGTGACAGTGACATGACAAGAGGTTTGAGTTGTGACTAAGCTGCAATCATGCACTTGGATTGTGGAACAAAAAATGTAGCACGGCCATGGTTTATTTTTTATATCTCTAGGCTATCACTGTTTCAAGAACAGGGAAACGCTGTTTCTGGGCTGAAACGTATAATTATCTTTAGTGCTATATCACCTTTGCTGTCTCCATTGAACTTCTTCTCCTCTCTGCGCAGCTGTGAGTCAAACTCCCTGTCAAACTCCATCTGCAGCATCTGGGCCAGCATCAGGTCACTGTCTGTCTCTGCCTCTGGAGAAGTCACCAGTTCCACATCCACCCTGATGAAACAACATATGCTGAGAATATATATATATATATATATATATATATATAGCAATCCTCTGACCTTTGATACTGAACATCAGCTTGATAGATTAACAGATACAAAAATGCAATTAACACAGTCATCTTGAGTGTGTGTATGTGTGTGTCTGAGATTGGAATTTGTTCCTGCTACATGTGGGTACATTTGTGAAGTGACGGGTGGATTTGATCAACTTACCTGCCATGGTGGCAGGTAAACAAAGGGTGCACTTAACAAACATAATTGGCGTGATTTAATCGTTCCGTGAAAAGGTCACCTGAATTGTCAGGCAGCCTAACAAAATAGTGTGTTACTTACTACATGTCAGGTAAAAGTGAGCTATGTCTCCTCCTGCCTCTCTACCAATCAAATCAAAGGAGGGAGCTCCCTTCTCAATCAATCGCTCATTCATTTACAAAGTTATGAGAAATGGAGGAGGGCCGACGGTGGGGTATTACGTGACTAGCTGGTTTTTGCTAGTCCGTCAGTTTTCTGCTCCCACTGTCAGCAACACGCTTCGTCCAGTGGCAAGACAAACAACTTTCTTGTGGGTATCAACATTTTTAAATGGAAGTTATCAAGGAACACAAAGCCTCCAAATGCCACAAGAAAGTGATCTGCATCATACAAGAAGTTGTCTCCAGAAAATGGAGAGGGGTGGTGGAAGGCTGGTGGAAGAAATAATTCATTTTCATCCTTGATCTGAGTGTGTAAATACAGTGCACACTTTTAATGTTGTCTAATTGTAAGGAATTAATAATATTGTCAATATGGAAACCAATTATTATTATTTATTTATTTACCAAATCAAGCCTGTAAACATTTCTTCGTGCTGGGCAAGTTCCTCATTGGCTTCTGGTGGCTAAAATGGGACCGTGAGAATTTGACCCATACAAAACTGGTGGTGACTCACTCTGAACAAGTTGGGATGGCATTGCCTTCCTCATCCAGTTGCTTGGCCAGTTGTTCACTCATTACGTCAGCCAGGGAGCATGGGGTGTGAACTGGCCTCGCAGCCCCCCAGGGACTCTACATGACATAGGAGAAACGTGTGTCAACAACAGTAGCCTGTCGAATAGCGATCGCAAACGGAAGAGCTGCCTTGCATTAAAATGGTCACAAATATAAATAAACTAAGGTCGGGCGCTAAATAAATCGCTTGCTTGCTAGCTAAATAAGTAACTACCTAATAGGCTCAATCTTACAATATTAAGGCTACTCGTAGCAAGATGACAAGTCAAGTGATGCGGTAAGCTAGCAAACTGACGGGACGGCCAGAGCCAGCCACAACAATGTTAACATTAAATGGCTGACAACTTGGGAGTTTAAACAAATCTAACTAAATTGAACATTCAACGACTTATGGTGTCGTGAGCTGTCTATGGTTAGTTGCCTAGTACCTAATTGGCCAAACAGCTTGACGCAAGGAGAAGGCGAGTTAATAACTAACTTTACCTAACAAGCCTGATAGGAATCACATCTTGTTAGCTTGCAGGCTATGCTAACAGTCGAACAGTTAATGTTGGCTAGTATCTAAGCACCATTTAGATGCTTACCTTTACTTCTTTGAACGGGACTTCAACTTGATCCATATTTGCAGTGACAGGTTGTTTGAGGTACTTTCAGGTTATCAAGTTATAGAAAGTTCGACGTCTATTTGGCACACGGAAGCGTCAATTCGTTTGCTGATAACGTTGATTTGCTTGTACTGCTAGCAAAAACAAGTGCTAAGGCCTTTCGTTAGCTGAAAATAGGTAACGTTAGGTATAATAAAGGTCAGAGTAGTTCCCTAAATAGAACAAAAATGACAAATCAATCACGACACGTGATATAATATAAATATATGTCAACGTCACTGTTAAAAACAGTATAAACGATATTAAAATACCACCGATACGGTCGAGCGAGTTGCTTACTCCAGTGGCTGAAGTCGTAATAACGTGAAGAAAGGCGAGGACTGAACAAGTCAATCTATGACATTATCGGTGATTTTGAAACAAACTATGTTAGTACCGCCACCTACTGCTATGGAATGAGGGACTGATACACTGTACAGAATCAGAATCAGGTTTTATTGGCCAAGTTATTTGCACAAACAAGGAATTTGTCTTGGTACAGTGGCTCTCCGTGAGCTTACACATATATTACACAACATATACATCACAACACAAAACAATACAACAGTGCAAAACAATACAACAGTGCAATGGTCTAACAGTCCAAGAAGTCTAAAAAAAAAAGTATACACTACGTAGAGGATATACAGGGGACTGTATCTGTATACAGTCGATGGGACTGACCACTCTAACATACCATAAGAGCAGCACACATGACAGTCACGCCCAGGTGTTGTGGCTCAATGTCGCTTTCCACTTCATATTCTTCATCCTTTAAAATAGCTGCTTGTTTCACTATAGGCTATCACCATTTGATGATATAGTCACTGGTTGTGCAGAAACATACAGCAGTACACCTTTAATACATGATAAAAAATAAAATGAATTATTATTATTATTATGATGATGACTACACCTGTGAGGTAATATTTGGTCGTAGTTCCTTCTTTAGCATGATTGCAGGAGGAGATATAAATGGGTTTATAAAACAATTGGGTTCTAGCGCGTAATTTAGCTGTTTCTTATTGGACGAGAGACGTTCCATGCTATAGGTTATTCTTCAACATACCTACAGTTACGGGACCTTTCACAGCTAAAAATAAATCACTCCGCGATGAAACATTCGCATTGATGATAACCGTTAATTCAAAGTTTTTAAAATTCCAAACCAAGACGTTGACAATGGAACTATTTTTTTGTTGCGGAGAAACAATGGCGAAATAAACCATGTTTAATCAATAACTTCGTGTTGAAATGTTAATTTGTTGACTGTAGAATTGTTTTATAAAAGCAATATAGCACTCGTGGGAGTGGGGTAGGTAAGGGATAATCCCACGGGTGTTGTTGCCTACGCCACTCGGCCTGGCGGCCTCAATGGCTACGGCCGAACACCACCCGTGGGATTATCCCTTACCTACCCCACTCCCATTAGTGCTATATTGCTTAAACGACCCATTCATTTTCAGAAAAACACATGTTTTGAGGGCCCACTACCATACAGGTCCTCAACCCCTCTGCAATGAGCCATCAGCTCTGCTCCTGCCAAGGGCCTTTTTGGAAGATGGGTGTCCACAGATGGATGTCCTCACCCAGAAGCCCTTCTACAAACACACCCTTTAAAGGCTGAAATATACTTCTACGACTCTGTTAATGCGTGGTCCCTAGTTGTCTCGACCGACTTGTTTCTATTTATGGTTCTCCAACCGTTGTGGGTATTGTAAAGCATTTTTTTAAAAAAAGATGACGGACTTCACTCCATACATGGTCGTATTTGTACAAAAAGGTTTTTGTTTAACAGTTTTTTGCTTAGATTTTTTTAAAAGTTACAGAGAAATAGACTGTGCAAATGTAAAAACGCCCTTATTGTAACTGAAAAATACGTCTGAGGGGATTTGTGAGGTGTCTGAACCAGCTATCTAATGTTGGCATACTACTACCCACAAGGTAAACAGCAGGTATTGATGGATTGACGGAGACGGATAGTTACAAAATTTGGTAGGTGCACCTCAGGCCACGGAAAGGTGCTCGGAGGGGGTTTGCATCGACGGACAGGGCTCTCTGTGTCTCCGTGACTGCAAAAGCGGACAACCATAAATTGGGCTTGAGACAGACGCTGGGTGAACTTGCCCTGCACCAGCTTCTGCGGGCAATCTTTGGGGTGTCATTAGGCAGAAGGGTGAAGCAAAGATACTGCAACAGCCCCCGGTCAGTATAGCTTCTCCCCAAAACTGAATACCCCCTCAGCACCATGGACCTGTATTTGCTTGAGAGACTTCTGCAGTTGGACACAGCAGAACAACAATTTGAGAAGTCATCCTACAGCTCACATACAGTAGTACTGTATAAAATCAGACGTCTCTTGATACACTGCAGAGTATGCGCTCGCTGAGTTTACTCAGACCAAATAAACTCCCTGAATCCTTCAACGAAGAATAAAATATGAATTTGTGTCTTGTAGCACATAGACGCAGACTTTTAACATGTGTAGGCTACATTTGTTACTACACCTTTAAGGAAGAACCGTTTCCTCAAACACGCAAACTCGTCCATTGGGTGAAATAGCTGGCAACGTGTCATGCCCGTCATAGCAGAGGGTTTCTTACAATTCAAAAACATTATCAGGTATCTCTGTGAGCATTACATGGATGAGATTCTCCACCATGATTGACTATTTCATCATTAAATCGAATGTTTCAGGGAGGCGTGTAACAGATGAATCTATCAAGAGTCGCTCTTGGTTCAATATTCTGCTCGTTTTTTGTGGTGTCATATTTCATAAATAAGGTAACGTTACAATAACTATCCATATAGTGTTAGCATTAGCTGAATTAATATATTAACACAGCTCTTGTCATCGTTAACTTAATCTTGCAACTTGATACTGTTTTAACAAACAGTGACTTTGGCACTACTTATGCCAAGTCTGCTAGTTTTTGCCTGTTCTGTAAGCAATGTGACTGTTAGTTCAGTTACTTCAGGATTTCCTGTTTTGCTGTGCAGAGTGCGAGGACTTCCTTGTTTCATGTTCCTACGGTTAACGTTACACAGCTGTACAGCTAACAGTTAGGCTAGTGTGCTTAATTGCAAATCAACGGAAACATTTTCCGTGGCATTCATTCCAGCCCTTATTAACATGCGCCGTTTTGTCTATGAATAGCTAACGTTGTTGCTTGTCTTGCAGTATGTCTTGTCTGTTTTGAAATTCACATATCCAACCTTATTTCAGGGGTGAGTAACATTTAATGCTAACTTTGTGTCATTCTGTATGTCGCCGACCTTCTCATCAGAATATCAACCGCTCTCCTCTCTTTCTCTCTGCGTTGTGCGTGTGTCAGTTTAGGTGGCAGACCTTTATTGGGGCTCTTCTGCTCTTAGTTTCTGGAAAACTAGGATGGGTAGAAATCAGCAGTTTCCCCAGGTAACCCACCAAAGCATCATAACTTCCAGTTGTCAGAGTTTATCTAAGCTCTTGTCAGTGTGGTACGGGACCATCATGTGGCCAGGGTGTATATTATGCCACCTTGCATTCAAACAGTTTCCTGTGTTAGAGCAGAACATAGGTTTGCATGACAAAGGGAAAACGTTTATGGCTATCTGTTGTCAGACATGACATCAAACAGTAAGTCCCCCATGTCCATAGGGCAGCAGCTTTGGCGTGGCTCCCTGGTTCCCTGCTGTTTGTGGGAAACATCTATGCCGGCTCCAGAGCCCTCGCTCGCCTGGTAATAACATGTTGTGGCATTTACAGCAGAACATCCCTAATGCATTGTTTTAACGTAATGTGATTCAGTGAAGTCTGTCTTAAATGCTGTGTTTCTATCTGTGTGCAGCCCATACCATTCTTCTTCACACTCCACAATGCATCTGAAGTCGTCTCATTCTGTATTCTGAGAGTGACTCAGAGAGAGGTTTGTTTAGCTGTGGATGTAAATGAATGAAGATAAATGTACATCTATGCAGTATATAAGTACTGTAGCATACTTTAATGTCGGCATGCTGATGTCTTTTCACCTAAGTCCTAAGACAACAGAGCTATGTGTATTTAATCACAAGACTCAAGATGAAGTAGGCATTTAAAGCAGTTTCAGAAAAAGTTATTTCTGAGTTTGAGCTACCTGCACTGGTTTGGCGAAAAAACAAACAAACACGATGGCGGTATCATTAAAGATTATTCACACTTGTTTTTGTAATACATGAGCGCTTTCACTCTGCTCTCAAAAGCTTTGATTAGGCTTTCAAATCACGTTCAATGAGTTGCTTGAAGAGCCATGCAATTATCGGCGGTACACAGTGCCGTTGCGTAATCTTATCTTCCTGCCAACAAGGCAGGCATAGATAAGACCGTCATAAGTGAAGCAATCCCTAGCAGGATGTTTGCTCCAATCACTCCCCATTGATTATGCTAGCAGGAGTGAACAAGGAGGAAGTGAAGGAAGAGTGAAAAGAGGGGAACTTTTATGATATCCAGGATTTTATGACATGATTGACCTTGTAACATTCTTGACTTCTGTGTCTCTGATTTGTATTTTTTTCATAGAGAATGTCTTGGATGAAAATGTTCAGGTATTTTCAGCTTTACTTGATTTTCAATTTAAATGATCTGACCATTTAATCAGTAAACAAACAATTGTGGAGGACCTAAAAAAAAATAAAAGGGAGGATTTTTTTTTTTGGTTGCCTATTTCTGATGTCTCAATCTTAGCGTTGTGTGAGACAATTACTGTTACTAAACTGAATTGTTTGCTTTTATTTCAGTGTTAATCTGTTGCTTGCATCTGCGATCAACCTCCCCATCCATGATCCGCAGGTCAGTAAAAATACAGACACACACCCACACACAATCTTTTGGACTTCAGCCACTTAATAGCATGCCTGAACGTGTTTGTTTGTTGTGGCAGTATCATGTGTATCCACAAGGTGGGGATAAACATCCTTCTGCAGCCTGTACTATACATGTGCATGGACATTATGTTGGTAAAGCTAATTGCTAGGTGAAATGTGTTTCCTTTTCTTCTCAGTTTGATCCTGGTGGATATGTTTGGGCTTTTGTTCACGTTTTCTGTGTTGGTAAGTCTCTTTCACATTGCAAATTAACTCATAAACAATTGGCATTTAGTTTGTGTGCCAATGTGTTAATATATTGTGTTTATGTCAAACTTGGCTGCCTAATTTTAGTTTGCTTCAATAAGTAAACACTTGATTGATTTTTGTGGCCAGGGGCTTACCGAGTATTCCGGAAGAAAACCAGCCACCTAAGGTACCTGTTCAATTTCAACACAGGGTTGTCTAAAGTGAGCTGACTGAGTCTGTCTTAATCAAAATGGAGGGTAAATCCAAAAGTAACTTTTCTTATAGCTCTTTACTGGAACGTTGCTTCTCTTGTCACGAAACACACTCTCTCAATTTCTCTGAAATGTCTAATAAGAAGTTTTATTGAATTTATATTTACATTCCAGTGACCTGGAACAACAGTACATCAACTATGTGTTTAGGTAAGTGATTGTAGTTCAAGATATGTTTTAAAAATAGCTTAAAAGTGTAATCTGTCCCCCAGCCTTGTTTTGTTTATTGTGTTTTTTTTTGTATTGTTGCCCATTCTTCTGTAAATGTGCTAGGTTGTTTTTAAGTGAGCACTGACTGATACTAACTACTTACTGGCCGAGAGTGAGGTCATGCAGGTAAATATCAGACAGAGGCCGTAAGGTATCGACCGAGCGATAGCAAGGTTGATGCTGCGGGGCCGAAGTCTGATATACCTGCATGATCGAACGGTCGAGGTTAGTAAGTTGTTTATTATATGGCATTTAAGCTCTTTTCATTTTGAAAATAAACGGTAATTGTAAATAGAAAACATGTCGTTTTGTTCAGCTCTCAAGTCTTCTCACGACACAGTCTGTGTTTCAGGTGTTGCCTAGCAAAAAATGACTTGCTAACTTCAAGTTACAATGATCAATAGAAAACGGTCAACAGGGCTCAGCTTAAATGGCTTTAATTTACAGTTAAATGCAAGGTTTTTAAACTATAGTAGTCAAGTCTTCATCATCACTTTCAATAACACATTTTCGCTGCTTCTGAAGTCCTATAAAGTATTACCCGATATCAAAATGTTCGCAAATTCTGTCAACTGTCATGTTACCACGACATTCAACTGGCTTCCTGTTCTCAGATAATTTCATAATAGGAGTCCTGATTCTATCAATACATGCTCAGGGCTGTTGATATATCGCTAATTTTTAAGGATGTAATGTTTAGTACTTGGTACATGGTATCACTCATTTTTAAGATTGATGGGGTGTGCAATAAGAATACTTATCAGACCGCAGACCGGCTAGAACGTCAATGCGCGGCTGGCATGACTACACATTAGCCAATCAGAATGCTCGTACTGTCGTTGCCATATAATAAAGTTTGATATTTTGTAAATGTACTAGGTTGTTTTTAAGTGAGCACTGACTGATACGGTTCGATATTTTAAATTGGTGTTCCCCAGTGTGCTGCTGTTATCCTTTGCTGCACATCCTACAGGTAAATCCCCCATGATCCCATAACGTTCTGTTCCCCCATGTGTAGTAGAGTATTAATGTATATATCAATACTTTAGTTGAATATTTTAGCTAATAACTTATTTAGTCTCCAGAAATGTACTACAGCGTACAAGTTCACAATGACAATACTGATTGGGAGAATATGTGTACATTTCTTTTGTTAAACTGAAAATGGTGATGACTTTCAGGGGAGTTGAATACTTTTGCAAGCAACTGTACGGACCAGTATAAAAGCTAGAACTAGTTTCATGCAATGCTTGATAAAGTTACATTGAGTATTTCTCATAGTATTTTTGCTTTAAACACCCACCGATGTACTTCTAGGTGACCTTTTTGGTGCTTTGGACTTCCCCTTTCTTATGTCCTACGAGTTCCACAGTGGGTGCTGTGCAAGGTGAGTTAGCATTCCAGTTAGTGATTTAGGTCTTTCCAGGTGCTTAAACCTAATGTATGACTCATCACCACACCATATAAAAAATTCCCCCACACTGTCAGTATTTAAAAGTGATTATTATTATCATTATTGTTCATTATCCCCTGCCAATAGTGCCTTGCTGGGATTCTTCCTCCTGCTGGCCACCGTTAAACTGAGGAGTGCCTTACCCCTGGAACACTGTGGAGCTTGGGTCTTCCTGGCCAAGGTATAGGTTATGTCCTTGACACAAGGTATAGGTTATGTCCTTGACACAAGGTATAGGTTACGTCCTTGACAAGGGGTATAGGTTACGTCCTTGACAAGGGGTATAGGTTACGTCCTTGACACAAGGTATAGGTTACGTCCTTGACAAGGGGTATAGGTTACGTCCTTGACACAAGGTATAGGTTACGTCCTTGACACAAGGTATAGGTTATGTCCTTGACACAAGGTATAGGTTATGTCCTTGACACAAGGTATAGGTTACGTCCTTGCCACAAGGTATAGGTTATGTCCTTGACACAAGGTATAGGTTATTCCTCATACAACTTGAAAATCAGTCATTGCTTAGCATGCTTACTTATTTTCCATATGGTCTGAACCCTCCTTGCAGGTGCTGACGACGGGACTTTCTCCCCTTGTGTTTCAAATTGAGGTTAACACCCAAACTCTCTGCTGGTGAGCTCACAACTCTTTTTATTTAATTATTTTAAGCCCAAATGGCCACTGAAAACACTGATTTGGTCAAAAACGTTATTGGTCATCTGTTTAAGATTTGAAATTGAAGGCAGAGTTGTGCCTTCACGAGTGACAAAATAAACATAATGTGCATGTTTGGAGGTGTCTGTGAATAATGCTTTGGATTAAAAAAAGATTTCAAAGATCCATGTAAGACAGGCACATACACCAATACATGTGTGTCACTCTATACACCAATGCCTTCTTCCCAGCATCCTCTGCAGCCTCGGCGGAGAGGCTCTGTCAGTGTTCTCTGAAAAGGCGTGACTTCTGAAGTGCATCACCTAAACACCAGCTGCTCGACACCTGCTGCTGACAAGAAGATCAAAGCACCAAACATCTCTTTTCCCCATGATTTTACAGTCAAAGGCAGTGTCTTGAGACATTTCTTTAATTTTTTTCGGGGAAAGAAGTTACAGAACACCTTTGCGTGCAACTTATGCTCCGCAACTTATTTAAATAATTTCTAAATGTGCACTTCTCTAGTCCGATTCCATATCCATGAGCTTCAGTGCATTTCAGAATTCACCTTGTCGCGGACGATAGGTGCTAGGTGTTAGGAGGACTATAACTGCTATTTGTCAATTTTATTTACTCTAGTCTTTGTTTACCTAGTTTCATTAGTTTCTTATTATTTACTAAGGCATTATGAAAGCCGTATGTGTAGCCCCACACTTTTATGTAGCTCTTTCTCTCTCTGTGTATGGAGATATGCACAGATATGTATACAGACAGAGTTAGTGCACCAAAGATTTGAATTGAGAGTAATCGCACCATCAAACACAACCATCTATCGCCGTGGAATATTTATGTTATATGAATGTTGTCTGAATGTATGTATTTCACTCTATGTGCCTTATAAATTATTGAATTTGTAAACACTTTATATGAGAAATGTTTATTACTATTGAACACAGATGCAGTCAGTCCTCAGTCTCTGCTGTCATTTTGTTGAAAAATTATTCACGGACTCATCTCATTTTCTGCCCCCTCTTCAGATGATTCATCTTAGGTTTGTATAACGAAGTGTGTTCCCAAAGGTCGAGAAACCTTAACATCTATAGGCCCACAGGTCAAATTCTGTGGCACGGTGCTCTTACAACATAGTAGTGTAAAATGAACCAATTTGGTGATAAATTCATAGCCTACGTGGTTCTTATATAGCCTGATATGGTCAGTGCCTACTGTTAAGCCGATTTGTCAGACGGGATACCCTAGCTAGCCCATGCCCACATCCACGGCTGAGGTGCCCTTGAGCAAGGCACCTAACCCCAGTCACTGCTCCCCGGGCGCTCAAAAGCAGCTCACTTCTCCGGGTTAGTGTGCTTCACTGTGTGTATCACTACCCTGGAAGGGTAAAATGTAGAGATCAAATTCAGAGTGTGTGTGTGTGTGTGTGTGTGTCACTATCTCTGCCGTAAACAGTCACTAGTCACTAGGGCTCATTTCCATTCCATTCATTTCCATTATTAATACAATGGACATGCACCTAACATCAACATTCTATGCTCACCCATTGAGAAGATAAAACACTTTTAATGTCCATAGACTGCCGGGTGGTCTTTATTTGTTTCTGATGCCATCCCGTCTCTAAAGTCAAGCAACCCTGCCTGTGTAGTGGTTGGTAGTGTGAGGTTCCTTCCTGTGTCAGGTGGTCTGCAGCAGGCGTCTGCAGTGTGGCAGCAGCTCATGGTCGGGCAGGTGCAGGTTAAATTCCAGTGCCACCAGCACAGGAAACTCAAATGCCAGCAACTCCCTCCTGCTCAGCCTCAAACGCTCCTCTAGCCTCTAGGGCACATACAGTATGAGGGATACTCAGCGTTATAAACACACACAAACATAAAAAACATGCACATTTCAATAACTTAAAATCTTGATGAGTAAGTAATCGGAGAGAGGTTGCTTAGATTGTGTTTTCTACCATGCTCTTGAATGTTCTACCATGCTCTTGAATATTCTACCATGCTCTTGAATGTTCTACCATGCTCTTGAATATTCTACCATTCTCTTGAATATTCTACCATGCTCTTGAGTGTTCTACCATGCTCTTGAATATTCTACCATGCTCTTGAATGTTCTACCATGCTCTTGAATGTTCTACCATGCTCTTGAATATTCTTAGCCTGGATACCAGCCTGAACTCCGCCCACAAAATTTTTGGTCTGGAGATTCAGTCTGGAGTCGAGTTAGTTGGGAGGGTTTAAACGGCCCCGAAAAGTGATCTGACCATTCAAATTGTAAGGGCGGGCTTTATACGTTGATGGACAGATCTAGATAGAATACCGGTATACATCGAACAAAGATGGCGCCGTCTCGGAAGCTTAGTGGGACATATTTTATATGATTTAAGCTAAGCTATCTACACGACTTTTATATGTCTACATTGACTCGGTTAGTTGTGTATACGCAAAACGAGTGTTGCCCAGGATTATGGGTCTTAACTGAAGCACTCTAGAGCATTATTGATAGGTTATGCTAACGCGTAGAAAAAAAAAACATTCAAACGAATGGTAGCTTCTAGCCTTGAGTGCTAATTAAGTAACATCAACAGATATGACAGCGCATTCATTTTGAAAGAGGAACAGAGAAACGCGATCAAGTCATTTGTCGATTGAAAAGATGTTTTTGCCGTCCTTCCTACGGGATCAGGTAAAAGTTTAATCTATCAGATGGAAATACTACGTTGCTCTGATTGGTTCTAGGTATCCGATTCAGCGAAGAGGAATTTTCTTTCCTGGTTCGTTGAAACACGCCCCATAATCACAGCCCAATAGTCCGGTCTCAGACTCATATTCTGACTAGAATTATGAGTATGACATCGTCAGGCTAGAATATTCTACCATGCTCTTGAGTGTTCTACCATGCTCTTGAATATTCTACCATGCTCTTGAGTGTTCTACCATGCTCTTGAATATTCTACCATGCTCTTGAATGTTCTACCATGCTCTTGAATATTCTACCATGCTCTTGAGTGTTCTACCATGCTCTTGAATATTCTACCATGCTCTTGAGTGTTCTACCATGCTCTTGAATGTTCTACCATGCTCTTGAATGTTCTGCCATGCTCTTGAGTGTTCTACCATGCTCTTGAATGTTCTACCATGCTCTTGAATGTTCTACCATGCTCTTGAATGTTCTGCCATGCTCTTGAATGTTCTACCATGCTCTTGAAAGGAACCTCTGACTCGAAATGCCTGAAGTGAGTGCTGAATTTGACTATCCAAATTGACAGCCCTCTTAAAGGATTAAATGTGTTATGTAATTACCTACAATTTAGCATTTCACCCACACAAACATAACTGTTCCTTATAATTATTCAATTCCCATGGTCTTGACAAGGACTCTTCAGACTACTGCTCAATTAAATCCACTATCACTACTGCCATCATGGTTGGTTCAATTCTTTGGGATTCGAGATTAGGGATTTTTATGGGACCACTACAACAATCACACACTATCACATTGGTACTCACATCGAGAAGCTGTCTAACCTCGAACCTTTTGAGGTCACTACCCATCTTGGCAGCCAGGAGGATGCAGGCACCCGCACAGAGTTTGCGGTTCTGCTTGTCCACCTTGCCTCTGAGGGCCAGCTTTTCAAAGTACACGAAGGCCATGGCCACTGTAGGCTCCTCATATCCACAGTCCTCTTGAGCCACCTTACGGATCTCTTTCTTCAGACTGTGAATGTTAGAAGGCAGAGAGGAAAACAATATTCTGACCGATCAGAAATAAGGCAGTTGTCAACATTCTTACAACATTAAAGCAAATTAAAGCACCTCCGGATTTTGCTGAGGGTCAGTCGAATGTCTGGAAACTTCTCCCTGAAAGTCTTGTTCATATCTCTCTTCAGATCACTGGGCTTGGTATACTCTATGACAGTAGTCTGAGGGAAGAGGGAGGAAGACAGATTGGAAGTGTTGGATTGCTGTGCTTCCTTCATCCTTTTCAGTCTAGGCTCATTGTACAACAGACAACATACCATGTAAGAACTGAAGACAAGCACACGTTTGTGTTTGCCACATGGCCAATGGGAATCATCCAAGAGGTTTGGGTCATAGTTCCTGCAGTTTCTACTATCAGCTCCTGCTAAATGAATGAGCACAACATAAACAGAAGGCTCCTGGTCATTGAAGGTGAGCATAAGAGTCATATGTGCTTCCATTGTTTATTTGGATCCAGTTAATGGCGTACACACATTTCGAAAATAGAATGTTTGTCTCCATTTAAGACTAATATGCTAAAATATGCCAGAACACTTGTCTGGGAATTCCAGAACACTGGAGAATATGCCCAAATCCATGCCCTTAAAATCAGCCTGCCCTTAACAGGACTTTGTAAGACTCCTGAGGCCAGGTAATGCTTCTCTCATGAATACCCATGTCATTCTGACCGTACTGAGTAAGCTCCTCACCTGTGTGAGTGAGTACTCATGTAATTCTGACCGTACTGAGTAAGCTCCTCACCTGTGTGAGTGAGTACTCATGTCATTCTGACCGTACTGAGTAAGCTCCTCACCTGTGTGAGTGAGTACTCATGTCATTCTGACCGTACTGAGTAAGCTCCTCACCTGTCTTCTCCTTACAGTGGGGGCTGCCGCTCTGGATTGGGTGGAAACCATGGAAACCACGGGGAGCAGGAGGGTAGACGGGCCCTGAGGAGCTCTGCTGCTTGACGGTACAGTGTCTGCTCTGGGCATGAGTGGGGTACAACAGCTGGGTGTATGAAACTGTCTGGAGGGATACATCAAACACAAGCACTCAGCATTCAGTAGCCAGGACTCTAATCTGGACTTGTCTGCTGATGATGCTGTTTGGTTTCAAAGTTTACGTCTGAAACTAGCAAGTTAACTTATGACAAACTTACTCAGCAAACAACATATTAAGTGGAAATAACGAAACGCTAGCCAACTTGCTAACTGATGCGTTTCTGTATTGTTTTCGCTGTTACATTTTCACGGGGTTTCTGACCAGATACCCGAACTATATAGTGAATAACATGGGCAGCTAAATGTAACAAGCGTGTTTATCTATCCTTCACAAGACCATATACCACCCAAATACAACCTAATATAAAAACATACCTAAAAACATACCTTAAAATGGTACAAAAAACCCAACATAATGTCGCTTTAACTATACAATTAACAGAAATTAACTGGTCTTTAGACTGACCTTTCCTTTAGTACCAAGCTCGACACCTTCCAGGCCGATCACCATCTCTCTCGTGGCGATAGCTCCAGATGGTTGCTGGTGTCCACTCTCCGGTGTCACATCCCTGCACAGCACACAATGACTGATATCACATGTCACATATATAATAATAAGAATACATTTTATTTAAAGCGCCTTTCATGACACCCAAGGTCACTTCACAAACAGGTTGTAAAAATTACAATAATCTCATATAGAAATAAGAAAAATAAAAGTCAGTCAGTCAGTCTATAAGCTATCTTGAAGAAATTAGTTTTAAGTCTGCTTTTAAAGTCAGTAATTGAATATATGCACATATACTGAATTGAATATATACTGAATATAATGTCTGTATGTCTCTTTACACGCACCTATTCTTATTGGCATAAGATATACATTACAAGAAGAAGACTGTATAATGAAAGAAAACGTACCCAATATGGCTGTAGTCTCGGTAAGGTATGAGAGAAAACACCCGACAAAGAGCTCGTCTGACAGTTATCAGAATTATCCTGTGATGGTAAAACATCGGTTACAACCAAGATGTTACTATTATTGTCCATTATTGTCAATGGTATAAGACATAGATTACAAATCCTTCTTCCATCACAGCTCAGTATTCCACTGTGGATGGTTGGTGACACCTCCCTGTAAGTGTTCACATATTCTACCATCTTCACTTTGATACCTAGAGTGTCTATGGTGTATGTGTGCAAAGTACCTGCCATCACTTGTGTCATGCTGTCGCAGGTTTTTTATAAAATGGACCCTTTTACCGCGTATTGGTCGAGGAGAGCTTGATGAATTAAATCTGAACAAAAAAAAGAGTTGCCTTAATGACATGTTTATCTTGATATTACATTTCTCACCGCATTTAAAGTTCTAGCATGTGGATTGAAGGTAAGCATACAAAATATGATGTAAGTCATTCATGTGTGTGAAATGCAGCACCTGAATTACCTGCGCAGGGGAGTATTCTCCTCAATGTCCGGCAGGGTCTCAAACCAGATTCTGCGCCTGAGAAAGATGCTTTGGTTAGTTCCATATTGGTGTCATTCAGACGACAAACGCAAAAGATAAAGATTCCTTTAATTAAGACTCAACTCTGGTGATGAATTACATGAATTCTATGATCAGTTATGTATGATATGTGTCTTAAGGTTACCTTGTCCGCTGTAACTCCTGGGAGGTGTTGCCCTGGCTGTCTGAGGAACTATGTGTTTGCTTTTTGGGGGAGTCAGAGAGTTCTCTCTGAGGTGGTTGGGTTAGTCTCCCTATGACAGCATCATCAGACGGAGGATGAAGATGAAGAAGACTGCTTATGTCAGATGCAGCCTGTGCTTCAGACTCCATAGACACCTGATCTACTGGCAGGCTTGTTGGTGCACTTTCACTCCAAGTCTGGTCCCCTGCTCCAGAACTGTGAACTATTGCAGTCGTGATGCCGCTGTACTGACTGTGTATCGTCATGGCACCCTCACTCCCCACCTCAGCACCCAAAAATCCCTCCCTAAAACCCTGTGGCGCTTGGCCATCCAGAGAGATGTTCCTCAGGAAGTAAAGAGCAGCCTGTCTTTTGCGCTGGTCCATAGCTGGTGCAATCGAGTCCCTTTTGGCAGCAGTGCTGCCAGAGGTATAGCGGGGTGTTAAGAAGTGCTGCTAGAGCGAGGGGATCTGTGTAGCGGGGTGTCTAGCAGTGCTGTTAGAGGGGATCTGTGTAGCGGGGTGTCTAGCAGTGCTGTTAGAGGGTATGTGTAGTGTGGTGTCTAGCAGTGCTGTTAGAGGGTATGTGTAGTGCGGTGTCTAGCAGTGCTGCTAGAGGGTATGTGTAGTGCGGTGTCTAGCAGTGCTGCTAGAGGGTATATGTGTAGTGTAAGGTGACCAGACGTCCCCGGTTTCCGGGGACAGTCCCCGTTTTTCGCTTAAAAAGATTAAAACATTACACTGTTTTGCAGGTGTTTACGTGTCTGAACTGATAATGTCCCCGGATTTTGTCTCAGAAATGGTCACCTTAGTGTAGTGCGGTGTCTAGCAGTGCTGCTAGAGGGTATATGTGTAGCGGGGTGTCTAGCAGTGCTGCTAGAGGGTATATGTGTAGCGGGGTGTCTACCAGTGCTGCTAGAGGGTATATGTGTAGTGCGGTGTCTAGCGTGCATGGCTGTGAATGGCAGGTCTTGAACGCCTGAAGTGGTCTTGATACACAGCTGACAGGACTAGGCTGTTTTTAGCTCTCTGTTACTGACTGGATCTAAGGGGCACCATCAATAGAGCTGTTTTTGTTCAACAATTTACTTAATGCTGTCCTATGCTGGGGCTTTATTGGTTTTCATTGCGAATATATACACAAGCATCAACTCCAGGAGAACCTTTCATTACATCACACAGAACTAATTTGTTCAGTGAAGAGGTACATTTTTAACAGGTTGTCACCGCGAATCTCTGCTCGCGTCTTCTTTATTCCAGGTTAAGTTGTGCGTGCTCTTTAGCATCACATTTCATTCATAAAATGTAATTCATTAAAAGCTATCCCTCATACTGTATGTGTCCTAGAGGCTAGAGGAGCGTTTGAGGCTGAGCAGGAGGGAGGTGCTGGCATTTGAGTGACCTGTGTTGGTGGCGCTGGAATTAAACCTGCACCTGCCCGACCATGAGCTGCTGCCACACTGCAGACGCCTGCTGCAGACCACCTGACACAGGAAGGAACCTCACACTACCAACCACTACACAGGCAGGGCTGCTTGACTTTAGAGACGGGATGGCATCAAAAACAACTACAGATCACCCTGCACTCTATGCACTTAACACTGGAGATGGCCTTGTAGTTTAAATGTTATACAATAAACTACCATCTTCTTTCCTTTACACAAGTGAGATACTTCAAAATAACTTAAATAACAAAATAACAAACAACAATTGGCTTGGTAGTAGAGGGAATAAAAATGACTTTTATTGCCGTCAAGTTATTGAGTCTGAGATTAAAAAGAGTCAATGCTTCCACTCCCTTATTGAAGTGGAGTGTTTTCAGTATGTTTCTCAATCCCTTTCAGTCTGCCCCATTTAATCTTCAAACACAAGGATCATTTTCTTTAGGCTACTCAGGAGGAATTAATATTGCCTTCAGAAAACTATTCCCCAGAAGTTGAACCATGTTCTTCTTCTCTCTGGCGCTGGTTTCATGGCTTTGCGCTCCTTCTTTTCTCTGGCCATTTCCTCTTTCTTTGCTTTTGTCTCTCTTTCCTTTTCCAGCTTCCTCTCCTTTGCCTGGATTTTCTCCAGTTTTTTGGCAATCTGTTTGTCCAGTTTCACAGTCAATCGTTCCATTTTCACCACACAGTATTCAGCTTCACTCATACATTTCACCTGACAAATCATTAAAGGAGTAAGGCGCTCACTTCCTGGCTTGTGTAATGTCTGTTTAAAATACGTTAACGAAACTGGTGGTGTGGAACACGTAGCGGGTAAAGAACAGACAACATCCTCTTGGTTCGCTCACTTCAAACCAGTGACAGCGTCCCACATAGGCTAGCTACACTGAATGGTATGGTTATGTTTTGGATGTCACTATATCGAAGGAGTCAAAGGAGTTGATCCCTATGAGCACAGCGACTGGTCCGGGGACATCAACCTGTTGCCCAATTTCCAGCATCCATATATCTATGAGTGCATAGATATCTATAATAAAGGCTAGATATCCTGCCTGCGTTTCTGGCCGACGGAGCCGAATGTCCGCACATTTCGGCCATTTTGAGGACAGTATAGCTCACTCCCCCTTAACATTGTGTTGGAAGTGGTACTTTTTAAGTAACCAGAACTTGCTCAATTTTCAACCGATTTTCAAACAGGTTGGTTTGTTATAAACGTAAGATATTTCTTATGGCACTACATACTTATGAAGAATTATAAACATGGGTTTTCATATGAAAATAACATTGACAGGTCTCTGACAGGTCTCGTTTCAAGGGAGTGTTCAATAGAGCAGGTTGCACAAAATTCTGGCATCTTCATTGGCAATAAAGTCCGCAATTTCCTGTCGAAATCATAATGTAAGATGTTTAACAAACCAACCCGATTGGAAATCATGTGCAACTTCAGTTTTATTATGTGCAACTTAAGTTATATTGAAAAGAAAGAACAATTATGCCTCGCCAATTGATGTAAAATGACTGATACACAATAGCCGTGATACACAATTAAGCTGCACATTTCAACATGTTCAAGCATCCAGAATTATTACCAAGGTAATGACGATTGTAAATCAAGTCATTTGTAAATCCGTCAAAAATGTCCGCGAGATAAGAGTGTAAACGATTGTGAAGATCACTGACGTTACCTAACGTACCACTGATCCCTACCGGAAGTATACTGTCCTCAAAATGGCCTCCTGTGCGGACGTTCAAGAGACTGCCGTTGCACCCCCTTGTATGAGTGTACATGTCTATGCTCGCGCCGACTTGTTTGTGCCGCGGATTCCCAAAATGCGTTGCGTTCATGACGTCACATTAGCAATCTCTATAGGAAATATCATTTAATCAATCAGCTAATTTAAATATTGTATCCGTTTTATATTATTTGATCAGAACTGTGTTTAAAACATTTAAACATTTTCATAAATAAAATACGGAACAGCAAATCTCACAGGGCATTTCATGCACTGTAATAAGAAGCCTAAGAATAACATTTCATGCGCTGTAGTGCGTCCAGTCCGGCCGGTTATATAAAGTGAGTGAATAAGGTGTGTGTGATCGTGTGATTTGGGAGATGTAAATGCAGTGCAGCTGGGACGGTGAATGATATTGATGACATGCAGCTGGGAGTATGAGTGACACACCATTTCACTCCTACGAGTTAGAGTGAAACAGGTGCATGTGCTTCTTGGGAACATGAATGCAGCTGGGAGCGTTAGTGAGCTGAAGGGGGCGTGGCAGGAGCGAAGCTCAGCAGGACCGTGACACGTGATAGTGTGTGGGGTAGACTGAGTACAGTTGGATACACGTTTACTTTTACCAGCTATGCAACAGGATCAGCCTAAAGAGGTAATAGTGACGATAGTGATGAATAAACAATAACTATATGAAGAACTTTGTGTGTATATATTTTTCTTGAGCATGAGTTATTTTTTAACATGAGATATTTTTCTTGAATTGATGAGCTCAATTATTAGCAAAGACTTACATTTACACTGGACCATGGAGTAATGTCAAACAGTGCCGCCTACTAGCACCCCCCCCCCCAGTCCCCCCCAGAAAAGAGACACTTTCTTCCAGGTGCCTGCGTGCTCCAACAGCTGACCAACAATAATGGAAATCGCAAGTTTTCATTATACCATAAACCTATTCATTTCAGTGTAATTTTGGCAAACCACTACTGGACTTGCTTGGATGTATTGTTTATAGTAATAGTCAAGACAATTATTACAAGTTTCTTATGTAATAAGAACATTCTCATTTTTCATGTTGTTTTCTTGAAATAGTATTATTATTTTTTGGCCCGCGCTCCGGTCAGAATCAGAGTCAGACCGTCATTCGTCATTCGTTAAACAGCATTTTGCACCATCGAAACTTTTTGGGAGCAATTCAATATATCTCTTGTTCTGCCTGTTTTGTGATATACATGCCTTAAAGGTGCCTTATATTTCTATACTCAAACAATATAATTTTTCGTGCCCCCTCAGGAGCGCGTCTGGCACAGTGCGTAGTGTGGGTTATGGGAGCAGCGGCACTGATGTCAAATCACTTTCATTGGCTTTCATCCAACCCTGAGTCAAAAGTATTCATACTAACTGAGACAAAAGGGCCCATCCCAACCCTGGGCTGAGCACCAGAATGCACAGCCCTTAAGCAGATTAGGATATGTTGACAGGAGAGTTTGTGTGGGTTCTCTCTTCAGAAGGGCTGCGCATGGGGTGTGAACGCTTGTCGGAAAGAGAACCCCTATGGCATTCCTGGGAACTGAAATCCAGGGAAGACTGCTTATGTCAGATGCAGCCATTCCACCAATGTGCAGCTGACTAGGACTAGGTTGTTTTGAGCTCTCTGTTACTGTCTACATCCTACATCTAAGGGGCGCCATCAATATAGAGATGTCTTGACGGTTCAACAATTTACTTAATGCTGTCCTATACTGGGACTTTATTCAGTTTTCATCAACTCTAGGAGAACCTTTCATTACAACACAGACGTGAATGTTGACTAATTCTTTCTAACAGAAATAATTCTTTATATATATTCTATAACAGAGCTTATTTACCTCATCATTTGTCTCATTCATGGCTGAGTGATACCCTCCAAACGCAGCGCTCCAATCTCAGAGCAGCTGAGAGAAAGTGGCACAAATCTGCAGTATAGCGGACAATATTGCAGGCTACCAGACACTGCTGGTCTCCTTCTCATCCATCTCTGCTGCCTAACAGGTAGCCGTCCAACTACATGCCCGCTGGGCCCCATCCCATCCAACATCCTTCAAGCCATATCGCCTGCCGTCTAACCGGCAATTACACAGGTCATTTATGCTTCATTTAAATCTGGAACATTTCCTTCTCTATTCAAAGTGGCTCGGGTAACATTGCTACTCAAGAAGCCATCTCTCGATCCCACTCAGGTGGAAAACTATCGACCGGCCTCACTCCTCACGCTTCTATCTAAAACCATTGAGAGGGCAGCTTCCAAACAGGTCACAGAGTTCCTGTCAAGGAACAATCTCCTCGATCCAAACCAGTCAGGACTCAAAAGCATTCACTGCACCGTGTCGGTGACAGAGGCCTTAAAAACAGCTAGAGCAGAAGCTTAATCCTTGGCTCTCGTCCTGCTTGACTTCATCAGCTACTATCAGCTGCGTGATACAGTCAACCACCGCATCATTCTGTCCATATTGTCAAGTATGGGCATTTCTGGCAAGGCGCACTCCTGGTTTGAATCGTACCTCACTGGGCGCTTGTTCAACGTGTCATGGCAAGGTCAGCTGTCTGTACCTCATCGCCTCAGCACAGGGGTGCCCCCAGGCTCGGTGATGGGACCACTTCTCTTTGCCATTTACACCACCTCGTGGTTCTGCTCCCACCCACCTAAATGCTCTTTTAAGGGCAAATGTTTCACCCAGGATGCTGCACTCGTCTCGTGAGCGTCGTTTGGCTCTGCCGTCTGTGCAAGTACGGCAATCCAGACTTTTCTCATTTGTAGTTCCACGTTGGTGGAACGAACTGCCTAGCACTTCCAAAGCAGGGGGATCCCTCTCCACCTTCAAGAAGCTTTTGAAGACCCAACTCTTCAGAAACCTCCCCTCCTAAACTGGAACTTCGACTAGTGCTTAACTTGCACTTACAGCGGTTACATTCCTGCACTTTTTCTTTTCTTTTTCGTATTTTTATTCATTATGTAAAGAAGTATTTAGAGTTCTAATGCTCGTAGCTTTACTGTTCTCTCCCTTGTATGTCGCTTTGGACAAAAGCGTCTGCTAAATGACTAAATGTCAATATTTATAAATGACATCCCGACATGGCACTTTGGGAAAGGCATTGATCTAAGGCAAATTACCTCAGTGCCTGCAGGGCAAAGACCGTGGGAAGAAACAGTTTCTAAACCTGATTGTTCAAATCCTTGATTGTGATTGGCTAAAAGCCGTTGTAAAATCCAGCATTACCTTACAATTTGACCTGATTGCATTCCATATTACTGCGCAGCGAATGGCAAGGCATTCATATAGCGCATTTCATACCCAGTGTTCCATCTGGCTGTTGCGTTGCTTCAAGGGTTGCGTGGCAACGATTTCTTTAGGAACTATCATTTTTAGTGGCGGAAGAATGACGGTTTATCATTAAACTATTGTTTCTTAAATTGAATTGTTTTTATTTATGAGACCATATGAAATATGTGTAGTAACAGTTTTAGAAAAGCAATAAGCCCCGCGAGTCCGTGCTTTGCGCTGATTTTAGAACAGGTAAGGGGGTTTAACGGCACTCCACTTCGCGTCGTGCCTAACAACTCCCCTCACCTGTTCTAAAATCAGCGCAAAGCACGTCCTCTTGGGGTTTATTGCTTACAGTTTTTCACTATTGTTAAAAAGTATAAAGCAAAAATTCGGCACAATCTGCACAACCTTCACGTCATGTATCAATCGCTCGCCCCAAGTGGGAAATACTTAAGATTCCCTTATCTACATTAGAGTCCGATTTTCCTTGTGAACACACTGATGTCAATTACACATCACGTTGTTGTCAAAACAGTGTACACAAAGTTCTGTTGTTGCACACAATTTTCAAGTAAAATCTCAAAGCATCAACCTGCAAACCACAAATAGTCAAATCTCTAAACTTTCAGGTCTTTTGACCAATTTGCAGTGAGGACTGCACCATTAAAGTGTCTTGAGCCTCTGTTTTGTTGGATAAACTATTGAAAACTTTGAAAAGATCCACAACCAGAGAAGGAGAGGGGTAAGAGTGAGAGGAGGAAGAAGAGGAGGACAAGAAGGAGGAGGAGTAGGAGGTTGAAGAGTAGGAGGACAGAGAGAAGGAAGAGGAGGACAAGGAGGAGGAACAGAATGAGGACAAGGTGAAGAAGGAGGAGGATCAGGAGAAAGAAGAAGGAGAATGGTCATCTCTAATGAGATTTGGGCCGCTGTGGTAGACCATGGTTCATGGTTTTTCATTAGAACCTTCAGGATGGAGAACAAGTACGAAATCTGTTTGCCTTGTGTACTGTAATACTGCATATCAATATAATATACGTAGTGTGCTTACAGTATTTGTATTTTGCAGGACTGAAAGAGAACCACACTGTGGAGGAAGAAAACACACTTTCAATATTTTTTGAAAGCAAAGTAGCATTTTCCAGGAGATATAAAGGGTTTTGCATTTTCAGTTAGTTGCTCTGGGATTTGTGTTTAGAGTTTTGAGAACGAGACATGCTTTCAAAAAATGTGTGTAAGCAATTGAGAAAAACTATAAGCATTTTGTATACAATTTTATGTCAATACAATCTGGTGGAACAGGAGACTGAAATTGTAAATATGGTTTGTGAGAACAACGGTATTGCTGTTTTATGTTTGACTATGAAAAATGTAGGCCTACACTGATACATTTTACAAAAGGAGAAAGGGCTCAATGAGTCATTGTCATTCATATGGTGTGTTTCGATGATTGTGTTTTCAATTTTGCACTTCTGTGTGCTGTAAATGCTTGGTAGTGTGCAGCTAATGCTTAGTTGTGTGTACTAAATGAATGTATGTGTGTGTGTTTTGAAAATATGGCTGTGTGTACCAAATGAAAACACGAGTTCCATTTTGTGAACAGTTAAGAGATTTGATAGCAAAGAGTCATCTTGCAAAGGGAGTGTCAGGTTTAGCATTTTGTGTGTGAGGTTTTCAATTTTCTGTGTGCAGTTTTGAGAAAGACGTTACTGTTTTGAAAAACGGGTTTTAGCAACAGTGAAAAACTGTAAGTAGTCAATGTGCAACCTTCCAATTTAATCGTGATTTAAGATACTCTATTTGAATTGGGGCAGTCTGTCCTTCAGTCGAGGCATGATGTTCTCTTGCTACAAGTTTCACCTGTTCGTGTTGGAGTAACAAATTATTAGTCTGTCCTTCAGTCGAGGCATGATGATCTCTCGCTACAATTTTCACCTGTTCATGTTGGAGTAACAAATTATTATTATTTAGTTTTTGTTGATGTAGCAAATGCTTGTGGAGTCAAGTTGAGAGGCGCTCGTCTCCAGGGCACAGGTTACGCTTAACTTCCGTATTTTTTCTTTTCACGGATACAAAAAAAAAGGCTGTGATTGGAAAACGTGACTGGAGCTGTCCCTGACGGGACTAAACAAAATCACCCATAATTCGGGATGTCCCGGACAATTCCGGACGTTTGGCAACCCTACTTGCACCTAAGTTAAAACATATTTGAGTATGCTAACATTAGCAATAACGTCAGCTAGTTCGAGGTGTATACATAGGCTAACCATTAAATTAGCAGCACATTTCCCGTATTTAACAATGATTAAACACTTACTTGAAAGTAATGCACGGGCATCATTTCGCAGTTTCTTACTCTTTCTTTTTTCTGCCCCTTACTCCTGTTGTCTTTTTGAGGCCATTTTCGAAAAGTTGACCTAGCTTACTGTCAAAGTTAGTCAGGCCAATGACATAGGGATGGGCACCCATGGCAAGCTTGTGAAGTTGAGTGTGTATTTATTTTTTTATCAATTGTTCTGCCTGTTTTGTGATATACAGTGGTGGCCAAAATTATTAGAACACTAGGCATATTTAAGAGGTTTCAGTTGTTTTTGTTGAATTGACCATTAAAATACCCTTAAAACTAATGAAATACCTACAAAGTCATCATTATGCTCTATAAACCATAGAATAGAGCTATCATAAGTAGATTTAGGTCAATTTCCGTACAAAAACAAACTAGGCCTATTTCACTGTCAATGTCACACAATCATGTTCCTTCACATAAGAAGCCAAATAACTTGTTTAATCATTGTCAGGTGTGGTCGTGGTTAAATTGATGGTGATGCAATTGTCTTAGGACACAGCTCTGTGATTCTTTTGAATGTACAAGGCCTATCTTCCGCATTAAGTGATTGGTAACATAAGGGTTTTGTCACTGAGGCCACACCACCAATTGGTATAGATTCAAAGCCTCTAGAGGCAGTCTTGAAGCAAATGTTGCTCTTTGAACATGGCTAAGGTGAAGAATGAGCTAATGAGTGAGCAACGGGTTCAAATAAAGGCCCTTTTTGATGCTGGCTGTAGTTACCGCCGCATAGCCAAGGACTTGACATGCAGTCCAAGCACTGTAAAATACACTTTAGACCGCCATGCTACCAGAACCGAAAGGGGAGAGGCGGAAAAAATAAACTGTGTGAAGTGAAGCATCTCAGAATTCTCAGTCTTAAGGACTGAAGAAAGACTTCACGAGAACTGTGTGATGAGATCAACACCACAATGACTAATGGTTCAATAGTGTTCCCAAGAACTGTGCGTCGGAAGCTGTGAGAAAAATAATTTTTTGGCAGAATAGCAGCACAGAAACATTACTGAAAGAGAAAAATAGAGTGAAACGCCTGAAATTTGCAAAAGAACACAAGAAATGGACAAAGAAAGATTGGTATAAAGTGTTGTGGACTGCTGAGTCCAGGTTTGAATAGTTTGGCAACAAGCGAAGAGAGTATGTTTAACAAAGTGAGGGGGAGAGGTATCAAAATGAGTGTCTCTGGCCAACAGTTAGACAAGGAGGGGGTAGTATTATGGTGTGGGGTGCCATTTAATCCTCAGGAACAGATGACTTTGGCGAAATTGATGGCATCATGGATAAGAAAGTATACCATAACATTCTGGTGAGGCATGGAGTACCTTCTGGGAGTGGTGTTAATGGGCCTGGATTTATTTTCCAAGAGGACAATGACCCTAAACATTCTTGTAACTATTGCCAGTACGACCTGTGACAGAAGGAATCTTCTGGAGCATTGAAAATTATGGACCGGCCCCATAGAAGTCCGAACCTCAAACCCATCAAGCAAATTTGGGGCGAGTTAGAAAATAAACTGGACAGATCTATTGTACATTCAAATGAAAGCCTTTGGCTTGAGTTGCAGAAGGCATCGGATAACATTAGTGTTGAAGTTCTCAAGAAATATATTGACTCTATTTCAGAGAGATGTGCTGCTGTAATTGCTGCCAAAGGTGGGCGTACCAAATATTAGAGTTAAAAGTGGATAAAAGCAGGAATCACTTCATATGATATTTGTTGTGCTCAGAACAACCATCTGCATGTTTCATTTACATTATAAAATTAAATAATGTTTTGGAGACAAAAAAAAGGTCAATATTCTCAGATCTGTAAGGTGTTCTAATAATTTTGGCCACCACTGTACATGCCTAAAAGGTGCCTTATATTTCTATACTGAAATAATATCGGCATTATAATTATTATAACTATGATTATTTTTCAGTTGCCTATTTTTTGGTGCCCCCTCAGGACTTGGTGCCCTACGCACAGCGTGTAGTGCACGTTACGGGAGCGGCGGCACGGATGTCAACACTTTCATTGGCTTTCATCCAACCCTGAGTCAAAACTGAGTAAGTATTCATAAAAAAGGGAGAGTTTGTGTGGGTTCTCTCTCTCTCTCATAGTCACATAGTGTGAATATGCACCAGGATGTCACAATAATGTGTTAATGTAAATGTTTAATTTCTTCAGAAGGGCTGCGCATGGGGTGTGAACTCTTGTCGGGAAAAGAACCCCTCTGGCATTCCTGGGAACTGAAATCCAGGGTATGACAGGGTTTAAATAAGCCACACACACTCTCTCCCTGCAGATCCACACTTGCTGGGACGACTATCTAAACTACATCACTAGGAGAAGAGAATACTCATACTCTCAACATCAACTATGGCGCTTGGTAAGTCCTGTATTTCAGGGGTTCTCCACCATGGGGCCGGGGCCATCAGGGCAGACTTATTCATTCATGTCTATTATCAGGGGGGCGTCAGGGAGCTGCAAGGGGGCATTCAGATGATGGGGAAACTATTTAAAACAATGAGCCTTAATTATCAAGTGAAATACACTAACATTTGTATGGAGAACTTTCCAAAATGTAAACTCAAAACTAATTTCTATTTAAAATGAAATTAGAATTTAAATCATCATTAAAACATTTGGTATTCCTATTTTGTGAATTGTGGCACCTATCAACTTTCAAACTCTATGGAAGCCTGGAAGTATTGATAAATTAGTCCTATTACAGAATGCCTCAATTACAAAACTTTAATAACAGTAAGTGCTAAACTAAAATAAATAATACAAACAAGATAATATTATACAACAAGCCTTTTACTACCTGTGGATGTATGGGAAAGGGGAAATGGAAATTAAGGATTCCACTTATGATAGGTCGGAAAAAGTATTTTTTTTAAAGTTTTTATTAGGTCGAATGAAATAAGCTTTGCACTTTGGAGTGAGTCCAGATGGAGTCACAATGATGACAGGCAGGCTAGTTATCACGTCTCCTGGGGGAAGGAGAGAGGTGGTGGGGGAGTAATTCCTTGGACATAAGGAGGCCTTTGGGGCAAATAGGTTGAGAGTCAGTGCCTCTGCAAGATACCTGTAAATATGTGCAGATTACTACCAGTTGTGTCTAGGAATCAGTGAAAAAAAACGAGTTGAATACAAGTTTAAGTGTTAAGAGATGATAGGCTTCGTGATTAACAGAAACTAGTGGGGCAGTAACGTTAGCCTATTACTACAGCTAAGTATGTGAAGGTAACTTCTTTATTTAGCCTAACATTAACATCTGAAGGTATTTTAAGATGAAGTCTAGGTTAAAGAAGTTGTTCATTCTTGCAGGTTTGAATTGAAATTTAGGTTGAGGCCTACTCGTAAATGTGTAACGCGAATGCACACAATTTGCCATGCCATTGCATGTTAGGCTACATTGGAACCTGGTGTTGTTTTCATTTGGCTAGATCTTAAATGTCTTTCGAACGGTGGTGGCAGCGGGTCTAGGGCACTAAAACAGGTCCAGCAGCATTGATGCTTTTCACCATAGATATCAAGGAACGCAGCGCGCTGTCTTTCGTTGTTGTCTGGACGCAAACACTAATGGTAAAATGTACGTACGTTTTGGTATGATTTCTGGTAGAGATAAGCAAGGTTCTGCTCCACGTCAAGGAAAACAATAAGGAGCACCGCACTGATGACGTAAGCGTAAAACGTTTGATGGTGCGCCGTGGCCAGAGTTTCAAAATCACTCTCCACACCAATCGGCAGTTCCAGCCTGATACCGACACGCTCCTTTTTACTGCGGAGACAGGTATGTTTATGTATCATCATTCTTCTTTATGTATCATCATTCTGGTCAGTATTAGTATCAGTCACACAAGGAATACAGTGCATTCAGCTTTATCTGTATGTGTTGATAGCGATGCCAATTTCCTCATTCATGTTTTTCATCAGTCTTTATGCATCAACATTCAAACTGCCATTGCATAATACAAGTCACACAGATGAGAAATGCAATGCATATGACTGGACAAAGTGTGATCTTAAAGGCCAAGTCATCCTCTATTTTGAAACCCTACCCACATCATGAATATGCTCTGTCATGAACAGGCAGTAACATCACATTGGCTTTCCCTGCAGGACCCAAGCCATCAGAGGAAAAGGGCACGCGTTGCGTGTTTGGTTTCCCGAAGTCGACGGGTGCAAAGAAAGCATGGACAGCACTGGTACAGGAGAGTGGCCGATCTTCCATGACCCTGGCTATAAGCAGCCCGGCTGATGCCAGTGTGGGCTCTTACAATCTGTATATGAGGGAAGGGTTACACTCCTCCCCTCAGTCCATCGCTAACATGGTGCTCCTCTTTAACCCCTGGTGCACAGGTATGCACTTCCTGAAACACACAAGCACAAACAGACATGCAAGGCTCATATGTAAACAAATGAATGCTGATGTGAGGTGGCCTATACACACAGACAATTGTTACACTTATGCATTCCCCTGTCGCATTGGTCTGAAAACTTACCGGCCTTGTCTGTATATGTTTGTGCTCTCTGTTTTTATGGATGTGTGTGTGTGTGTGTGTGTGTGTGTGTGTGTGTGTGTGTTGATGGATACAGAGGACTGGGTGCATCTCCCAGAGGAAGCTGAGAGGCAGGAGTATGTGATGGCTGAGGATGGCATCATCTACACAGGATCTGCTGACCGAATCGGCCCCCTTGCCTGGAACTTTGGACAGGTGCGCTAACAGCACATGTGTGTTTTATGATTCTTTGAGAACTAGCCAGTGGGATGTGTAGGTTCATGTGTTTGTGGATGCTGTCTTTGCTGCTCTTTCAGTTTGAGGAGGATATGGTGGACATCTGCATGAAGCTGCTGGACATGAACCCCAAGTGTTTGAGGGACCCTGCTGAGGATTTCTCTGCCCGCTGCAACCCCATCTATGTAGGGAGGGTGGTCAGTGCTATGGTATGCACCGTTGTTTCTCTCCCTCTCTCTCACCCTCTCTCTCTCTCTCTCTTTGTGAGTTTTGGACATTGTTGTATTGTATTTGTAAAAACGTCTGTGTGGTAATTGTTTCCTTATTTCTTTTAATTCCTGTTTAATTTGATTAATCTATTTAATTTGACCGGAAAGCACTTTGGTACAACTCCTGTTGTTTGTAAAATTCCTAGACAACCAAAGTTGATTTACTTGACTTGATTTATTCGCAACAGATCAACGCTAATGATGACCGTGGTGTCCTGGCGGGTCGCTGGCAAACACCGTACTCGGGAGGTGTGGCCCCCACCAAGTGGAGCAGCAGCGTGGACATCCTTCGGCGCTGGTACAAGAGCCATTGCTCGCCCGTGAAGTACGGACAGTGCTGGGTGTTCGCTGGGGTCATGTGCGCAGGTGAGAATCGGAACGGTTGGCAACATTTATGTCTATTGTCTAATTTCAAGTTCGAGTTTATTATCATATACTCATAAATCATAAACAGCATTTATCAGTAATGAATCCACATTCTTTGTGCTCAATGTCCGTTCAATTTAGAGAATAAATACCTTTCACAATTTCATGTCTATGGTACCACTGATGCTGTAATGGTCTGGAGATTTCTGATTACTGTTCTTCCTGATGTAAAACTTCTGTACATCACAAGATGAGAGCAGTCTCTTCAATCATAGATCAGTCAGGCTATTATTAAGGCTATTTCATACTGCTTGGCTAGACAGTCAACAGTAAAGATATCGAGGTCTCACTGTGTTTCTGTGTGTGTGTCAGTTTTGAGGTGTCTGGGAATCCCATGCCGTGTAGTCAGCAACTTCCAATCTGCCCACGACACTAATAAAAACCTGACCATTGATAAGTACTACACAGACGAGGGGAGGCCTAA
Organism: Sprattus sprattus; assembly: GCF_963457725.1. Taxonomy (NCBI): domain Eukaryota; kingdom Metazoa; phylum Chordata; class Actinopteri; order Clupeiformes; family Clupeidae; genus Sprattus; species Sprattus sprattus. The sequence continues at coordinate 4,136,567 of NC_137915.1, forward strand.
GGAGAGTCCTGACAGTGTGTGGTGAGTGTCTTATTAGAAATTAATGTTAATGTGTATAGTATATGTAGGCGTTTAGGGAGTCTCCTGTTAGCCCCTTTTCGACACTTGGTCGGCCTACTGAAGACTGCTGCTCAGTTAGATAAGACTGGTGTCCCTTTTAACCACTGTTGGCAGACTTACAGAATTGTTCTATATTTTCATTCCGTAGCATTTTGGTGTTTGTCAGTGCAGAGGGTCAAATGAACGTTTGCTTAGTCGTTATTTACAGTATCTGTGCCAGTTAGTATTACCCCAAACTCACTATGTGGAGGAAACCCTTAAATTGCCTGATACAGATGAACTTACTTATGTGTGTGTTTGTGTATTCAGGAACTTCCACGTGTGGGTAGAGGGATGGATGAAGCGGCCAGACCTCTCTGGGGATTCAACATACAATGGCTGGCAGGTGCTGGACCCGACCCCACAGGAGGAGAGTTCAGGTAACACACACACACACACACGCACACACACACACACACACAAACACAAACACACACACACACACACACACACACACACACACACAAGTTACTGAAATCCCTCTTGTCTCTTAGGAGTGTTCTGCTGTGGTCCGTGCCCTGTGAAGGCTGTTCTGGAGGGACACACCGACCTGAAGTATGACGTGCCGTTCGTCTTCGCTGAAGTCAACGCCGATCAAGTCTTCTGGATGCTCATGAGAGACGGCTCAAAGCACAGGCTCCAAACTGAAACCAGTCAGATTGGCCAGAACATCAGCACTAAAGCTGTAGGCGCTAACAGACGGGAGGACATCACAGCCAGCTACAAATACCCAGAGGGTGAGGGGAACATCACACACACTGGCTTACACAGACCTCACTATCACACACACTGCCTGAAACAGACCTCACCATCACACACAATGGCTTACACACACCTCACCATCACACACACACTGGCTTACACAGACCTCACCATCACACACACTGGCTTACACAGACCTCACTATCACACACACTGCCTGAAACAGACCTCACCATCACACACACAATGGCTTACACAGACCTCACCATCACACACACTGGCTTACACAGACCTCACCATCACACACACTGGCTTACACAGACCTCACTATCACACACGCTGCCTGAAACAGACCTCACCATCACACACAATTGCTTACACAGATCTCACCACAAGATAGGCAAGAGCATTAACTTCCCATAAACACACACTCTTTTCTAGCTACCCACCCTCTCTCAAGTGAATGACAGTCTTAAAGGTGCTAATGTGTTGTTGTCATTTTAGTATAAACTAAACAATTAACTAAAATATCCACAGAATACAAAGAAATAACATATTTGACATGATGTCAAAGACAGAAATGCCCTGGAAGATGAGATATCTATTGCTGTTAGCATGCTAACGGCGGCCTATCCTTTCATAATTCCACTTTGTGCCTCAAGAGGCGATAGTGAGTCACTGTAGTGAAAACGGCAAGCAGTGGGCAAAATTCCCCTGCCCCGTGCACTGATCCTGGTGCTCGTCCTCTTAGGTTCTAAGAAGGAGCGTCTGGTGTTTGAGGAAGCCGTGAGGAGAGGAAACGAACACAAGCCCCGCCCTGTGCTACCACTGAAGCCTCCCGCGCTGAAGCTGGAGATCACAGAGGAGAAGGAGCCAATCTCTGGACAGGATCTGGAGCTGAGTGTGCTCCTCCACAGTGAGCTCTTGCGGGAGTTCAGTGTAGAAATCAACGCTCAGGCCATGAGGTACACAGGCCAGCCCGACAGCCTGGTGTACAGGGAGAAGAAGGAGGTCCTGCTGCAGCCCAAGCAGGGTGGGTGTACCGGTGCTCTGGAGGGACAGGGGCTTGTTTTTTGGGTGGGCGGGAGGTTTCAAACATAGTGTTTACATTTCTGACTCTGAATTACACTTTCTGCATGGGTTTAAATTGATACTCATTTTACTTAGTCTCATCGACAGAAATGTCACCTTGTCAGTGTAATTATCTTTAATTAAACTATCTATCTAAACTAATCTATTAAACTATATATATATGTGTGTGTGTGTGTGTTTGTGTGTGTGTGTGTGTGTGTGTGTGTGTGTGTGTGTGTGTGTGTGTGTGTGTACACAGACTTCAAGATTCCCATCCGGATCCCATTCTCCTCATATGGGACCAAGATGCTGGACAACAACAGTCTGAAGATCTCTGCAGTGGTGTACGACAAGCAGCACCCAGGAGATCGCTACCTAGCTGAGAAGGACATCGTACTGAAGGGGCCTACAATCACCATCAAGGTTTGTCCACAGTTGTGTTTGCATAGTTCATATTTGAACCAACATCATATTATTGTATTAACATGTAATAGACACTAGACGTAATTGACACTTCAGAACTTCATACAGATACTGTATATATATATACACACACACACCGTTGATCTTCAGGAACCATCAGTAATGTTGTAGGTAGAATTCAGAGGCTAACTGAATGAGGCACCAGCACACTTATACTGACACGATCATGGATCCAGTTCTAAGAGTAGCATACTGCTAGAAAGTATACTATTATATATTCTGTGGATAGTTTTAATTATTCATGTCAATTGCCAATAAAGACCTAGAGAGAGATTTGGGAACTTATTGACCCTGAATCTCTTGTATTGCAATGGTGAAAGTATTGATCTCATGAAGTTTGCTTGTTCTTAGGCGCCCAGCACATGCCAGCAGTTTAGAGAGGTGACGGCGGAGGTCATCTTTGAAAACCCCATATCCAGCACAATCAGGGATGGCGTCCTCACGCTAACAGGCAGTGGGCTGTTGAATCATACCATCGTGGCCAGGTAACACACACACACACACACACACACACACAGACAGACAGACACACACTGACACACACACAGACACAGACAGACAGTGGAGAAAGAAGGGTCCTTTGGGGAACTTATCCCATTTGAAAATGGCTCTTGCATTTCAACTGACAGAGTGAATGTTCCCTGATGGCATATTTTACCTCTCATTGCTCTCTAAGACTGTACTCTTTTGCGAGCTGTTAAAAACAACATAAACTCTTCAAAGTGGCTGTGTGTGTGTGTGTGTGAGATGGAGTACAGTTTGTCTTCAGGAAAGCACAGTGTTTGAGCAGCTTTTGACATTTCATTTGAGTCATATATCCTTCCCAGTGAAATACTACCTATTGATTGGACATTACAATGTTTGTATTTGTGCGTTTGTAGAATTCCTATGATAAAGGCTGATCAGCGCGTGCGTTTTCGGGTCCCATTCACGCCCTACCGAGCCGGTTCCAGGAAGCTGATGGCAGATTTTGACTGTGACACCTTCAGGGACATAAAGGGCAGCTGTGATGTGGAGGTCAAATCCGGTCTGGTTTTCCCTCCCTGGACCATCTTTGGAGCATAAATGGGCAATGGGGGGCTGATAGAACCACTTATTGCCCTTTTCCTGTTGATATGAACTGAGTGCCTATATTATTTTGTATCATCTGATTCTGTAACTCACACCCCTGGATATGCACTGTGTGTGTCTCAGTAAGAGCATATAGCTGATTAGATTCTCATTAGATTCTATCAGTTTACACTGTCCAACACACACTTACACATAAACACACACACACACATTCACATCAACAAGTGTTAAGTATCCTACAGATTAAAGTGTTAAATATCTTACAGATCTAAGTGTTCAATAGATTTTTCTACTAACGATAGTTTGTTTTGATTTCAAATCATTGTGTCGTAAAATCCTGTTCTAACTTGCTCAGACTGACACCATGAATCTGAGGTTTGATGTAAAAAAATGTATGTTCTTGTTCTAATAAATATATTTAATATCTTGACACCTCTAAGTGTATGAATCTTGGGTTGTTCTCAACACACACACAAACACACACCGACACACACACACAAACTCTCCACGTTCTTCTGCCTTTCTTCAGTCGCTCATGAACAGTCACCATTAGGTCAGAGAGTTACACTACCGGTACATTACATTTGGTCATGTAGCAGACACACACACACACACAAACATGGTCACTTAGCTGACACTTTTATCCAAAGCGACGTTCAAAGGAGAAAACAATCAAGCTACGAGCAATAGAGACCTAGTGTAACATTAAATACCACTTTACATAAGAAATGTAAGCATACGTTCTGTTGCATTGTAATGAAACAATTGAGTGGTCCACAAGATAAACCTACAGAGACCCTCTTTATTTGTGCTTGTAGTTTAGTCTTTAGTAATAGAGCAAATGAAAAAGGATCCACATTAGGGCCAATAGTATAAGTATATTAACTATAGTCTTGCTGTGTGTGAACTGCTCAGTTATCAAACTGTCTATAGGCAGGTTGAGTTTGCCCCTTTTCCACCAGATCAACATTTCGACAACTTCGTTTCGTAAGGATGGAGCCTGGTAACGAGAGATTTGCGTAAGGACGAACCCACCCGATTGGGATGAACCGGCTGTAGTACATACCCCACGCCTGTTGGTGGCGCTTTAGCGCTGCTACAGACAACTGAAAAAAACTTGAAGAAACGTAGAAGAAGACAGGAGGACACAGGTAAACAGCCAGTAGACAAGGTTGTGGATTATTCGGATTTCGGAAAGTACAATATCCGCGTCATACGACGTCATACACAGGGGGTTCAGGAAGGTCTTAAAATGCCTCCTTCCTTCCTTCCTTCCTATCAAGAGAGCAAGGAGTGTCCCATTGTGCTTAAACCTTCAGTTCCGCTTCAGTCAGAGACCTTGAAAATACGTCACATAAGGGTCGTTTTTCAAGAGAGGGTCTGAGCTTCCTTGATGCCCTAATGGCAGCATTTATTACCTACAGCAAGGAGGTTATGCGATCGGGTCCGTTAATTTATTTATTTGTCCGTCTGTCTGTGGACAAGATTTCTCAGAAACTACTGGGCGGATCTTTCTGAAATTTTCACAAGAGGTGGATCTTGCTCCTGGGACATCCCCATTAAAATCTCGGATTGCTCTTGCTTATATTATTTCTAGTCCTGTCAGACAACGATAGCTGTTTGTGTAGCCTACTAGCTAGCGTTAACTGTACGTGAAGGACAAAGCCCTCAACAATAGCCTACATTTGTTGTTAGTAATAAAACCCTGAAATTGGAAGCAATAGTAAACAATGTGTATTTTTTCATTAATTTAATTATTAATGTATTGTTCTTTTTATAATTAGCATGCATTCTGAAGTGGCTCATGCTGGTGAGGTAATGACGTGAAACAAGGCAATAGTGCCGTCATGTTCTATGATGACGACATAGCGTTCCACAAAGTCTACAAAAGTGAGGTCATTGTTTGTTTTTCATTTCATCATAATCATTATTTATTCAGGGAGTATTGATTAAGCCCAGGGCTCTTTTGCAGCAATGTACTGATTGAGGGTACATAATAAAGATGAACAATAAATAAACAAACCATTACAAAACAAAACATACAAAACACATTATAAAAGTCAGAAATTAAGTGTAAAAATACAAAACACATTATAAAAGTCAGAAATTAAGTGTAAAAATAATAATAACAAAGTAAAAAAAAAACATTTTTAAATTTTATAGCCAATTCACTGGCGTAAATACGTCCACTATAAACACGTATCATATTTTCATGGAGGTTACTACATGTAAACCAGCAGATACTAATTCCTGCATTCAAATAATATATTATGAAAGTTTGGATGAAATGGTCATTTATTATCACATAAGCATTTAATTATCACGGCAAAACAATTACGCTGCACTGAACTGTAAGTAAAGTTTTAAAAAGTTAAAATAACTAAACCTGTAATTATTTCTTGTGAACGAATATCATTCACGTCTTACTAAACATAGACACTCGAAAGTTAACGAGGTTAATAAATCCTTTCTGTTAACTCTTCTGAGCCTATGCAGGTTAGGCTACGTGAAAAAATATCCAGAGCCCCGTATCCGAAGACCCAGTCAAAATGAACGAAACATTTCGGTTTTCTCTAGCTTCCCATGCTGAGCCTATGCAGATCACGTGAAAAATGATCCAAATACTTGTATCCGGCAGATGACCTAATCGTTCACCTCCCGACCGTCTTTGGATCAACGTTTCGTTCATCTGCCAGATATTGGTCTTTCGTTCAATGATTCGTTCTTTTGCCGGATATCAGTCTTTCGTTCAATGTTTCGTTCTTTTGCCAAACGTGTCTTTGGGTCAATGATTCGTTCTTTCGCCAACCGTGTCTTTGGATCTATGATTCGTTCATCTGCCGGATATGGGTATTTCGTTCAATGATTCGTTCTTTTGCTGGATATCGGTCTTTCGTTCAATGTTTCGTTCTTTTGCCAAACGTGTCTTTCGTTCAATGATTCGTTCTTTTGACAACCGTGTCTTTGGATCTATGATTCGTTCATCTGCCGGATATGGATCGTTGGATCCTTTTCCACGTGACCTGCATAGGCTCAGTACAGTCAGCTAGAGGAAACAGAAATGATTCGTTCTTTTTCCGACTGGGTCTCTCGGATACGGGTATTTGGATCATTTTTCACGCGACCTGCATTCAACAAATCATTTCTGTTTCCTTGGCTTAGCCAATGCAACCGTCCCAGTTGTCCCGATGCGTGGTCATGAACGAGAAAAAGAACAAATCTTTTTTTTGAGAGGACTCGTTACTCTCGAGTCGTTGTAAGGATTCGTTCAAAATGAACGAATCGTTCACGAACGACACATCACTAATTCTTGTATAAATTACAATGGTGGGTCCTGAAAGCGTCTCCTGTGACAAAGCCAATAGCACTATGGTATATACAGAGTCCAGGAGTTTAAAGGCAGAGGGTGCAGCATACATGTAAACAATGTCACCATAGTCAAGACCTGACAACATTGGCCCTCATTCTCGATCATTTTCTGTAATTCTTCAGAAATGTTTCTTACGCGACTTCGTAAAAACAACGTAAGGGAAACGCTTCCGCTGCATTCCCGCACGCTTGAAAATGCGTGGATTTGCATACATACACACCCCGCCAGCTCCTTATTAGGGCACGCAACCATAGCCAAGTGTGCTGTCGGAATTTCCCAAATCCACACGAAAGCAACTCGTAACAGGTGTTCATTCTTACGTTGAACTTCCAAAGTCCGTAGAACACATTTAAGAAGTCACTTTAAAAAAAAGAAAAATCGAAAAATAGCCACCATAAATGTGAAGACTGGTCACGAGTAGGAGTATAAATCGCAGTAAGTGCATGTAATAGTACTTAGAGATTGGGGTTAGTGTTTATTTATTTATTCACTTACATTTGCAGTGCTGTGTACATTCACATTCAGTCATTTAGCAGACGCCTTTGTCCAAAGTGACGTACAAGGGAGAGAATAGAGACCCAGCTACGAGCAATAGAGACCTAGCGTAACAATAAATACTACCTCGTAGAATCATGACTGTAAATGTGGAACGTAATTGTTAATGATACAAATATTCTCGTATTTATTATTATTATAATTATTTTAATCCGAGTATGTCTGTAGAGTTGACGTGAACGCAATCACCAACGGGTTTTCACAAATTCAACCAGTACAATTCAACCATTAACCCTTTTACAGTTTTTTCCTATCGTTTTAGGCAATTAACCTAAACCATGTTCACATTCCCTAAACACTTCACACATTGAGCACACCAGTAGACCATGTGAACCAAACTGTGGTTACTTGCCCCTATGCTTAGATACAAATGCTGGCAATGACACCTTCTTCCAAATTTCATGGATACCTGCCCCAGTCAATGTTCACTACCGGCAAAACGCTGTGGAACTACAGCGTATTTTACCAATGTTTAGATACTCTGTTCAAAACAGTTAACTTTCTGTTCAAAACCTAACTTATCAGTAATTTAGATCACTGTAGATGGAAAGATGCTGCATTTGGACAAACAAATGAAGTTATATGTTTGAATAAGAAAAAATATTTAGTTTTTTGTTTACAGTATTTATTTTATTTTACAGTAATTACTGTATTTAGATTTGTTCCCCCCTGTGCACCATAGTTCTTGGTGAATTGGCATGGAATTACTTTTTTTACGTAAAAGCAACACTACATACAATGATCTGTACAAAAAACAGAGAATACCTGGCTGTCATTTCAGCTAAAGACCTACCCAGGTGTTTGTGCCTCGTTGCCACATATACAAAAGGGGCCATCTTTGGCATTTGCTTTGGCCTTCTTTACGTAGTTGGTATAGCAAAATGAATGCAGCAAGAGCAAGAGGCAGAGGTAGAGGTGGAGGAAGAGGTGGAGGTGGAGGTGGAGGTGGAGGTGGAGGTGGAGGTGTCCAAATCCCCAAAAAGTAAAGCACAGTGAAAAAAACTGTTGTGTTTGTGATTTGTTTCTGGATCATATATTACGTACTTACTGTATGTAATTTGCATTGCAAAAACTGAAAATTGTTATTCTCAGTTTCTCATAAAACACTTACAGTATTTACTGTATTTACAATTACAGTACAATTTACCACACTCAATTGTGACATCTTTTATGGGAGGTAAACCGACATATGAACACTGTCAGCAGATACTTGGCTTGGATTGTCATACTGTAATATTACAAACTTTATTACTGTAGTCCAAAGAAGTGTTTGTCTGTGTTTTTTCTCTTTTTTTCAATGCAACACTACAGGAAATCTATGCCAAACTGGAGGACACAGCAACATTTTATATATGCAATTGGCAATGCTTCAAGATGTTAGTGTTTTTTAGGTCATAATGTTCTGAGAGGAAACATGTGTTAAGTTATGGCAGCATTGTTTGTGGTGTGGTTGTTGTAGTGCATTTTGCACCAAAGGTTAACAGATATGCAGAGGTGTGTGTCTCTAAAGCCCACTGTGTTAAGTGATAGGGAAAAGTGACCATAGTATGGGTACATGACCGAAAACGATAGGAAAAAACTGTAACACAGAGTTTTTTCAAATGTCATTCCTCAACGCGATTCCTCAAATAACCACAAGAGGGCCCCGTGGAATCGCATTTGAGAAGATTCCGGAAGAGTTACGACTGCTATTTCGCGTTCTGAAAGTCTTCTGAAGTTCAGAAGAAATCGCAGACGAAAAAACTATGGAGAATGGCAAATGTTTTCCTAAATCCACCGAAGTGGAGTTCAGAAGAAAATCCTTCTGAATGTCTTCCCATAACCACTCACAAGACAGTTCCTGAAGAGCTTCTCCTGACTCTCACGGAGATACAAGGGAAGGCCCTTTAAAGATGCAGTTTGTCTATGTGCAGTGTTGTCAGATGTCTGAAACATTACAAGATGTAATTGACATATAAGAAGTAGAGTAAACATGCAGGCAGCTGTCCTTTTCGATATCCAGAATGATTGCTATGATTGCTCACTGTGAAGGTATGTCCACTGAAAGTGCTTTTTGTGTCACTTACAGGCTAACATCATTATCAGTGTCTTACAACATTATGAAAAGGCTCCCCACAGAGCAATGTCTTTTTGTTTTTAAGATTAAGATACCCTTTGTTTAACAAGAAAAAGCCACTATATCTCAGTAATTTTATGTCTTTGATCAACCACTACCTGAGTTGGCTCGCTTTGTAGTATTTCATTTTGGGCCTTAACCTGGATAGGCTTCTTACCCTCATTATGATCAGTTAAGTCTACAGGAAAATTCATTTAATCAATCAGTTAATTTAAATATTGTTTCCGTTTTGTATTATTTGATCAGAACTGTTTAAAACATGTAAACATTTTTATAAATAAAAAACGTCACAGCAAATCTCATAATATATAATGTGTGGGACGCTGTCGCAGGTTTGAAGTGAGCGAACAAAGAGGATGCTGTCTGTCCTGTTTGCAGTTTCGTTAAGGTAAACAGACAGCCAAACTCAATTACACAAGCCAGCCAGGTAGTGAGCGCCTTGCTCCTTTAATGATTTGTCAGGTGAAATGTATGAGTGAAGCTGTAGGCTACAGAAAAACGGAATATACTGTGGTGAAAATGGAACGATTGACTGTGACAGGACACACTACACTGATTGCTGCGGTTGTTAATTTGCAGCTATGGCTGCACACACCTGAAAATTATGAGACTGATGGTTTTAATAGAGGGGAGGGAAAATGGTCGTGACACGAGAGACAGGGCACGCTGTAAGCAGCCGCTGGTTGTTCACACAGACTGCGGAGATGCTTGGCGAGAGAACTTATTCACGTGTGATGTGTTATTTATTCAGACTCTAATGTGTACCCAAAGTTGCATGTGTGTTGCGAGTGAAGGCCGACGTGAGCTATTTCTATCAACTATGATAATTATTATTGATACAGATCGCCTGATTGTTTGGAGTGCTTTGACCGGACCAGACTGGGATTTAATTAAAGGTGGTGGTGGCAGCTTATGGTCACTATCCGTGGGCTGTTTTAGTTGTTTCATATTACAAAGGTTCCGTGATCTCTAGCTGTGTTTCACACATGAAGCTATGTATGCAGGGGAAGACTGCTCAAGCTCTCTCTCTTAACTTACTGCCATTACAGTGAGTCAGTTGCTGAGACAGATGATCAAACTTACTAACGCCTTGCAGAGCAGATGAGGATATTTCCTTTCAATCATCAACTGCACTTTGTCCTATTTGACGCCTTGGAGATCCTCACTAAACTTCACTGTGTCCCACTGAGTTCAGAATGTCAGTGCAGGAGATATTAAATCTAATAACGCATAGGAGGCAAGATGAAGTGATTTACCTTCAATGATCAGCTGTACTGTGCGATCTCTCACAGTCCCTGATGACTGCTCATGGATCTCCACTCTGTATGTTCCTGCATCTCTCCTCTCTGCAGGGTTAATAATCAGGGTCCCGTTATCAGGAACAAACTGCCACCTCTGGAGGAATGATGGGATGTTGAACTCTTTATCAAACTCTGTCTTGGATCGTCTGAGTCTAAAAATGGTTTTATGATCCTTATGAATCCTCAGGGCATGCCCACTGCTGTCCCTCATCAGCTGTAGATACACAGGTCCTCCCAGAGCCCCATAACATGCAGCATCCTGAGTGGCATCACAGATGGAGTCCACACCTGTGTAAAAAGAGGAGATTTTGTCTCATTATTTGAACACATCTGTATCAGTGAGATGGACACACAACGGCCCACATCTGGCATTTACCCGGCCCACAACCGGCATTAACCCGGCTCACATCTGGCATTAACCCGGCCCACATCTGGCATTAACCCGGCCCACATCTGGCATTAACCCGGCCCACATCTGGCATTAACCCGGCCCACATCTGGCCCTACTGCACAGATCAGGCCCTAAGGCAGGGGAGCCATCTGCTCCCAGGGTTGACTTTAACTTTAAATTTACCTTTTTACTTTTACAAGTTATAAATGAGTCAACTAAAGCTGTACTTAAAGGTGCATTAAGGATTAATAGCTATTCGCTAAAGGTATGCTAGCAGCTAAAACTAACGAAATCTCTTGAAATGTGCTGACTTTGACATTATGACAAACTAATTACTCAACCACTGTCCTTACACAGTCAAACATCAATCATGTGCAACACAAGACTAAGCAAGACTGCAAATAAGCTACTTACTAGATCGGCAGAAGGTAATCAAAGTCAGGTCGGCGGGCATCGGCAGGCAAAACTACAGAAGGCAGTTATATGCCTATCGACCCTGCTATGCCATTGGCACGGACGCAATTCTCCATATTAAAAGTCATTGTAGCGCCCCAATTTTTTTAAAGCTGTTATTTTAAGGTTAAACTGCTTATCCTAACCCTAACCCTGAAGCATAATTGTTGCATATTGTGCCTTTAAGTCAAACACAACACAACACACATCTCACAACACACATATCCAGCCAAACGCTTTGATGTGATTCTAAAACTGCTTACCTTTGGAGGCTCCAGCCAGTAGTAAGAGCAGAAGAACAGCCTGCATGTCTGTGTGCAGAGAGATAGAGGTTCAGTAGGAGATGCTATGCTACTGAGGTGATGTAGGATGAGTCTTCTGCTGTAGTATCCGTTGTTTCCACACACTGATATCTGAGGTCCAGTAAGTGAAACTGCAGAGATGATGTGAGCTGAGTCTACTGCTGTAGGAGCCTCTGTCACACTGCTGTATCGAGTCAAGTCAGCCTTTATGGTCATAACTGCATATGCATGTGTTATATGTGTTTGTGTGGTTATGTCTCACTCATGTAGAAATGGTTTCACAAGAGAAGTAAGCCAAAAACACAAGGGGCAGAGACAAGTTACAGAACCAAGCCTCAGGCTGACCCACATCTAGCATTAACTGGTCCACATACTACTGCACTGATCTGGCTCTAATGCAGCAAAGTCATCTGTGTGTGTGTGTGTGTGTGTGTGTGTGTGTGTGTGTGTATGATCATGTTCTGTCCTTCCTGCATGTACCAGTTTGCCCTGATGTAAGTCACTTTGGACAAAAGCGTCTGCCAGAGACCTTACGAAAAGATGAAGTGTTCTCTCTCATGTGCACAATGTGTTTGCCTTGAGCGACACAACACAACACCCAGGACCGACACTATACGTGATAAGAGAAAAATAAGATTGTGTGTGTGTGTGTGTGTGTGTGTGTGTGAAGAGAAGTGTAGGTGTAGGTCTGTCAAAGAGAAAACACACCAGAAACGATAATTCAAATACATAACCCCAGCATGTTTTATTGTACATTACACATTACAAACCTCAATCAATTATCAATAATCAATCAAGTGTCAATCAAGTGTCAAATAACAATTTGTATATTAAACAAATAGTAATAAATATCAATCTGTTTATTTAAAAACTGACATTTTAGCATAGTCATCTCTGAATGGTATCAGTCTAATTAACTATAATGCTAAAGAAATTAAAGCTGATTTTTCTTCCCAAAGCAACAAAGCCTGGCTATGGCTGTGCTGTCAGTCCTCAAACTCCCAGCTCTTTACTCTTTAGCAGACACGTAACCCTGAGGGTGTTACACCACACAGCCAATAGATGTCTAGTCCAGGGCAAGAGACGTGATCACCGGCACTACTGTTCAGAAGATACGTGACACTCAGGGTGTTAACACCACACATAGTGGTCTAGTCCAAATGAGGAGACGTGACCACCAGCACTACTGTTCAGCAGATACGTGACACTCAGGGTGTTAACACCACACATAGTGGTCTAGTCCAAATGAGGAGACGTGACCACCAGCACTACTCTTCAGCAGCACAAAACTCTGTTGAACCTCACTGCGTTTGGGGACGTAGGCATGGGGTGTATGAATGTAAAAAAACATGCACAGCTCTGTGTAACCTGAGTGTGTCTCTGCTGCTAGTTTCAGTAGAGTAGGAATTCGGCGTTCACCACCACCCCGCTCTGTGTAACCTGAGTGTGTCTCTGCTGCTAGTTTCAGTAGAGTAGGAATGGTGCGTTCACTACCACCCCGCTCTGTGTAACCTGAGTGTGTCTCTGCTGCTAGTTTCAGTAGAGTAGGAATGGTGCGTTCACTACCACCCCGCTCTGTGTAACCTGAGTGTGTCTCTGCTGCTAGTTTCAGTAGAGTAGGAATGGTGCGTTCACTACCACCCCGCTCTGTGTAACCTGAGTGTGTCTCTGCTGCTAGTTTCAGTAGAGTAGGAATGGTGCGTTCACTACCACCCCGCTCTGTGTAACCTGAGTGTGTCTCTGCTGCTAGTTTCAGTAGAGTAGGAATGGTGCGTTCACTACCACCCCGCTCTGTGTAACCTGAGTGTGTCTCTGCTGCTAGTTTCAGTAGAGTAGGAATGGTGCGTTCACTACCACCCCGCTCTGTGTAACCTGAGTGTGTCTCTGCTGCTAGTTTCAGTAGAGTAGGAATGGTGCGTTCACTATCACCCCGCTCTGTGTAACCTGAGTGTGTCTCTGCTGCTAGTTTCAGTAGAGTAGGAATGGTGCGTTCACTACCACCCCGCTCTGTGTAACCTGAGTGTGTCTCTGCTGCTAGTTTCAGTAGAGTAGGAATGGTGCGTTCACTACCACCCCGCTCTGTGTAACCTGAGTGTGTCTCTGCTGCTAGTTTCAGTAGAGTAGGAATGGTGCGTTCACTACCACACCGCTCTGTGTAACCTGAATGTGTCTTTGCTGCTAGTAGGAATGGTGCGTTCACTACCACACCGCTCTGTCTAACCCTCTATGTTTCTCTGCTGCCAGAGCTCTGGGCACATATGAGGGAAATAAGGATTGTCTCTGTATCTCCAGTCTGTTGTTCCCAGCTTAGTGAACGACTGGCAGGAGGCAGGATCACACCAGCAGGGCATTTCAATTCTCATGCACTCCTGTACTGTGTGGTTTGGTTACCTACTTCCATCATGATGGTACCCTTAAGTACATCATTTCATCATGATGGTATCCCTGATTAGTTTAACCTCCACATTGACCTGATATGAGGAACACGCTGGCTGGCTGGGAACACACACAATCTGGGTGCATGCACACACACACACCCTCTAGGTGCATGCACACACACACACACTAGGGATGTGCATCTTCATCACTGAGGATGATGCGATACACATCTCGATGCACTGCCAACGATCCGATACATTAAAGATACATAAAATGCTATAATGCGATACGATACGATTCACCCCTATTGCGATGCAGTGCGATTCGACACGATGTGATTCAACGAGATGCGATGCAAAATAATATAATTCTATGCAAATATATATGGTACATAATGATTCATTTATTTGTCATACAACAAGTCATCAACAAGGTATCTAACAAAAGATAACATGTATGTGTATATGTGTGTATGTGTGTAAATGTTCTTTGAATGGATTTTTTTTTTAAATTATACCTGGCAGTCACAACACAGTTTGCTTCATCCTAAACATGATTGATCCGGGCCATCGCATCGTGAGCTTTTATGCCGGTGCATCGATGCAAACCGGTGAATCTTCCCATCCCTAACACACACACAAACACACACACACAAACATAGGCCTCTGCACATCTGAGCACCCACACTGTCACACTGTCTGCCTGCTGTGGGTCAGGGTGGTGTGTGGACTCTCACTTCCCCGTACTCAACCGACTCCTCTGGACTGTGACTCTCAGTTGGGCCCCGTTGCTTACTGAAGGCAGGCACCTCAGCATACACCGACTCATCCGCCTCAGCTGGGGAGAGAGGGAGGGAGGGAGCGAGGGATGGGGGAGGGTTAGAGAGAGATTCCCAAATGTGAATCACAGACAATGATGGACCATTTGTAAAATTACTGAATTAGGTGCAGTTGAATACAAGTGAATTATAATGCTGTCATAATGCCTCACAGCATTAGATCATTTAAGCTACTCTTGATCCTGTATGTCCATATTTATTAAGTATTGTTCATCCATGCCCCGCAAACAGGGGACGTCCCCAGGATGTTAACAGGACATTTGCAATGTCCCCAATCGTCCGCGATTGGTCCCCGCCACAGTGTTCGCTAGAGGACGTTACCAGAACGTTTTTGACGTTCGTAGCAAGTCTACTTTTGGTCCTTCTGTGACGTTCGCATGCGTCTTAAAACAGATTTTTGGGGAACGTTCTAATTTGGTCTATCAGCACACGTCCCCAGGACGTCCTTCAAAAACGTCCCCGTTACCTTTACCTGTGGTCCTCTGCTTGACGTCCGCTTGAGCCTTAAAACGGACTTTTAGGGAACGTTCTGATTTGGTCTCTCAACACACGTCCCCAGGACGTCCTTCAAAAACGTCGCCGTAACCATTACCTGTGGTCCTCTGCGGGACGTTCAAATTCAGTCCTTCAAAAACTTTTACCAAAGTTAACTTCCTTCCTTTTCAAGCGCGTTTTTGAACCATGCTCATGAACAGGGGCGGCGCTAGGGGGTGCTCTAGCTCCCCCTGGATTAGCCATAGCACCCCCAATAAAATAATGGTTTATTTATTATTGTTATTTAATTTCATCCTGCGTTATTTATTGTGTGATGATAATATTTAACTTACAAAATACAATTATAACAGATTGAAATTAACAGACTGTTTTGGACACAGAGCAATCATGCTGTCATGACTTTTGACCCAATGTTCACGTCGCACGCGTCGATTTGACAACAATCCTAATATTTAGGCCTATAAAGCAAACGTGCACTGCCCTTATTATGTTTTATAGGAACAGGCTAATCTGCCGTTAGAAATGTATTTAACAATACGCATATGCTGCATTTTAAATAAAGCGAAAACCCTCGGTTACAAACAAGGAGCGAACTGAGTGAGAAGGATACAACATGGCCAAGCAGACTAGCCTTTTTTCAGAGGCCAAACACAACTGATGAGGGTAAACCGTCTGACGAGGATGAACCTGTAATACCTGCAGTGTTGCGTCTGAATGCGTTACATTTCATTATACTGTCTATGCCCGTGCGTGAGCGCGCCGAAGTTGCGTAGGAGCCGAGAGCAGTATTGCAGACAGAGATTTGGAACAATTATAGCTCGCACTCACAGCATATGGAAATTTGGGTGAACTTAGGTCAAAATTTTTAATTATGAACAATGAACTGAACTAGTTCATGTAGAAAGTGAACTTTCCAAAACACTGAATACCTGAAGCCCTAGATGTTCGAACAGCTTCACCAGAGAAAAGGCCGCGTTTATGTTGTTATGGAGTGACAAGTTCTCTTGGCTAAGGTGCGAGGTAATTGATAGTCACAGTAAAATGTTCTGTTAGCACTGCGAAAAGGCGACGCAAAGGATTCACAAGGGGGTCGAATAATTTTAGAATCTCTGCTCTCATTGAACAGAGCAATGACCATGTTGCGGCACTCATTTTAACGCCACAGCAGGTTGCGATTAAAGGCCACTTATTGACGCGCATCAGACATTAATGTTTTTGTTTCCCATTGTAAACTTAGGAAAATAAACATGTTGCATTCTAAACTGCCTGATTATGATATTATTTAGGCTACGCAGGCCGTCAGTTTTCTTCAATATGCTAATTTAGAAGCAGAAATAGATATTTGGCCGGCTTATGATTATGTTGGGCAAATGAAAAGCATTTCTCTCTAGCGGAACCTCTGGTTCAGAGAGGACCATGAGAGGACGTCAAGGGGATGTTTTGGAAGGACCGAATGCGAACGTCCCGCAGAGGACCTCAGGTAAAGCTTACGGGGACGTTTTTAAAGGACGTCCTGGGGACGTGTGCTGAGAGACCAAATCAGAACATTCCCTAAAAGTCCAATTTAAGGCTCATGCGAACGTCACGCAGGGGACCACAGGTAAAGGTAACGGGGACGTTTTTGAAGGACGTCCTGGGGACGTGTGCTGAGAGACCAAATCAGAACGTTCCCTAAAAGTCCGTTTTAAGGCTCAAGCGGACGTCAAGCAGAGGACCACAGGTAAAGGTAACGGGGACGTTTTTGAAGGACGTCCTGGGGACGTGTGCTGAGAGATCAAATTAGAACGTTCCCTTAAAGTCCGATTTAAGACTCATGCGAACGTCAAAGAAGGACCAAACGTAGACTTGCTACGAACGTCAAAAACGGTCTGGTAACGTCCTCTAGCGAACGTTGTGGCGGGGACCAATCGGGGACGATTGGGGACGTTGCGAATGTCCTGTTAATGTCCTGGGGACGTCCCCTGTTTGCGGGGGACACACCCATTCCCTCCCATATCCCATATGTCATTGTTTACCTGTAAATTGAACTGTATAAAAGACGTGACCTCCTGTTAGTATGTTGAAAAAATCCTCTCGTGCACCATGCGAGTGGATTGTCCTGTGATGCTAGAATAAACATATTTCTTATGTTGGACACTTTCCCGAGTTCCTGCAAACTTGACCTTGGATCAAAGACTCAGACAGACTTCTTCACCTGTTAATCAGTCTACTCATTGTCCCGATTAGTTTCTCCTGCCACCTGTTTGCTTCCCACCAATTACCTGTTTCCCCTCCAGTATTTAAGTTCGGTCTGCCCTTTGTTCCCTGTCTGATCGTCACCAAAAGTCTGTGTGAAAGACTCTGCCTGTTTGACCTGTAAACTGGAGTTAAACTCTTCTGCTTCTACTCTCCTGATTATCTGCCGGTGTGAAATAAGTTTTTTTTTGTGTGCATGTTTTTTCCTTCTGCTCTGCCTGCTCTGAATTTTTGGATCTTTTGTGTGTTGACTTTTTGAACTTTTGATTAACCTTTTTCTGCAAATAAATACTAGTTTTTTGCCTGCATTTTTTGGTCTACTATTGGGTCTCTTTTCCTGCTGAACGTAAGAGTGTGTGTGCAAATGAGTGTGTGTGTGTGTGTGTGTGTGTGTGTGTGTGTGTATGTGTGTGTGTGTGTGTGTGTGTGTTTGTTTGTGTGTGTTTGTGTGTGTCTCAGAGAGAGAGACTGACCTGCTGATGGCTTCCTGCTTTTATGCCTGCCGCTTCTATTTGCCATGGTAACGCCAGAATACACCACATCCTCTGTTTCCACTCTTGTACCTGATGACCATACAGACACAAAGCAGATGTAATTATGAAGCAGGTTCGGGGAGGGGTGTGTGTGCTAATATGTGCAATCTGACCTTGAATGTCTGATCTTTGTCCTCTGCCGTTGCTACCAGTGGTCATCTGGATGTACACCAGTTCCTCAGGCTCTTTCTTTTCACTCACTGCAAACACAAATACAGGCACACTTCCAGGCTTCCTTAGGGAATTTCACTTGACAATTTGTGAGTGTGTGTGTGTGTGTGTGTGTGTGTGTGTGTGTGTGTGTGTGTCTGTGTGTGTGTCTCTGTGTGTGTGTGTGTGTGTGTATGCATGATAATTGTGCACTTGTGTGTGTCTGCATGCAGAAAGAGTGGTGGCACAGGCTTTCTAACCTGGAGTGTGTGTGTTCCCCTTTTTCCTTCTCATATAGAATGTCCCCACAGCGACACACAGACACACAGTCAGGGATAATAACACAGAAATAACTATAACTGAAAGAGAAGAAAACAAACACACACACACACACACACACACACACACACACACACACACACACACACACACCATACACTATTAGAAGAAGACTCACTTACTGTAAAATGTGTCATTAACCACCTCCAGTGAACATTAAGATAATAATCATGACCGTAACAGCACACTCAGATACTCAGATCACTGGCTTACCCGTCACGGAAGGACCTGGGTGGATAGAAGGAAGAGTCGTGTTAGTCTGGTTAGTTGGTGTTACTGACACAGTGGAAGAGCCACTATGTGACTGGAATACATCCTCCATCAGAGGGCATAAAAACATGATAAACATGTTATAACAGATGGCAAACACTGTCATAAGCCTTTGCAACACGATATATGATCCAGGGATAAAACAGTTAATTAGTATATAATCCATTGCCATGCTAGCATCATCGTGACTGTTATGACTGCATGTCAAATGTGATGTATTAATAATAATAATAATAATAATAATAATAATAATAATAATAATAATAATAATAATAATAATAATACATTTCCTCCTTTGGTCAACCCTGCAAACTCAGATACTGCTGAATACCCCGTGTTTGTATTATTTACTCTCATAACTCATCATTGTTATTATTATGGCATACAGCAATTTACCCCAGAGGAGAATCTCATGATTGACCTTTGCTATGACTGTAATACTGATGTTGTCATGACCACTAAATCACTCAGATGTAAAGTAATGTCCCCTAACTTACCAGAGCAGGCGTCCAGCAGGAGAGCTGAGGTGTTTGTGCTGCTGACGTGGTTTGAGACACTGCAGGTGAGTTCTCCACTCAACAGGAGAGTCTGGTTATCTGCACTGAACAGGAGAGTCTGGTTATCCGCACTGAGATCAGCATCAGTTTCACTCAGAGGCCTCCCATCCAGAGCCCAGCTGTACTGAGGACTGTCCCCATTGGAGGAGCACCTCGCCATCTTCTCCCCATTGGCTAAGCAGCTGATTGACAGGTCTACATCAAACACCGGGGCTGGAGGAGAGGAGTAATGTGAGGACAATAATGCCTTCATGTGTGGAGTTAAACCTGAACTTATAACCCCCCAACATCACTGCCAAAGATTTTTTAACTTCTCAAAGGTTCAGAGTAGCCTGACAATGTCATACTCATAATTCTAGTCAGAATATGAGTCTGATACTGCTCCATTGAGCTGTGATTATGGGGCGTGTTTCAACGAACCAGGAACGAAAATGCCTCTTTGCTCAATTGGATACATAGAACCAATCAGAGCAACGTAGAAGGCCTATGACCATCTGAAACATTAAACTTTTACCGGATCCCGTAGGAAGGACGGCAAAAACATCTTTTCGATCGACAAATGTATTACCGTAAATCCTTGGTACGATTTTGAATCTAACTCAAGCCTGGGTTGATCATCTGTCCCTCATCGTATAAAGCCCGCCCTGGCAATTTGATTGGCTAGATCCGTTTTGGATCTGTGATAATTTCTCCCCAACGGAGCAGTGCCAGACCAAACTTCAAGACCAAAAATGTTGTGGGCGGGCGGGGTTCGGTCTGGTATCCAGGTATCCAGAGATGAGTTGAAGTTATTTACCTTCAATGATTAACTGTAGTGTGTGATCTCCCACTCTCATCCCTGTGGACTCATGGATCTCCACTCTGTATGTTCCTGTGTCGCTCCTCTCTGCAGGGTTGATAATCAGGGTCCCGTTATCAGGAACAAACTGCCACCTCTGGATGAACGATTGGATGTTGAAATCGTTATAGAACACTGTCTTGGAGCTTTTGGATGTAAAAACATTCTGAACTCCACTGTATAACCTCAGCTCATGCCCTGTGGTGTCCGTCATCAGCTGCAGATACACAGGTCCTCCTTGAGCCCCATAACATGCAGCTCCCTGAGTAACATCACAGAAGGAATCCAGACCTGCAGGTGAAACAGATGTAGTTTAACTGTAGAGCTGCACTAATGAAGCCTTATCCTCATAAAGGCCTATGTGGTGGTGTTCCTGCGGTTAATATGACCTTGACATCAAATTACTATTGAATTCCCCTTGGAGACATAGTAAGTGAAATCTTTTACCTTAATCAAAAACTGTCACGATTGAGGGTGATGTGCAGGACTCAAACGCACGACTCAGAACACAGCAGTAGATGGAAGGGTAAACGTTTTACTAAACAGAATTCGTACACGTAGACAGTCCAAAAGCAGGCAAACAAATCCATAAGGGCTTAGGCAAATGAAAAGTTGTTGTTCAGTCTGAATTCAGCAACACTAGAAACTTAATTAACAATCACAGAACCTTGAGAAACATAACATTAATGACGCAGACTCCAAGAGTAACAAAAACACATGGACTATGTACACACACAACAGGTGACGAGGGACAGGTGAGAACAATCAAGGTGGAGCAGACAATGAGACACAGGTGGACTTAACAAGGGGAATTAACAGGACACAGAAGAAACCAATAAGACAAACAAACCAGGTGATGATTGGGAACAGGTGAGGGGTGGAGACACGGACAACAACAAGAGGGCACATGGCATAAACAAACAAACACAGGAAAGCACATGGCGGGAACAAGGAAGCACAAGGACTAGACACAGGAACAAAGAACACGTGACGACACAAGGGAGACAAACTTAGAAATAGAAGGACATAGGACAGACCTTACAGTACCCCCCCTCTAAGGCGGGATGCCTGACGGCCCAAAACGACACACATACACACACACACACACACACACACAAAATGAAACCCAGTGTTGGTGATGTAGTGTGTGTGATATCTGTCCTAGCCCAGCCCTGCTCTGGACCTGCTGTAGTTTAACTCTCACACAGTGTGTGTGTGTGTGTGTGTGTGTGTGTGTGTGTGCGTGTGTGTGTGTATGTATGTATGTGTTTGTATGTGTGCGTGTGTGTGTGTATGTTTGTATGTGTTTGTATTTGTGTGTGTGTGTGTGTGTGTGTGTGTGTGTGTGTGTGTGTGTGTGTGTGTGTGTGTGTGTGTGTGTGTGTGTGTGTGTGTATGTTTAATTCTCAAACTGGTTATATAATCTGTCCATGCTCCTAGTCTAGACTATCTTCACTATGGGAGGCTACTGTACCACCTGATTTACTTGTAGAAATCCTCGCTCTACACCTACCCATACCACACTGTCTAACAGTTATTCTACCCCATACTCTGTGCTAGCTTTACCTGCAAAGTAAATAATTTCAACCATTGACATCATTTTCTGTTCCATTACTCTACTTAGCCTTGTTATCCTAAGATTTTCTACAATACTTAAATACTCTCTCCCCACCTCATCCTCTATCCATTTTGTAAGTATCAAATATACCATATAATGTTTCTATTAGTGCTGTCAAACGATTAAAATATGTAATCGCGATTAATTGCATTTTTGTCATAGTTAACTCAAAATGAATCGCAATTAATCGGAACATTTGTAATCTAAATGTCCCTTCCGTAATTTTTTTCCATAATTTTTATTTTATTTTAAGGTTCTTATCAACATGGAAAAGTGGATCTGCTTGCTTTATGCAATGTTTTATTTTATTGAAAAACAACATTGCCAAACAGGGCGGTACAAAATAAAATTATAAAGTGCACATTTCAGATAAACAAGGACTCACTCAGCCTATAGTGCAGTTAAAACAAAAACCATCGCTTAATATTTTCTTTTTTTCAAGTTTGCTGTGAACATAGAAGTCAGGCCTCTTATTTCAAAAACAATGAACCGTTAAAAGGTAAGCCTACTACTACTGTGCTTTCAGCCAGCTGCCTGTTGACATTTTCAGTGAAGCTCGCATCTTTTGCACAACACAACTTTTAAAGGTAAACTTTCTATTCAGAAGCCTTTTATAATCTATTTCGCCGTTATATCGCGCTCACCATTCACTCTAACGTAACTATAGCCTTCTACACAGTTTTGTAGGGAAAAATGAAGGATCATCTAAAAAAAAAAAAAAAAAAAAAGTTTTTATTTATTTTTTTACAACCCGTTAATCGCGCGATAAAAAAATGTACAGCGTTAAAATGGGTTTGCGTTAATAAAGCGTTAAACTAACAGCACTAGTTTCTATGTATCAGAATTATTTTTTTCAATGGCCAAGTATATTTACAGGACATTATCTTGGTTGTTGGTGCATAGGACATAGCACACATGACATACCAACAAAATAGCGAAAACAAGAATAAAAGACAAATGTTTTACATGATAGAATATTAAATAATAATACATCATTTGGGCACGTGCAGGGCTAAAATGCAGTGAATTGGATTTAGCAAAACCAGAGTCAGTGTGATGCAGGGGGCTTGTTTGTGAGCCCCACTGCCGTGGGGAATAAGACTGTTCAGGTGGAGCGAGGTTTTGGTCTTTATAGCCCAGAACCTTCTGTCATATGTCTCTGAAATAGGTGGTGGACACAAACACACACACACACACACACACACACTTACCATGAGAAGATGCAGCCAGCAGCACCACAAGTCCCAACACAGTTTTCATCCTGGTCTGTAAAACAGCGTTGTGATGCAGGTACATTGTGATGACACTGACATACACTCTGTTTATAGAGATAGAGAAAGGCTTCACTTCTTGGAATCGGACCCTATTCTCAGAAGCTCTCTGATGTAATTTCCTGTTTGATAAGGTTGGGGCTACCTGCCGTGCACCCTAGCCCCGGAACGCTGCTAATCTGCTTCTGTACTTAAGTATCCTAGCACTTACTACAACTGTGTGTGTGTGTGTGTGTGTGTGTGTGTGTGTGTGTGTGTGTGTGTGTGTGTGTGTGTGTGTGTGTGTGTGTGTGTGTGTGTGTGTGTGTGTATATGTGTGTGTGTGTGTGTGTGTGTGTGTGTGTGTGTGTGTGACAAATATGCAATGTGTCTGTGTGTGAGTCAGTGACTTGAGCGATCATGAGTGCGTTCGATAGAAAGAGCGCCGCATAGAGTGTACCTTTTTTTAGTTTTCTATTCTGGTTTCCCTCTTGTCACAGTAAAGGACACAGGGGACTTCCTGCCCATAATACCAACGGCCAGAACTCACACTGAATTTCACACCCATGTGCATAGAGTTGTCACTCTAGCCTGTTACAGCTACGCAGACTGATGCCCTAGTATGTCGCTCTGAACTGTGATATCCTTAGCAACAAAATAAAGCGGAATAATGTTGTGAGAAGGTGAATTTCCTCCTTCTCACCGTTCGGGAGAGAGACCATGGACACACACAGGCCTAGTTAGGCATTTCACTAGCCACTTGTCCTTTTTGCCTTCTCCATGAAGTCATGGCATCAGGGGTATGGGATGTGAAGTGTGTTATGTATGTATGTCAGTAATATGCATGGTGTGTGTAAATAGTGTAATCTAGGGTTTTAGGTGCATTAGTTAACATGTATATCTTAAATCTCACTTAGTAGAGGACTAATGTGGGGAGGGCTTCCCCCACTACAGTGGTTGAGTCCAATGAGGCCCAAAGTAGCACGCTTATTTCCAGAGATTAGTACGCTTTCACGCAAGGGTACAAAAACATCACCTGCACCACGCACACACACACACGCAGTGTTACAAAATGGTGGTGATGTGCAGAACTCAAACACACGACTCGGAATTCAGTAGTGGAATGAAGAATAAATGTTTACTGGCAGGATTCGGTACACAGGTAGGCAGTCCAAAAGCAAGCAAACATATTCTAAATAGGGCATAGGCAATAAAGTAGGCCTAGTCATGGTACAGGCCTGTCTTTTTACATGTCTTTTAGTCTTTTTCATCTCTGAATCTATTCTCTTATTCTTGTCTATTTTATTGTCAATTGATTCACCTGGACTCTAAAGCACTTTGGAAAAACTCCTGTTGTTTTTAAATGTGCTACACAAATAAATGTGACTTGACTTGACAAAAGTGTCTGTCTCTAGCCCCAGACTCAGGGGGGTTAAACAAGCGCTGTGACAAATGTTGGCTTTCAATCTGATTCGAAATTACACAGCAACCCTACGTCCAAAAATAATGCACTCATCATACTATAATCATGTATATGCAGAGATGGGCAGTATTTCAATTACTTGTATTTGAAATACTAGTTAATTTACTTTTGAGTATTTTGGAATTTGTATTTGATAGGGCCGATAAAAAATCGAATGTAATTTGTAACAAAATACTTTAGAGTGGAGTAATTTTGTATTTAAAATACTCAAAATACTTTCTCCAGTGTTTAGGCAGAAGGAGATTTTTTTCTGTCAGATTCTACCACTAGACCATCTGATTTGCCTCTGAATGACATTGTCGAATCAGGCATCAGTCAATTTGCCAAAAGTGGTGCTTCTTATGGCCCGCCCCTTTTTGGGGTGAAAAATAAAATCACCCCAGATCTCTCTCATTGACTCTCATGTTAAATCCATTTTTTTCACAAAACAGGGCTCAGGTCGAAAACTTAGATAGCTGTCTTGATCCCTGTCAATTTATATTCATTAGTACACCGACTAAAAGGAGGACAGAATGTGACTTAATCAAAGCCGTATGATGTCCTTATACGCAATTACGTATGACGAAAGCATGGTGGGGATAGCCCTCCCGGAAGCCATAGAGATTGCAATGAGAGCCCAATATACAAAATCAATCAAGTTGTTGTCTTTTAATAGCTTTGCTTAGTTACACTAACATTCTGTGACTCTTCTTTCCTTTTTTACTGGGTTCACCAGAGCTTTGTCTACATTATACAGCCCCGTAGCAAGGGCCCATAGACATATTTATATCTATCTAAATAGTCTGAATAGCCAAGTCACATTGCCAAAAATACTGATGTATACCTATGTTCAGCGAAAAAATTACACTGACAGGTGTAATAGGCGAGATATGTGTGAGGGGGCAGGGGCGTGGTGGCTGCGGTTACAAACATGAAAAAAAAGGATACAGGACTCTGTAAATGTTTGGGAATTACTGCCTTACAACACTGTCATAATAGCCTGCACCTGGGCCCGTCACAACTACGTTACGCCACTGAATAGCCCAAACCTGAATGTTCTGCTATAACAAATTGAGAGAAAACTGAAAATTCAGAAAAAGTATTTCCTGTATTTTAAAAATACAAAATACATGTATTATATTTTGTTACATTTTCTGGCAACAGTATTTTGTACTTTATTTTGATACATTTATTTGAAGGGTATTTTGTATTTTGTATCAAAATACATTTTGATGTATTTTTGCCCATCTCTGTGTATATGCTTTCTTGAGAATTATAAGGTAAATTAAATAACTTTATTTTATTGAATAACTTGTATCCCCTTGTTATATTTTAAACCAAATCTAATACTGACTATTTACCTTTGCTAATATTCTGGTCGTTTTCAGATGTATTTATAACATACGCACATGATTATCAGAAGACAGGGTGACTGTGGGTGCATTAAAGCTGTATGAAAAAGTGTGTTTGTCTGTGGGAGAGAAACAGGGTGTGTGGGTCAGCTCCCGTCAGTGTGGCTTGTGGTTTGTAGTTACCGTGGTTATGTAACTAAAGGCAAAAACTGTCTATACTTGGCTATAGCATTTATTAATGTGGTCTCACAAGAAATGTGAGAGCCAATGATATTTGCATGAAACCGTGAAGCCAATGACATCTTCATGAAACTTGTCTTTTATGTTCGTTTGCAAGATAGTAGTTCTATGATTGTCACAGTAGCTGGCTAGCGGTAGGGAACTATGACATGTTTTCAGACTAACAGTACCTTCATTCCACTGTCACGTCACTCAGTATTTGCACAGAATAGACCTGTAGCATGTTTTGTAGTAGTGCCACTACCCCTGCCTATTGATGGTTTTAATGGTTTACGCTTTAGATAAGTTTAATGTCATCATTCTGGTGTTGTGTCTTGAGCCTGTGTTTGTATGTGAATCCAGTGGCTCTTCCTCTGTTATGGAGTAGAATGTCTGTGACTGCACAGGCCATGACCAACATATATGCAATTATTTACAAATGTGTTCTTCTATCCACCAATACAGAACTCCTTACAGACACAGACCACATATGGGCATCATATAGGGAGAGAGTGCAGGAGAGATAGAGAGAGATGTGTTTGGATGTTGGTAGTCAGTTAGCTGGATCAGTACTGTACTGGTCCGATTGTAAGACCCAGCAATGGAACATGATTCAGACACACACACACACACACACACACACCATATGGAGAGAGACAGGTGTTTGGATAACAGATGTTGGTGGAGTAGGCAGTGCTAAGAAAGGAATGGATTGTGTACAATGCTGCCCCCAGGTGGTGGTGAAGTAGAACAGCATCCATGATCTTGCCGGTGAAACTGGAGAAAACACAGATGATGCCCCCTACAGGACCAGAGTGTGAAGAGAAAATGACTCAAAATATGTGTAAATGCAGACCATGATCCACAAACATGCAATCATTTATTAATGGGATTTTCTATCCACAAACACACAACTCCTTTCTTCTTACTCATTTGAATAAATTAACATGGTTTGTACAAAGTAATGTCCGTGTAAATACAAAGTTTATAATCTGTAAAAAAAAAAATACATCATAGTTTGCGTGCGTTTTTGACATGAAATGTCATTTGTAAACCTCATTCTGAAGTGTTGAATCTGGATTTGTGGATCACCTGATGTGTACAGTATGCTCTACATGCTAATTGAGCGTAAATAGTTTAATAAATATAGCAGCCTCTGGCTGATATGGAAACAGGCTGGCTATATACAGTATATAGCATGTTTAACACAGTAATTCCACACGTTTAAAACTAAATTAAATCGATGAAAAAAAACAGACACATTCAGGCTCACGCTCATACATACTAGCAACAACGCCGAAGCATTCGTGCGAGGCGCACCAACTCCAGGGCTGCTGAGGCAGACTGCAGAGATGATTATGTGAAAATTAACTTTAGGTGTCCTGTGGAGAATACTGACATACAATCCAAAACTCGGACTGCCTCTAGCTAGTCCATCCTTCAAGTTTGAGCCCTTTCATAAGGTTCTTTCATCATGAGCAAAATACTGCCCAGTGCCCACATCTCATCCATTGTGGGTTTACAAATTACATGCTGTACCAATAACCTCCACATAGTGGCAGCACATATGCAGGCATTAGCATTACCTCTGTGCACAGGAAAATACTAGAGTTTTAAGGCAGAGGGTGTAGCATACATGTAAACAATGTCACCATAGTCAAGACCTGACAACATTGTTAATTTTCATTCGGTTTTCAAAAGTAAAACAGAATCTTATTCTATAAAGAGAGCCCAATTAGTTTTTAACCTTCTTAGCTAGGTCAAGAACATGTGATTTAAATGACAGCCTATCATTAAGCCAGATACCTAGGTATTTATAGCAAGGAACTTGCTCAATAATAGTCCCAGAATGGGTGCAGATCCTATGGGTGGAGGGGACATTATTTCTACCATTGGAGAAAATCATGAATTTAGTCTTAGACTCATTCAGCATCAATTTCAGGAACTTTAGGGATTCCTGTACACAATCAAAAGCATGTTGAAGGTTTGAGACTGCTTGATTTATAGAGGGCGCTGAGGCAAACAAAATTGTATCATCGGCATTAAAAATGGGCTTTCAATGTTCTAGAGCAGGGTTTAACTGGTTTTCTCCCAGGGACCACCATTCTGACTAGAAAGTAATTTGCGGCCCACTGATGTGCCTACACGCGCGTGCGTTTGGTTTGTTTGTTTGTTTGTCTGTTTGTAACCACCACTGCCACGCCCCTCCCCCTGCACAGATATTGGTCATCTTTTTGTCCAGGTTCCAGTTAACCCCTGCTGTAGAACATGGCAAAGGCCATTTTTATGTCGATGATACAATTTTGTATAAAAAAATATATGTTTAGTATATGTTCAGTGTATTTATATGTTATGTTCTGCGGTGTCTTGTCACAGGAATTTCAGTGCCCAGTCTGACTGGGTTTCTCTGAGTATCTGACAATAAAAGACTTGAACTTGAACGTGAACTAATAATAATAATAATAACATACAGACCACCTCCAAATGAAGTCAGCAGTATTTTGGAAGAGAACATCTGAGTTAACTTGAGGCACACAACTCAGATTTAGAGTACTCTTGAAAAGAATAATAAGACACATGCATAATCATTATATTGGCTTATCATACTGCTCTTCAGAACGTTCCAAAAAGCCCTGTTGATTTGAATGGGCCATTCCCGACGTTCGCAGGTACTTATTTTCATTTATAAAACAATTGGGTTCTAACGCGTAATTTAGCTGTTTCTGATTGGACGAGAGACGTTCCATGCTATAGGTTATTCGTCAACATACCTACAGTTACGGGACTTTTCACAGCTAAAAGTAAATCACTCCGCGATGAAACATTTGCATTGATGATAACCGTTAAAGGCACCCAGTGCAACTTTATGTAAACATTCAATGAAAAATAAACATTGAATTTCTAGTCTTTTTTACACGTAGTAAGTTTCAATAACTCCATACCATTACATATCGACATTCAAGGAGCAAAGATGAGACGTCGTTGTGTGGTCAGAACTGATAGAAAATCGTAAACAACAACAATCGCCGGTGGGGAGAAGCCATTTTACCATTGACTGGAAGCCTGCTTTATTTATTGTAGGTTACAAAAAATAAAGAAAATGGCGGCGATTGTTGTTGTTATCGATTTTCTATCAGTTCTCACCACACAAGGAGGTCTCATCTTTGCTGCTTGAATGTCGGTATGTAAGGGTATGGAGTTATTGAAACTTACTACATGTAAAAAAGACTAGAAATTGAATGTTCATTTTTAAGCCTCGAAAGTTGCACTGGGTGCCTTTAATTCAAAGTTTTTAAAATTCCAAACCAAGACGTTGACAATGGAACTATTTTTTGTTGCGGAGAGACAATGGTGAAATAAACCATTTTTAATCAATAATTTCCTGTTGAAATGTTAATTTATTGACTGTAGAGTTGTTTTATAAAAGCAATATAGCACTCGTGGGAGTGGGGTAGGTAAGGGATAATCCCACGGGTGTTGTTGCCTAAGCCACTCGGCCTTCGGCCTCGATGGCTACGGCCGAACACCACCCGTGGGATTATCCCTTACCTACCCCACTCCCACTCGTGCTATATTGCTTAAATAATGACCTGCATATAATGACCGCTGTGCTGTCAATGGCAACGGGTTTATTACACGGCTCTTTTTAATGCTGTAGAATGCTCCATCAATGGAGTTTCAGGGAACGGTTGAGCAGCTGTGTTCTAAAGAATGTTCAACGTCTTTGGCAAACTATTTCTCTGCTTTTTAACACTACGTATAGTAACAAATACATTGTAAAAAGACACTGTGTTAAGTTATTTTTTTGTTTTGGCAAGTATCCTTATAATAAGCGGGATAATGTATAGAACGCCGGTCATTGTCGGAAAAATAAGCCCCTTCAGGGTGAAGCAACACCCCTCCGCTTCGCGTCGGGATGCTGTTTGCCCTGTCGGGGCTTATTTTCCCGGCAATGACCAACATTCTATACATTATCCCTTACATGTGAGAGTTGCAGACATGTAAGATTTATAGTCTATGGTTGAACAAAATTAGTAGTATTTACTGTTACACTAGGTCTCTATTGCTCATAGCTTGTTTTCCCCTTTGCACGTCGCTTTGGATAAAAGTGTCTGATAAATGACCATGTGTGTGTGTGTGTTTGTGTGTGTCTGCTTAATGACCAAATGTAATGACTGAAGAAAGGCAGAAGAACGTGGAGAGTTTATATTCAAATTTTGAGGATGTTTGTGAGTGTGTCGGTGTGTGTTTGTGTATTTCAGTGTTGCATTACTAATACCATCTGTCGTCATCAGAAGCTTCTAAAGTGACATCTGTTCCAAAAATGTGTTGTAGATCAAACACTTGTGCAAGTATGTGTGTGTTGTCTGAGAGACACTAATGTGTGTGTGTGCGTGTGCGTGTGCGTGTGCGTGTGCGTGTGCGTGTGCATGTGCGTGTGTTGAGAACAACCCAAGATACATTCACTAAGAGGTGTCAAGAAAGATATTAAATATATTTATTAGAACAAGAACATACATTTCTTACATCAAACATCAAGTCTGAGCGAGTTTATTAGGACAGGATTTTACGACACAATAATTTGAAATCAAAACAAACTATCGTTAGTAGAAAAATCTATTGAACAAAAAAAATCTATTGAAGTTATTTAACACTTCAATCTGTAGGATACTTAACACTTGTTGATGTGAATGTATGTGTGTTTGTCTGTGTGTGTGTGTTTATGTGTGTGTTGTAAGATTTATTTCTATATTTAGACTAACTGTCCCTAATCACAAAAGGTGGTCTTGGTGGTTGTAGAATGAAGTCTCAATCAAGGAGCTTGAAGCAGTTGGATCAGAGCCAAAGATATTTATTGTAGTCAGACAAGAAATATCTCTAAGTACTTTCTGAGCATAAGTATTCTAAGTTTTGAGCGGATTCTAAGAGTCGCCGGGCACACGCGGGTGCGTGTCGGTGTCGTCTGAAGGAGATGGTGCTTCCTTGCTCCGCGGTTCGTTCTGATCACCGGGGCATCGGGTTCAGGGTAATTTAACAGGTCTCATTACGTATCCTAACAGTTATTCATAACAATCCCTAGCATACATACATACGCGGACGTGACCATGAGCATCAGTCACTGTCCTTCAGCCTAAGAACCCAGGCGCCAGGAGGATTCCTGACATGACATACGGAGACAAGAAGAGCCTGCATCCATTAAGCTTAACCTGCTAACCTTACTGGAATCTGGGCCCACGGCTCCCTAGGGAAAACCTGGAAAGGGTGGAGGGACATACACAGGATATACCAGATATCTGTACATGGGAAATAACACTGGAATCTAACATTCCTCCCTTTTGATCATTCTTAAACATAGTTTAAAACATGAACAACAACAGTGATATTTCTGGAAAAACCTAAACAATAAAAAAATCTTTCATGACTCTGACATTTTGTATGCTTATATGGAAAGAAAATACAAACCAGGGAAGAGGGGTGAGGGATTGAAAATTAAAGGACAGGAAGTAATATTTTGTCATACACTGGGAAACCCAGGGTAGGTTCAGGGGGTAACTCGGGGGAAACCCTACTTAAAGTGGGGAAGAGGGGAAGGGAAGGTAAAGTAAAAAGAAGTGTAGATCAGGGTTATCCTAATCTAAACGATTTTGGGAAGGTAGGTTGGGGAATGGGGGGTTCCATTCTCAGGTTTGGCCTTTAGAGCAGCCAACTTGGGAGTGGGGGAAGTGCAAGCATGGAGCACAGCGAGAAACACTCTGATGGCGATATAGATCAGGATGATAGGGATGAGTACAGGTAGAGCCATCTGGGTGATCTGAGAAAACAAAGACCCACCTAGATCATTCAACCACCCTCCCAGGGACCAGGAACTGGTCTCAGCAGTCAACCTCGCAACATTAGCATGAATATCTTTAACATAGCTGGTGACGTTAGTGGACAGATCAGGGACATAGGTACAACAACGCTGATGCAAGTGCTGCTTAATGAAAAAACAATACCCTCCCAAGCGGACTGCTAAAAAGTCAAGGAGTCCATACAATTCATGACTAAGGTCGCTCAGCCCACTGGCGGAATCGTTAGCGATTGCGTCCAGGGTGTTAACTAGGATTCTAATCTCATCGAACAAACAAATAACACTGGAATCTAACAGTGTTGGACAGTGTAAACTGATAGAATCTAATGAGCTAATGAGAATCTATTTAGCTATATGCTCTTACTGAGACAAACACAGAGTACATATCCAGGGGTGTGAGTAACAGAGTCAGATGATACAAAATATTATAAGCACTCAGTTCACATCAACAGGAAAAGGGCAATATGTGGTTCTATCAGCCCCCCATTGCCCATTTATGCTCCAAAGATGGACGGGTTGAACGGTTCCCAAGGTGGTAAAACCACCAGGTTGGGTTTGACCTCCACATCACAGCTGCCCTTCATGTCCCTGAAGGTGTCGCAGTCAAAATCTGCCATCAGCTTCCTGGAACCGGCTCGGTAGGGCACGAATGGGACCCGAAAACGCACGCGCTCATAAGCCTTTATCATCGGAATTCTACGAACGCACAAATACAAACATTGTAATGTCCAATCAATAGGTAGTATTTCACTGGGAAGGATATATGACTGAAATGAAATTTCAAAAGCTGCTCAAACACTGTGCTTTCCTTAAGACAAACTGTACTCCATCTCACACACACACACACACACACACACACACACACACACACACACACACACAGCCATTTGGAAGAGTTTATGTTGTTTCGAACAGCTCACAAAAGAGTACAGTCTTAGAGAGCAATGAGAGGTCAAATATGCCATCAGGGAACATTCACTCTGTCAGTTGAAATGCAACAGCTCTTTTCAAATGGGATAAGTTCCCCAAAGGACCCTTCTTTCTCCACTGTCTGTGTATCTGCGTGTCTGCGTGTGTGTGTGTGTCTGTCTGCGAGTGTGTGTGTCTGTCTGCGAGTGTGTGTGCCTGTCTGTGTGTGTGCCTGTGTGTGTGTGTGTGTGTGTGTATGTGTGTTACCTGGCCACGATGGGATGATTCAACAGCCCACTGCCTGTTAGCGTGAGGACGCCATCCCTGATTGTGCTGGATATGGGGTTTTCAAAGATGACCTCCGCCGTCACCTCTGTAAACTGCTGACATGTGCTGGGCGCCTAAGAACAAGCAAACTTCATGAGATCAATACTTTCACCATTACAATACAAGAGATTCAGGGTCAATAAGTTCCAAAATCTCTCTTTAGGTCTTTATTGGCCATTGACATGATTAATTAAAACAATCCACAGAATATATAATAGTACACTTTCTAGCAGTATGCTACTCTTAGAACTGGATCCATGATCTTGTCAGTTTAAGTGTGCTGGTGCCTCATTCAGTTAGCCTCTGAATACTTCTACCTACAACATTACTGATGGTTCCTGTAGATCAACGGTGTGTGTGTATATATATACACTATACAGTATATACTGTATCTGTATGAAGTGTCAATTACGTGTAGTGTCTATTACATGTTAATATAATAATATGATGTTGGTTCAAGTATTAACTATGCAAACACAACAGTGGACAAACCTGGATGGTGATTGTAGGCTCCTTCAGTACGATGTCCTTCTCAGCTAGGTAGACATCTCCTGGGTGCTGCTTGTCGTGCACCACTGCCGAGACCTTCAGACTGTTGTTGTCCAGCATCTTGGTCCCATATGAGGAGAATGGGATCCGGATGGGAATCTTGAAGTCTGTACACACACACACACACACACACACACACACACACACACACACACACACACACACAACACAAACACTCACACACACAGATATAGTTAAATAGATTAGTTTAGATAGATAGTTAAATTATAGATAGTTACACTGAGAAGTTGCCATTTCTGATGATAAGACTTCAATTGGTATCAATTTAAACCCATGCAGAAAGTGTAATTCAGAGTCAGAAATGTTAACACTATATTACTTTATTTGAAACACCCGCCCAAAAACAAGCCTCTGTCTCTCCAGACCACCGGTACACCCACCCTGCTTGGGCTGCAGCAGGACCTCCTTCTCCTCCCTGTACACCAGGCTGTCGGGCTGGCCTGTGTACCTCATGGCCTGAGCGTTGATTTGCACGCTGAGCTCCCGCAAGAGCTCACTGTGGAGGAGCACACTCAGCTCCAGATCCTGTCCAGAGATTGGCTCCTTCTCCTCTGTGATCTCCAGCTTCAGCGCGGGAGGCTTCAGTGGTAGCACAGGGCGGGGCTTGTGTTCGTTTCCTCTCCTCACGGCTTCCTCAAACACCAGACGCTCCTTCTTAGAACCTAAGAGGACGAGCACCAGGATCAGTGCACGGGGCAGGGGAATAATTTTGCCCACTGCTTGCTGTTTTCACTACAGTGACTCACTATCGCCTCTTGAGGCACAAAGTGGAATTATGAAAGGATGGGCCGCCACTAGCTGGTTAGCATGCTAACAGCAATCGATATCTCATCTTCCAGGGCATTTCTGTCTTTGACATTTGTGTTTTTGTATTCTGTGGTTATTTTAGTTAATTGTTTAGTTTTACAACAACACATAGCACCTTTAAGACTGTCATTCACTTAAGAGAGGGTTGGTAGCTAGCAAAAAGTGTGTGTTTATGGGAAGTTAATGCTCTTGCCTATCTAAAATATCCATCTTAAGCATGAAGACTAAGTAATTCCAACTGACTGATCACTTTCACATTTCAATGAACCTCATGGTAAAAATTGACACCCCATCTCGGCCAACCAAGAACTATGAACAACGGTAAGAACAATTGCCATCATCTCAGCCCAGGTTCAAATCTGTTTAAACAAAAAACAGAATAAGAAATTACTTTGCCAAACCTGAGTGTGTATGCCTCTAGTGAGGTCTGTGTAAGCCAGTGTGTGTGTGATGGTGAGGTGTGTGTAAGCCATTGTGTGTGCTGGTCGGGTCTGTTTCAGGCAGTGTGTGTGATAGAGTGGTCTGTGTAAGCCAGTGTGTGTGATGTTCCCCTCACCCTCTGGGTATTTGCAGCTGGCTGTGATGTCCTCCCGTCTGTTTGCACCTACAGCTTTAGTGCTAATGTTCCGGCCAACCTGACTGGTGTCAGTTTGGAGCCTGTGCTTTGAGCCGTCTCTCATGAGCATCCAGAAGACTTGATCGGCGTTGACTTCAGCGAAGACGAACGGCACGTCATACTTCAGGTCGGTGTGTCCCTCCAGAACAGCCTTCACAGGGCACGGACCACAGCAAAACACTCCTATGAGACAAAAGGGATTTCAGTAACTAAGTGTGTGTGTGTGTGTGTGTGTGTGTGTGTGTGTGTGTGTGTGTGTGTGTGTGTGTGTGCGTGTGTGTGTGTGTGTGTGTGTGTGTGTTACCTGAACTCTCCTCCTGTGGGGTCGGGTCCAGCACCTGCCAGCCATCGTATGTTGAATCCCCAGAGAGGTCTGGCCGCTTCATCCATCCCTCTACCCACACGTGGAAGTTCCTGAATACACAAACACACACATAAGTAAGTTCATATGTATCAGGCAATTTAAGGGTTTCCTCCACATAGTGAGTTTGGGGTAATACTAACTGGCACAGATACTGTAAATAACGACTTAGCAAACGTTCCTTTGACCCTCTGCACTGACAAACACCATAATGCTACGGAATGGAAATATAGAACAATTCTGTAAGTCTGCCAACAGTGGTTAAAAGGGACACCAGTTTTATCTAACTGAGCAGCAGTCTTTCAGTAGGCTGACCGAGTGTCGAAAAGGGACTAACAGGAGACTCCCTAAACACCTACATATACTATACACATTAACATTCATTTCTAATAAGACACTCACCACACACTGTCAGGACTCTCCTTAGGCCTCCCCTCGTCTGTGTAGAACTTATCGATGGTCAGGTTTTTATCAGTGTCGTGGGCAGATTGGAAGTTGCTGACTACACGGCATGGGATTCCCAGACACCTCAAAACTGACACACACACAGAAACACAGTGAGACCTCGATATTTTTACTGTTGACTGTCTAGCCAAGCAGTATGAAATAGCCTAAATCATAGCCTGACTGATCTATGATTGAAGAGACTGCTCTCATCTTGTGATGTACAGAAGTTTTACATCAGGAAGAAAAGAAATCAGAAATCTCCAGACCATTACAGCATCAGTGGTACCATAGGCATGACATTATGGAATGTATTTATTCTCTTAATTGAACAGACATTGCGCACAAAGAATGTCATTACTGATAAATGCTGTTTATGATTTATGAGTATATGATAATAAACTTGAACTTGAACTTGAAATTAGACAATAGACATAAATGTTGCCAACAGTTCCGGTTCTCACCTGCGCACATGACCCCAGCGAACACCCAGCACTGTCCGTACTTCACGGGCGAGCAATGGCTCTTGTACCAGCGCCGCAGGATGTCCACGCTGCTGCTCCACTTGGTGGGGGCCACACCGTCCGAGTACGGTGTTTGCCAGCGGCCCGCCAGGATACCACGGTCATCATTAGCGTTGATCTGTTGCGAATAAATCAAGTCAAGTTAAATCAACATTAGTTGTCTAGGAATTTTAAAAGCAACAGGAGTTGTACCAAAGTGCTTTCCGGTCAATTTAAATAGATCAATCAAATTAAACAAGAATTGAAAGAAATAAGGAAACAATTACTACACAGACGTTTTTACGAATACAATACAACAATGTCCCAAACTCACAAAGAGAGAGAGAGAGAGAGAGGGTGAGAGAGAGGGAGAGAAACAACGGTGCATACCATAGCACTGACTACCCTCCCTACATAGATGGGGTTGCAGCGGGCAGAGAAATCCTCAGCAGGGTCCCTCAAACACTTGGGGTTCATGTCCAGCAGCTTCATGCAGATGTCCACCATATCCTCCTCAAACTGAAAGAGCAGCAAAGACAGCATCCACAAACACATGAACCACCACATCCCACTGGCTAGTTCTCAAAGACTCATAAAACACACATGTGCTGTTAGCGCACCTGTCCAAAGTTCCAGGCAAGGGGGCCGATTCGGTCAGCAGATCCTGTGTAGATGATGCCATCCTCAGCCATCACATACTCCTGCCTCTCAGCTTCCTCTGGGAGATGCACCCAGTCCTCTGTATCCATCAACACACACACACACACACACACACACACACACACATCCATAAAAACAGAGAGCACAAACATATACAGATAAGGCCGGTACGTTTTCAGACCAATGCGAGAGTGGAATGCATAAGTGTAACAATTGTCTGTGTGTATAGGCCACCTCACATCAGCATTCATTTGTTTACATATGAGCCTTGCATGTCTGTTTGTGCTTGTGTGTTTCAGGAAGTGCATACCTGTGCACCAGGGGTTAAAGAGGAGCACCATGTTAGCGATGGACTGAGGGGAGGAGTGTGACCCTTCCCTCATATACAGATTGTAAGAGCCCACACTGGCATCAGCCGGGCTGCTTATAGCGAGGGTCATGGAAGATCGGCCACTCTCCTGTACCAGTGCTGTCCATGCTTTCTTTGCACCCGTCGACTTCGGGAAACCAAACACGCAACGCGTGCCCTTTTCCTCTGATGGCTTGGGTCCTGCAGGGAAAGCCAATGTGATGTTACTGCCTGTTCATGACAGAGCATATTCATGATGTGGGTAGGGTTTCAAAATAGAGGATGACTTGGCCTTTAAGATCACACTTTGTCCAGTCATAGACATTGCATTTCTCATTTGTGTGTCTTGTATTATGAAATGGCAGTTTGAATGTTGATGCATAAAGACTGATGAAAAACATGAATGAGAAAATTGTAATTGGCATTGCTATCATCAACACATACAGATAAAGCTGAATGCACTGTATTCCTTTTGTGACTGATACTAATACTGATCAGATTGATGATACATCAAGAATGATGATACATAAACATACCTGTCTCCGCAGTAAAAAGGAGCGTGTCGGTGTCAGGCTGGAACTGCCGATTGGTGTGGAGAGTGATTTTGAAACTCTGGCCACGGCGCACCATCAGACGTTTTACGCTTGCGTCATCAGTGCGGTGCTCCTTATTGTTTTCCTTGACGTGGAGCAGAACCTTGCTTATCTCTACCAGAAATCATACCAAAACGTACGTACATTTTACCATTAGTGTTTGCGTCCAGACAACAACGAAAGACAGCGTGCTTCGTTCCTTGATATCTATGGTGAAAAGCATCAATGCTGCTGGACCTGTACCGTACATGGCTACCCGCTGCCACCACCGTTCGAAAGACATTTAAGATCTAGCCAAATGAAAACAACACCAGGTTCCAATGAAAGATGCAATGGCATGGCAAATTGTGTGCATTCGTGTTACACATTTACAAGTAGGCCTCAACCTAAATTTCAATTCAAACCTGCAAGAATGAACAACTTCTTTAACCTAGACTTCATCTTAAAATACCTTCAGATGTTAATGTTAGGCTAAATAAAGAAGTTACCTTCACATACTTAGCTGTAGTATTAGGATAACGTTACTGCCCCACTAGTTTCTGTTAAGCACGAAGCCTATCATCTCTTAACACTTAAACTTGTATTCAACTCGTTTTTTTCACTGATTCCTAGACACAACTGATAGTAATCTGCACATATTTACAGGTATCCTGCAGAGGCACTGACTCTCAACCTTTTTGCCCCAAAGGCCTCCTTATGTCCAAGGAATTACTCCCCCACCACCTCTCTCCTTCCACCAGGAGACGTGATAACTAGTCTGCCTGTCATCATTGTGACTCCATCTGGACTCACTCCAAAGTGCAATACAGTTAGTCGAGCTTATTTCATTCTACCAATAAAAACTTTAAAAAACTACTTTTTCCGACCTATCATAAGTGGAATCCTTAATTTCCATTTCCCCTTTCCCATACATCCACAGGTAGTAAAAGGCTTGTTGTATAATATTATCTTGTTTGTATTATTTATGTTAGTTTAACACTTACTGTTATTAAAGTTTTGTAATTGAGGCATTCTGTAATAGGACTAATGTATCAATACTTCCAGGCTTCCATAGAGTTTGAAAGTTGATAGGTGCCACAATTCACAAAATATGAATACCAAATGTTTTAAGACTCATTCTAATTTCATTTTAAATAGAAATTAGTTTTAAGTTTACATTTTGGAAAGTTCTCCATACAAATGTTAGTGTATTTCACTTGATAATTAAGGCTCATTGTTTTAAATAGTTTCCCGCCATCTTAATGCCCCCTTGCAGCTCCCTGATGCCCCCCTGATCATAGACATGAATTAATATGTCTATGCCCCTGATGGCTCTGGCCCACTGGTGGAGAACCCCTGATGTACGGAACTTACCAATCGCCATAGTTGATGTTGAGAGTATGAAGTTCTCTTCTCGTAGTGATGTAGTTTAGATGTGGATCTGCAGAGAGAGAGTGTGTGAGGCTTATTTAAACCCTGTCATACCCTGGATTTCAGTTCCTAGGAATGCCAGAGGGGTTCTCTTCTTGAGAAGAGATTCACACCCCATGCGCAACCCTTCTGAAGAAATTAAACATATCTGTCTAAGGGCTGTGCATTCTTTGAGGTGCTCAGCCCAGGGGTTGGGATGGGTCCTTTTTTTCAGTTAGTATGAATACTTTCTCAGTTTTGACTCAGGGTTGGTTGAAAGCCAATGAAAGTGTTTTGGCATCAGTGCCGCCGCTCCCGTAACGCGCACTACGCGCTGTGCATAGGGCACCAAGTCCTGAGGGGGCACCAAAAAATAGGCAACTGAAAAATAATCATAGTTATAATAATTATAATGCCAATATTATTTCAGTATAGAAATATAAGGCACCTTTTAGGCATGTATATCACAAAACAGGCAGAACAAGAGATAAAAAAACAAATACACACTCAACTTCACAAGCTTGCCGTGGGTGCCCATCCCTGTCATTGGCCTGACGAACTTTGACAGTAGGCTAGGTCAACTTGTCGAAAATGGCCTCAAAAAGACAACAGGAGTAAGGCGCAGAAAAAAGAAAGAGTAAGAAACTGCGAGATGATGCCCGTGCAGCATCATGGTCTTGAGTGTTCTACCATGCTCTTGAAAGGAAACTCCTTGCCTGAAGTGAGTGCTGAATTTGACTCAATGTTTAATGTAATTACCTACAAATTTGCATAACACCCAGACCCATGGTCTT
The DNA here is from genome assembly GCF_963457725.1 of Sprattus sprattus. Taxonomy (NCBI): domain Eukaryota; kingdom Metazoa; phylum Chordata; class Actinopteri; order Clupeiformes; family Clupeidae; genus Sprattus; species Sprattus sprattus. Next base: position 4,177,189 of record NC_137915.1, read on the forward strand.
GACCAGGACTCTTAATACTACTGCTCAATTAAATCCATTGTCATTACTGCCATCAAGGTTGGTGCAATTCTTTGGGATTTGTCATTAGGGATTTTGACCTCTCCAACAATCACACACTATCACATGTGTAAAATAATATAACAAAATATCTTAATCCGGCCCTGAACATAGTGTGTGCATAGTGTGTGCTATCCAACAGGAGCAGCCTAAAGAGGTAACAGTGACGATAGTGATGAATTAACAATAACTATATGAAGAAGTTTGTGTGTACATATTTTTCTTGAAATCATCATCAGCTACATATAATGATGAGCTCAATTATCAGCAAAGACTTACATTTACACTGGACCATGGAGTAATGTCAAACAGTGCCGCCTGCTAACGTAATTCGTCATTCGTTAAACAGCATTTTGCACCGTCGAAACTTTTTGGGAGCAATTCAATATATCTCTTGTTCTGCCTGTTTTGTGATATACATGCCTAAAAGGTGCCTTATATTTCTATACGGAAACAATATAATTTTTCGTGCCCCCGGCCTCAGGAGCGCGTTGTGCACAGTCCAGTGCGCGTTATGGGAGCGGCGGCACTGATGTCAAAACACTTTCATTGGCTTTCATCCAACCCAACGAGTCAAAACTGAGAAAGTATTCAAACTAACTGAGACCATAGGGCCCATCCCAACCCTGGGCTGAGCACCAGAATGCACAGCCCTTAAGCAGATTAAGATATATTGACCGGAGAGTTTGTGTGGGTTCTCTCTCTCTATCTCTCTCTCTCTCTCTCATAGTCACATAGTGTGTGCTATGCAACAGGATTCATTTCTTCAGAAGGGCTGCGCATGGGGTGTGAACTGTTGTCAGGGAGCTTCAAGGGGGCATTAAGATGATGGGAAACTATTTAAAACAATGAGCCTTAATTATCAAGTGAAATAGACTAACATTTGAGAACTTTCCAAAATGTAAACTCAAAACTAATTTCTATTTAATATGAAATTAGAATGAGTCTTAAAACATTTGGTATTCATATTTTGTGAATTGTGGCACCTTTCAACTTTCAAACTCTATGGAAGCCTGGAAGTATTGATAAATTAGTCCTATTACAGAATGCCTCAATTACAAAACTTTAATAACAGTAAGTGTTAAACATAAAAAATACAAACAAGATAATATTATACAACAAGCCTTTTACTACCTGTGGATGTATGGGAAAGGGGAAATGGAAATTAAGGATTCCACTTATGATAGGTCGGAAAAAGTAGTTTTTTAAAGCTTTTATTAGGTCGAATGAAATAAGCTCGACTAACTGTAATGCACTTTGGAGTGAGTCCAGATGGAGTCACAATGATGACAGGCAGGCTAGTTATCATGTCTCCTGGTGGAAGGAGAGAGGTGGTGGGGCAGTAATTCCTTGGACATAAGGAGGCTTTTGGGGCAAAAAGGTTGAGAGTCAGTGCCTCTGCAGGATACCTGTAAATATGTGCAGATTACTACCAGTTGTGTCTAGGAATCAGTGAAAAAAACGAGTTGAATACAAGTTTATGTGTTGATGATTATGGAGGATTATCGGGGCCAAAACTAAATAAATAAATGGTTAAATACTTGGATAAATACATAATTAGAGTTATTTATACCTATATATTTATTTATACTTACATTTATACTTACATTTTGTCATACATTTTGTCATACTTACATTTTGTCATACATTTTGTCATACTTACATTTTGTCCACGGTGTAACTTGCTTGCAGCAAAATAAATCCGTCATCCCCCGTCAAAAAGTCAGGGGGCGGGTTAAAGCCTCTGATTGGTGGTTCAACTTGAATTGACTGCTTTTGACTAATTCAAGATGGCAGCACCCGGTGTGGATTCAATAAATGGAATATTGCATGCTACAGTAGTCGAAATGTTGGCTGTAGCTGAGGAGATGGAGGCAACTGACTATTCACATTGTTTTTAAAATCATATTGAGGGCTTCGCTGAGATTATATCAACGGTATCGGCCCTGACTGACACAGACATAGATGAAAATGTGTTCACGATCCTCAGCGAGATGGTAGCAGATGAGGCTGAGTGATAGCCTACAGGCGATACACCCTGGAGGTGGTCTACTCTGTTTGATCTTCGGCTGGCACAATTGAACACTTCACACTCTCTGGCCTGAAAATACAAGATATTGCGAACCTTTTTCGAGTGTCCAAGCGCACTATCAAGCGACAAATGCAGCAGAGTGGTATCAGGTATTAATAAGAGTAGCCTAGACTGTGTCTGTGTCAGGGGTATAGATGTTCGGGATCTGGAGAAAGTAATGGGTAAACGTCCCTTGTCATGACTAAACGGAGAGCTCCAACTATTAACTCTCTAGTCTGAGAGTTGTCATGTGTTGGGGAGCTGTGAGTCTCTTTCTCTGAGACTGTTGTAACGTCATTACTGCTTGACTGTCACTATGTTTACATTATTGTGCCCTATAAAAGATGGTCCTCCGGCCTTCAGAGCGGAGAGAGACATGATTGAGACCTAAGCCGGATGTTGTGTTGTTTTTTATTGTCAGAGGTCTGGGTTTCTCTCCCAATCTACAGATTGATAAACGTATTACAATCCAGTACTCAACTGAACCCCGTTTATACGGTGGGAAAACGTATATATTTTCATGCGGTTTGGCCTTTCATTTACGAGAAAAAACTGAGGTTTTATCACGGAAAACGATCATTTCTAAAAACTCCGGCCAAAGTGGAGATTTCAGGAAAACTCAGTTTTTGCGTGTGCACTGGGTCAAACGGAGTTTTAGGTTATCAAACGTCACATATGCGCCTAAAAATGCATTCGTCATGTGAGCGTCCTATATGTACAGTTAGTTTGCTTACTGATCATGGATGCTGTTAACGTAGTGCTCATTTATATGTTAATGCAAACGCAGGATTGCATTCTTTCAACCCTATAACTGAGGTGCTATGCACACAAAGTCTAGGGCCTCCGAATCGGATTTACTTTTCACACCAATCGAATCTTTTAATTTTGTAAACACGGAGGCTGGCAACGAGAGATTTGCGTAAACACGGAGGCAGCAGATTGTGGTGAACCGACTGTATACGTTTAAAAACAAGTTTTTATCTTTATAGTTGGCCTGCTTTGTTTCAAAATGTATCTGCAATTTCGAACGCTTCAGGCTTTCAGTAGCCAGTATTTCGTTGCATAACACACACAACGGCGGGTGCTCACCATTCTTCACGCAATATGTAAATCCATATTTCAGAAATACCCTCTTTGGTTCTTCAGAAGAAGTCATATCTGAGCTGGTACTCGTTTTACACGAAGATACTCTGTTGACTTTTTGCCTACACTAGTCGCCTCTAGACATTCTCCGGTCATGTCAGCATATTATCGCTGCTCCGGTCATGTCAGCATATTGTCGCCTCTAGACATTCTCCGGTCATGTCAGCATATTATCGCGCAATACATGTTGATACATTGGAAATATCTTATATGCAAATTTGATTGGCTGAATGTTCGAACATGCTATTGTTAGATAGGCCTACGCAGGGGCGGATCTAGCTAATTGGGGGCCCTGGGCAAAGAACTCTTTGGATCCATCTTCTGGCAGCTCATTCCCAGTGTTCTGTCATGCACTGCTCTTTTCATGTTCTCCACTGAATAAAGAAATCCATTAAGACTGAAGAATGACTCTGTCTGAGCAAATCGGTTTTTAATGCTGCTAAGGGCTGTATCAACAAGAGGTAAAAAGAACTCCCTGTTGAAGCACTCTTCAGGGGTGAACTTTGTCTCCTCTCTTCCTTCATACAGGCTTCGTCGGGTAGTGGTTCGCTGTCTCTGTTCAGGGAGTGTCACCTCAATGTTTAATTCCTCTGCTATCTCCCTGGCAACTGTCTGCGCTGATTTAAGGCCTTTTTCCCTGTAGTCTTGCAGACTTTCTCCAAGTCCATCTGTCTCTCTTTTCAGAGTCTCAATTGAGATTTTGCTGATGTGATTGATATGAAACAGAATGTTGTACCAAACGATCACACTTACAAGGAAACTCCAGGTCTGTATTTCTTTCAAAAGTGCTTCACATTTGGACACAGTCTCTGAATCTGTTGGTTGTTTGGCAATGGCATGGTCCACGACTGCCTCCAAGGCTTCCACAAACTGAGGCAATTGATACCGGAGAGCTTTGACACTGTCCACTCTGCACTCCCATCTGGTCGAGGACAGACTTTTGACAGTCATCATCTGTACATGGCCCTTCATAATCTCCCACAGATTGCACAGAGGAGCTGAACAGGTTGTACAGTCTCTGGAGGACTCCAAAGAAGGTCACAGATTGTCTTGATGACTGTGCCGCGTCACAAATGACCAAATTCAAACTGTGACTCCCACATGGCACATACAGGGCCTTTTTGTTGGTGTCTAGCACTCTCCTCTGTACACCCTGGTGCTTACCCTTCATGTTGCTCCCATTGTCATACGCCTGCCCACGACAGTCAGAGATGTTCAGATCCAGTTTGGTCAGTTGGTCCATGAAAGTGTCGTACAGTCCTTTCCCAGTTGTGTCATGGACGTCCACAAACCCAAGGAAATGCTCCTCAATAGAAATGCCCACATTTTCTTCACAGTTGACTATTCGCATCACAATGGATAGCTGTTCAGTGTGGCTGTTGTCTGGTGTACAGTCCATTATGATAGCATAGTACTTTGCTCTCTTTATCAAAGATACAACAGCATCTGTGGTCTTTTGAGCTATAACAGATATGATCTCATTTTGAATGTTCTTGCTGAGGTAATGGTTTTGGGTTTCCTGGTTTTGGATTCTCCTTAAGTGTTCATTCATTACTGGATCGAATTGGGCCATCAATTCAACCTGACCCAGGAAGTTCCCATTTCTTGGTTCGTACAGGTGTTCAGTGTGACCTCGAAATGCTAAATTTCGTTCAGCCAAATGGCATACAATGGCAAAGAGTCTCCTCAGCACCATTTTCCAGTGGACAATGTCCTTATTAATCTTCTCCTGGTTCACGGAGTCAATTGTGCTGTTTGTTTTCAATCCTGCCACAAGTTGGCGCCAATTCTCCATACAATCGACGTGCTCCCTGCTTCGCTCATGAGATCTGAGATGTTCGCCGATGTGTTTCCATGAACGAAATCCACTGGTGCTGAGTGCGTTTTTGTTTTTACCGAAGATGCGACATGCAAAACAATAAACTGCATCGGCACTGGTCGAGTACACAAGCCACTTCCTTGTAATTTGTTCCCCGTTTTTCATTTTCATTTCAAAGTTGTCAATAGTGAATCTCCTTGGTGGGTTATCTGTGTTTTGGGGGTAATTAAAGTTTCGAATTTGTACTGGTCCTGTTCTAATCATTTCAATTCTCTCACTATCTTTTATAATGTCACTCCAAAGTGCTGGATCTTCACTGATGATCACTGTATCATTGGGGTTACTCACAGATACATTGCTGAAATCACTACTCTCCTTTACATCCAGCTGTGCTTGTGGTTGAGCAGGGATCATGGCCATGTCAGGATCGGGTGCCTCGTCTGTGCAGATGTCAGTGTCAGGGATATGGTCAACTGTGGTACATGATGAGGATGGCTCGTCGTTTATGGAAGTAAGGCCGGCAGGGCTAGTTGTTTCTGAAGGGGATGTCTGTCTGCTGCTGCTAGCAATAGCTGAACTTGGCCCAGCAACGCTTGAAACATTATCAGAAATGTCTTCATCTTCCACCGACGCATTCTTTGGTTGGAAAAACTGCGTTAGCTTAGGTAATTTCTGCCTTGCCTTCTCCTCCTCCCTTTTCTTATTTCTTTTTTCACTGCCACTTTGATGTCTTTTCATGTTTACGCGATCATACACATTCCACCACACAATAACAAATTCTCCGGACAGAAACGTCACATGACGTGGAATCATACGTTCCATCATGGATTTAAGATCGGATTTAGCTATAAAGAATATAATTTAAGAATTATGATTTCGTGCTTTACTTGAATTGGCATTCGTTTGCAATGACAAGTGATATATTTTTAATTAGAAAAAAAACTGGCCGGTTTGCCCGTCCGTACGGGCCGCCCCTGGGCCTACGTGCAGAACCATTGCCGGCTTCTGTAGTTTCATGTCAGAACTGGGGACAGGGATTCCCTAATGGACAGAGGGAGCATTGCTTGAAAAAAAAGTTTTACATTTAGAATTCGTCTTGCGACCCTTTCAGAAACTCCGGCGACCCAAATTTGGGTCGCGACCCAAGGGTTGAGAACCACTGCTCTTTAGGATACTCAGGAGGAATTCATTTTGCCTTCAGAAAACTATTCCACGGAAGTTGAACCATGTTCTTCTTCTCTCTGGCGCTGGTTTCATGGCTTTGCGCTCCTTCTTTTCTCTGGCCATTTCCTCTTTCTTTGCTTTCTTCTCTCTTTCTTTTTCCAGCTTCCTCTCCTTTGCTTGGATTTTCTCCAGTTGTTTGGTCTTTTTGTCCAAGTTCCTTCTCTCCGTCAATTGTGTAACCCTTAGTTCTCCTCCTCTGTATACAGTTTGGTGCAAAGTTCTTTCATACTTTGTCCAATCTCTTGCTCTATCATTGGGTTTAGCATCACCTCTGTGTCACAGACAGCCTGAAGAGAAGACACCTGAACGACAGAAGCACAGAACAATGCACAGATGGAAGCCTTTAGTGGGGAATGAGAAGGCAGCATCTAGTGTGACTGAATATCTGGGTAGAGATGGTGTAAATGTTTGTTTATTAGTACACCTCAAATGGCAAAACAAAATGATTTATTTACCTCTTTTTCTGCCTGCACCTTAAGCTCTGTCAGTAGTTTTGGTTTCAGAGGGGCAACCAGGACTCCTGATAGCACCAAATCCACCCTCTCAGTAGTCATCCTTTCATAGTTCTCCAAGTCTTTATTAATTTGCTCTTTCAGCCTTTTAGCCACAGCATCATCATCGTCATCGTCCTGCTTTTCCAGGAGTTCCTAAAGTGTCTTATTTTGGGATTCAAGTCTATTATAATGTTTCTCTTTCTCCTGCTCCAACTCTTCCGTCTCGCTATTGATGCAATAGAAGTTTGTCTTTCTCAAGCTGGCATTTCACTTGTTCCTCCCTTCTTGCTACTAGTCTATTTCTTTCACTAGGGTTTTCTTTCTTTTTTTCCCCATTCCTCCCGTTCGGCATTCAATACAGCCTCCATCTCTACTATGTCCTGCAGGAGGGACTCCATGGTTGCTTTCTTTGCCCGTCCATTCTGCTCCTTTTCTGCTGCCATGTCATTGCAAAACTGCTTCCAATTGGACCCTTATTGTCTGACTCATCTCAAATCTCACACTCTCACTCAGATGATCCATGTTGGACTGCACTGGAAAAACAGACAAGGAACAAAAAACGTTCAGAATTGTTTCTACACTGCAAAAACTTACCTAGTGCTTTCTTTTAAGGTTATTTTTGCCTATTTCAAGCAAATATTACTTATTTTAAGAAATCTTAACAAGCCAAATTTGCTTAACGCACTGGCAGCCAAATTTGCTTGTTTTAAGCAAAATCCTGCTAAAACAAGCAAATTTGTCTGCCAGTGCATTAAGCAAATTTGGCTTGTTAAGATTTCTTAAAATAAGTAATATTTGCTTGAAATAGGCAAAAATAACCTTAAAAGAAAGCACTAGGTAAGTACAATTTAGCTAGAAACAAGACCAACTAGATTTTTTTCATCTCAATATAAGAGTAATAACACTAGGTTAGAAAAGCATTTTTGCAGTGTAGGTATAACAAAGTTAAAACAATGGCCCTGTACAAGACATTAGTTAAAACATGAATTTGAAAAAGTCTCTGTATTCACTGTGCTTAAAATGTAATTGAGATCAACCGGAGGTGTCTGAAACTAATGGCACATGTGTAACCTGTGTTGTGTTTGCTGGCTATGTAAGGACTGGGACACTCGGGAATGACAAAGTTGTTCTTTTATTCCTGCACAATGGGTCATCACATATATAGCTAATATATATATAATTCATTCCTATGGGCATTGCTTTGGTCCGCCTGCAGCAGTTAGCTTTTCTTCTGCTCTGGCTTATAATATTAATAACATTCATTATTATATTATATTCTAATTAATATCTAATTGCATAAACATTCTATCTTTGAGATGATATAGTATAGAAATATATCAATTTAATGTCATATCAAAATCACTAATATATTGCAGTATGTAAATAAATAAACTCAATGTCATATTACACAATGACACACAGCATACAGAACAGCACTTATCAAGTCAACATTACCCTCCTGTGGTGGAAAAGAGGTACTGCAGGTAGCATGCAACACGAGGTTACTGGCTACGTGCATTGAGGCTATTACATTACAGAGCGAAAATGCCAGCATAGCCACCATTATAATTTTACAGCATAATAACAATTTTCACCACGAGATATAAACCTTCAAATCAAAACAACAAATCGAAATTGTTACCTGGACAATGGGTCATCAAATATATATATATAATTCATTCCTATGGGCATTGCTTTTTTCGCCTAGACAAAATACATTTAAACAGTACAAATTCCATTAGCCAACCGCGCACTTGCTTGAAAGTCAAACGAAAATAGAAAATCAAATAAAACTTAATTCTAAATATCATAAAAATGTGATTGATATGATTACTAAATAACAACACAAAATATACTTTTAATTGGCAAATGTAAGACAAATATACAAGGAATACATTTAATGATTTTGGTGCGAACACTTTTTGCCCAACCTACCACTACCTACAGCAGTTAACTTTTCTTAGCAGCGTTCTGTGAGCAACTATAGTCAAATGAGCTCCGGCAACTTCCGGTTACGATTTTTCAAAATAAAAGCGCCTTTTTAGCCCCGTGTTTCTTTAACTGTCAGAAATATTAATTTCATAGGAACATCAAAATTGGTTAAAAACGATTCACTGATGTTAAAAAATTATGATTTTCTTGTTTAAATATAAGGAACACTGACTAAACAGGACATTTTGCTATTATTATAGTAAGAAACAGTAAAACACACCACAATCTGCTGATAAAAGGATTATACCTCCATTACAGTTGGTTGAACATGTTCAGTACACTGTAAAGAAAGGGTAAAATATGTTTAACAGTAATTATTCTGGTCATTCACTGTGAAAGAACACTTGACACACAGATCACACAGGTGAAAAAGGATTATCTCCAATGCCAGGGTATTGCCATGTGACACATGTCACACTATGCTGAAGAAACTAAAGATTGTGTCTCAATGAAAGGGGGGTGGAATATGTTCAGGACACTCCAAACATTAAATAAAATGTGTGATGAAGATGTGAATTGCGTCATTGAATGCTCCAGAATACTTTAAACATAGGCCTACACACAGGCGAAAATGCAGTATTTTTAATTGCAGGACCATATGACACATATCACACTATGCTGATGAAACTAGAGATTGTGTCTCAATGAAAGAGGGGTGGAATATGTTCAGGACACTCCAAACATTAAATAAAATGTGTGATGAAGATGTGAATTGCGTCATTGAATGCTCCAGAATAATTTAAATATAGGTGATCAGGCAGGCGAAAATGCAGTATTTTTAATATCAGGACCATATGACACATATCACACTATGCTGATGAAACTAAAGATTGTGTCTCAATGAAAGGGGGGTGGAATATGTTCAGGACACTCCAAACATTAAATAAAATGTGTGATGAAGATGTGAATTGCGTCCCTGAATGCTCCAGAATACTTTAAACATAGGCCTACAAACAGGCGAAAATGCATCTTTAATGGCAGGGCCATATGACACATATCACACTTTGCTGATGAAACTAAAGATTGTGAGGTGTGTAAAGATGTGGACAAGGGGAAAGGTGCTGTGAGAATCATGTTCTTTGATATATCCAGTGCTTTTAACACCCTCCAGCCCCTCCGACTGAGAGTGACAAGCTGGTGCAGACGGGTGTGAACGTCCACCTGGTATCCTGGATCACTGACTACCTGACGGAGAGGCCACAGTTCATGAGACTGTGCTGTGCAGCACCGGCGCTCCGCAGGGGACTGTGCTCTCACCGCTCCTGTTAACCCTGTACACATCGGACTTCACCTACAACACAGAGTCATGCCACATCCAGAAGTTCTCTGATGACTCTGTTGTTGTGGGATGTATCAGGGATGGACAGGAGGGTGAGTACAGGAGCCTGGTGGACAACTTTATGCAGTGGTGCAGGCACAACCACCTGCAGCTAAACACCACTAAGACCAAGGAGATGGTGGTGGACTGTAGGAGGTCTCAGCCTCCTCTGCTACCAGTCTCCATCGAGGGGTCAGTGTGGAGGTGGCTAACACCTACAAATACTAACGAGTGTATCTGGACAATAAACTGGACTGGTCAGCCAACGCTGATGCAATCTACAAGAAGGGTCAGAGCCGGCTCTACTTCCTGTGGAGGTTGAGGTCCTTCAATGTCTGCAACAAACTCCTGCGCATGTTTTACCAGCCTGTTGTTGCCAGCGACCTTTTTTATGCTGTGGTGTGCTAGGGTGGCAGCATAAAGAAGAGGGATGCAGGGCGACTGGACAGGCTGGTGAGGAAGGCGGTAGCTGTTGTTGGCACTGAACTGGACTGCCTCACAACAGTGTCAGAGAGAAGGACCCTGAGTAGGTTGCTGACCATCTTGGACAATGTCCACCAACCACTACACAGTACTCTCAACAGACAGAGGAGCATATTCAGTGGCAGACTCCTGTCGATGTCATGCTCATCGGACAGGCTGAGGAAGTCCTTTGTCATCAGGGCCATTCAGCTTTATAACGCCACTCATAAGGGGAGGAGGAGGGAATTTGTGTATAAGCTACTGGATGACCTAAATTTCCCTCGGGATTAATAAAGTATCCATCTATCTAAACTGTATGGCAGAGGGGAGCGTAATGTACTTAATGTTACACCTTTCAAGAACACTGAACATAAAAAGTTTCGAGGGAAAAAAACAGTTCCTCACTTGCAATAGGATAGCACTGCAATTTATTCTCTCTAGTAAAAGAAAGTGTTACATCCAATTTTCCCAGCTATTTATTGGCCCTATGAAAGACCAAAAGGTCAAAGACGTAGTGTGAAGCTACTTAGAACAATTTGGAGATGTAATAGGGGTGATATACAACAGTTAGTGAAGAGTATACATACTCAAAAAGAAAATAACACTAAGATTGATTTAACCACCACACATCAGGTATATAATCTGAGGCTGGTCAATAGAAGACATGGAACCACTATTAATCCATAATTTCCTCTTGAATTTCAACAGAGACTTCATAATAGGTATAATTAGGCATAATTTGACTACATTGGACCTATACTGAATCCAAAATAGGAGAATATAAAAAATATAAGCCTACACTGTTAATACAAATAGCACCAATACAAATATAGACAGTTTGAGAGGGTTCATGTCTGCAGGAGATATGATTTAAAGTGAAGTAAAACCTGTGCTTTCATGATGTAGTCCTGGTTATTAAAGTTTAGGTTTTTTTCAATCTTATACATAGGCCTGCCTAGTCAATGGTATCTTATAACCATTTCAAGGTAACTTCTAAACAGTACCAAATATGTATACTACAGCCGCGGAAAAAATTAAGAGACCACTTCAAAATTATCAGTTTCTCTGGTTTTACTATTTATTGGTATGTGTTAAAGTAAAATGTACATTTTAGTTTTATTCTATAACCTACTGGCAACATTCCTACCAAATTTCAAATAAAAATATTGTCATTTAGATCATTTATTTGCAGAAAAATGACAATTGGTCAAAATAGCAAAATTGATGCAGTGTCTTCAGATCTCGAATAATGCAAAGAAAACAAGCTCATATTCATTTTTAAACTACACAATACTAATGCTTACACTTAGGAAGAGTTCAGAAATCAATATTTGGTGGAATAACCTTGATTTAAAATCACAACTTTCATGTGTCTTGGCATGCTCTCCACCAGTCTTTCACATTGCCGTTGGGTGACTTTATGCTACTCCTGGCGCAAGAATTCAAGCAGCTCGGCTTCTTTTCATGGCTTGTGACCATCCATCTTCCTCTTGATCACATTTCAGAGGTTTTTTATGGGATTCAGGTCTCGAAATTGGGCTGGCCATGACAGGGTCCTGATCTGGTGGTACTCCATCCACACCTTTACTGGCCTGGCTGTGTGGCATGGAGCATTGCCCTGCTGGAAAAAACACTTCTCAGAGTTGGGGAACATTGTCAGAGCAAAAGGAAGCAAGTTTTTCTTCCGGGACAACGTTGTACTTTGCCTGGCTGAGGTTTGTAAAAGACCATAAGGATTGAAAAAGCGGACTGGAGGTTCTTCTAAGTTCGTCTTCTCTGATGAGTCCGATTTCACAGTAGGTGCAAGACTCTCTGGCTTGTAGGCCTCTCCAGGTCTCCGTCTAACCATCAGACGACCATGTGTTGGGCAAAGCTGAAAATTGGACTCATCAGAGAAGACGAACTAGAAGACCCTCCAGTCCGCTTTTTTCAATCCTTATGGTCTTTTACAAACCTCAGCCAGGCAAAGTACAACATTGTCCCGGAAGAAAAACTTGCTTCCTTTAGCTCTGACAATGTTCCCCAACTCTGAGAAATGTTTTTTCCAGCAGGGCAATGCTCCATGCCACACAGCCAGGCCAGTAAAGGTGTGGATGGAGTACCACCAGATCAGGACCCTGTCATGGCCAGCCCAATTTCGAGACCTGAATCCCATCAAAAACCTCTGAAATGTGATCAAGAGGAAGATGGATGGTCACAAGCCATGAAAAGAAGCCGAGCTGCTTGAATTCTTGAGCCAGGAGTAGCATAAAGTCACCCAACGGCAATGTGAAAGACTGGTGGAGAGCATGCCAAGACACATGAAAGTTGTGATTTCAAATCAAGGTTTTTCCACCAAATATTGATTTCTGAACTCTTCCTAAGTGTAAGCATTAGTATTGTGTAGTTTAAAAATGAATATGAGCTTGTTTTCTTTGCATTATTCGAGATCTGAAGACACTGCATCTTTTTTGCTATTTTGACCAATTGTCATTTTTCTGCAAATAAATGATCTAAATGACAATATTTTTATTTGAAATTTGGTAGGAATGTTGCCAGTAGGTTATAGAATAAAACAAAAATGTACATTTTACTTTAACACATACCAATAAATAGTAAAACCAGAGAAACTGATAATTTTGAAGTGGTCTCTTAATTTTTTCCGCGGCTGTATATGCATTGTAATCCTGTTTTGCTCTTATAATGCAAGTGCACTGATCAAATACATTATTTTTAATATAGTTTTCAGCTACAAGTATCCTGTACGTTTAAAAGTAATTTAATATATCTCACCTTGTTTTAAAACAAGTTAATACAATGCACAGATAACACAATACTATTATAAACAATGATCTAGCAAGTAGTCAGACTCAGACTTTATACTGACAATTAGGCTACAATAGCTTTCAAACACGCTTTCAACTATTTTCCCGATAATAACGACAAATGCAACAAAAACTCGTTCCATAAAAAAGGGTTTTATATAACCCAGTCGATTTACAGGGCTGTTTGTTGTAAAAACCTTTCATTTGATACAAAAAACGTATTTTACTTCCTCGTTTCCTTTTACTTCCTGGGGTTATTGTGGGTTATCGTTGCTGAAAGAACGGAACTACTTTTCTTCTGCTGCCAAGGCAGGATATGCTACTAACGTGAGAACGCCATTTCAAAATAAAAGTCTCGACCCAATGACGCAGGATTTAACAACCGCTAACAAGAATTTATATACAGCTCGCAAAGTCAGACTGTTTGTCCTATGACAGATGTGGATGTTTAGGCTCAACATTTAACGTCAAGGGCGTAGGTTTGCATAGGGTCGATAAGGACTAAGCAAGACCCAAGTTTGGGAAAGACTAAAAAATTCCTACCAATATTTTGTTAATTTGAGAAAAAAATATTTTGCACAATATATTTGCAAACTCATTCGTATTATTATCAATGCAATGTTCGTCGCCCAGAAGAGTGAAAAATACATTTCCAAGTTTTCCAATGCTCCCTCGAGCCTTTGAGACAAGATGCTGTCATTTAATTGGCTGAAGTGGCAGAGTCAGAAACACAACGTGAATTCTGAAAGAGAGCTGCTAGTAGTCTGATACGGTAAGCTACTAAATACGCCAGGAAATAATAACGCCTCATATTATTTCAATTAAATTCAATTCGATTCAATGTTATTTATATAGCGCCATAACAATACAATTGCCTCTAGGCACTTAACAGAGTCCAGAGCCTAAACCCCCTTAGTGCATGCACAATGACAACAGGGGCAAGAAAAAACTCCCTGTTAAGCAGGACAAAACCTTAAGCAGAACCACAGCACATAAGGGGTGACCCATCTGCTTGAGGTCGGCCGGGTGGAGATAGGAAGGTGGGACGGGGGGAAGGGGAACAACAGGGGTTGTACACAGCCAGCATTTGGTCACTGGACATAGACATCCGGTGGTAAATACATGATACAGGCAAGACCAGTTTACTGTACTCATAGGGTCACTGTTACAGGGGTAAGGGATGTAGGGACAGAGAAACATTTCAGTGGTGGCAATAATGTATATTGTATATAAATGCTAGCATAGGGTATGGGGTAGAGTAAGTGTATGGCAATGCAGTGGCGGTGGGTGCAATTGGTAGACCAGGTGGAGTATTTTGTTTGGTCTCAGCATTGATATTTTGACCCTTTTGTGCTCTGTAGATAGGTAAAAGACCAGGTCGCTGTTAGTTAGCTAGTTGGAAAACTACCCTGCGAAGCTTTGCCTTGTCGGATATATGTGTTCCTAGTTATTACGTCCTTACAAGTTTTGGAAAGGGTATCTCCCTTCTTCCGCGAGCTCTGACTGTAGAGAACTGTCATTGGTCGACCGCTTTCCCAGTGTTGTCAGATAGGATAATCATCCTCCAAATACGATCATTTTGAGTCTCTTATAAGATACGCCATTTCCAATCTGGCAACACTGAGCACCTTGCAGCCTCCACTAGTTGCATCGTTTACAATAGTACATGACATCTGTTCTGCTGGAAGGGGGCAGGGTCATCTGCATGGGAAAAAGATGTCCAAAAATTCCATTGCGGGAGAGGAGTCAGAAGTGTCCTCTTTTTCACAAACTCAAATCTGGTCACCCTATAAACTGGTAGACCTATATGATCCCTAGGATAGGAATAAAACTATCTCCGTTCCCTCCCTGTAATGTCTCTCGATCAATGTCAGCAGTCAACTAAGCATGGTTAGTGATATATTGAATTGATTAATTGCTTTGCAGGAAAAACAGCAGCCTGAAGCTACAGAGGTAGATCAGGGTGATGATTAATCAGCATAAGGGTTCAGATGAGACGTTTAAGTGTCGGATTTTGGTTAAGATTGCATTCAAATGCTGTTTTTTAAAGGGATGTTGACAGTTTTACCAATGAATGTAATCAATCACACTGGCTTTTTTGAGAATACTTGCAGGTAGTAAAAAGGTGCAATAAATTGGGATGCCCAAATGTAAGCAGCATATAGAATACATTATTTAATTGCACTGCAATACAATTATTGGCTTAGTACAGCTCCATAAAACCTGAACCAATTACCTACATATTACAAATTAATTTTAGAACAAACAAATGCACTGCATGTACTTTTGTAATTTTGTTCATTAAGGCAATAATTTTTTGAAAATGCATTCAGGAAACTAAGAAATCCAGTGCAGATGTAGTGCAGGTTGAGGAAGAAGCAGCTGGACCAGCAGGGCTTCAGATGAGGTCTTGTGCATGTTTGGGATATCCAAAATGGACAACGAAAACAAGTGATGTAAAAAAAAAAATGTGGAGAATGTTTAGTTTTTTTAAATTTAAACTAAGGGTTTATTATTCTTATTATGTTTAAATCAGTTCCAAGTTCCACAAGTTAGTACACAAATGTTAATATATTCTAATAAAGTTTGCCTGTTAAATATAACATTAACTACATTTTTTAATTTATGGTGGGGGGGTGGGGGGGTCTGCCGGGCAGTGTCCCTACCAATGCTGAGACCAAACCTACGCCCTTGGGTCATGTTATGCATTTATTTGGGAAACTTTTAAAAACTGTTTACATACAGTGACCAACAGTTACAACTGTTACTACACCCAGATTGTAACGCATAGTATCCGACATAATTCAAGTAAAATGTCAAAACAACCATTTCTGATTGCACTCTTTTTCACATCCATGAGACAAGCTGACAACCTGAACTTATTTTGTATTGTATGATGGCGCCATCTACTGGCCATTGGTATGGAGGTAAGCAAATAATTAAAGAATTGTCTTGAAATCAGAAGGGCAGTAGTCAGGAGCCTGGCAGGCAGTAATGGCCAAGTCTGATAAAAGATATATATGTATATATTAATTATATATGTTTATGCTTAACCAAATAAATATGTTTGTATGGATATACAGCCGCGGAAAAAATTGAGAGACCACTTCAAAATTATCAGTTTCTCTGGTTTTACTATTTATTGGTATGTGTTAAAGTAAAATGTACATTTTTGTTTTATTCTATAACCTACTGGCAAAATTCCTACCAAATTTCAAATAAAAATATTGTCATTTAGATCATTTATTTGCAGAAAAATGACAATTGGTCAAAATAGCAAAAAATATGCAGTGTCTTCAGATCTCGAATAATGCAAAGAAAACAAGCTCATATTCATTTTTAAACTACACAATACTAATGCTATAACTTAGGAAGAGTTCAGAAATCAATATTTGGTGGAATAACCTTGATTTAAAATCACAACTTTCAAGTGTCTTGGCATGCTCTCCACCAGTCTTTCACATTGCCGTTGGGTGACTTTATGCTACTCCTGGCGCAAGAATTCAAGCAGCTCGGCTTCTTTTCATGGCTTGTGACCATCCATCTTCCTCTTGATTACATTTCAGAGGTTTTTTATGGGATTCAGGTCTCGAAATTGGGCTGGCCATGACAGGGTCCTGATCTGGTGGTACTCCATCCACACCTTTACTGGCCTGGCTGTGTGGCATGGAGCATTGCCCTGCTGGGAAAAACACTTCTCAGAGTTGGGGAACATTGTCAGAGCAAAAGGAAGCAAGTTTTTCTTCCGGGACAACGTTGTACTTTGCCTGGCTGAGGTTTGTAAAAGACCATAAGAATTGAAAAAAGCGGACTGGAGGTTCTTCTAAGTTCGTCTTCTCAGATGAGTCCGATTTCACAGTAGGTGCAAGCCTCTCTGGCTTGTAGGCCTCTCCAGGTCTCCGTCTAACCATCAGACGACCATGTGTTGGGCAAAGCTGCAAATTGGACTCATCAGAGAAGACGAACTAGAAGACCCTCCAGTCCGCTTTTTTCAATCGCTTTATTTGTCAATTACTTCAAATATCAAGACATACAAAGTATTCGAAAAAACGTTTCCCACTCTCCTACGGTGAAACATATAAGTGCACAGGCACAACAGAGAGGACATACAAACATACAGACAAGACATTACATAATACAAGTAGAACATACAGATAAACATATAGCAGCATAAGTTACATAAAGTGAGGTTATGTAGTGCAAAAAAAGGGAAATTTGGTACAGTGAGTGGTGTTACCATAAGTGATAAAAGTGCAGAAGCAGTTTGTTACAGAGTCCTAGGAGAATTAGGCTACTATTCAGTCTGTTAGGTGCATTATTCTAACATTAAAAACAGAATGAAACACAACTTACAGTACAATCACAACAAATAATATTTTGTATGAAGATAGGACTTTTAACCTTTAAAAACAACAAAATGTAAAACACGACATTATCTCTTAGAATAACGGTGACAGTTTCCTCTTATGAAAAAACTTAACAATGTACAATTTCATTGTGCTGATACCATATATTATAGGATCAAGGAGTGGTTGCAAAATCAAGAAAAACAGAGACATAAATATTGATACACCATATGGTACTTGGTTTTCTGTCATGCGTGCATTAAGAAATTCAAAACAACAACCAACATAAAAGTTCAAAACAATCAATAAATGTGGTATGCATGTTTGAAGTGCTTTGTTTCGACACTCCATAGATGCTTTTCTGCAGATTATGAGAATCTTAACATATGAGAACAAAATCACACAGAGCTGCGGGAACATGATAACAACCGTTACTAGGAGTCCAACAATGTTATTAATCAAAGTACTAGTGCAGGAAAGTTTTACTAGATCATAATTTAAACAGTGTGTTTTACGAATGACATTGTTGCAGAAGGACAGCTGGATTGTCAGTGCTAAATATAGTGGAAAAGAACAAAAAGGCAAAAGCCAGGCTACTGCAATGAGAATTTTAACCTTTTTTGGAGACATCTTGTCATGATAGTGTAATGGGGTGCATATGGCAGCATATCTGTCGTATCCCATTATAGCCAGAGTCATCAGTTCAACAAAACCAGAAGTGTGTAAACAATATATCTGAATGAGGCAGTTTACCAGAGATATTGTGTATGACTGTGTAGCAAGCTTAGTCAAAATATGCGGCAACAAAGATGTGCTTCCGTATATTCCATTAATTGATAAATTGCAAATAAAAATGTACATTGGTTCATGCAGGGCTCTTTCTTTATAAACAACTACAATTAAAAGTGTATTCAAGGCAATGGTTAAAATGTACGGTAGAAGAAAACCAGCAAAATATAAATATCTCTGATGGTCCAAATTTTCATACATCTTCAGAATGAAAGTAGTTTCAGAAGTTATGTTGTCCATGGTACTCTGCAAATATTTATGAGAGAAATGACAAATGCAATGCACTCATATCATGAGCAACTCAGCTAAATGGTTAGTAACATTTCACAACACTGCTGCCCATAACAGCATTAAGTATCAATACCATCTGCCAATACAAACTTTAAATACTTTGTTTTCTGGAAAATGAAAAGTAAAGAAAAGACACTTTAAATAGATGTAATATATGTAATATAATACTCACCCAAGCTCATATGGTTAGTGTGTTTCACTAAACAGAAGACAACACTACTTTGTGACAGTGAAAACATTGTTCTTATAGTTCCAAAGATGGGAGGAACTTCTTCAGTCTGAAAGGCGATATGCAAAACGGATCACTGTACACTGAGAGAGCCAATCACAACTAACCCATGACTTAAATGCATTAAAAGTCACATATGGTGTACAAGGCATGCACTGGCTGTATAGAACATACTTTATTTCATGGTATTTAAATTAAGAACATAAGTAAAACTTTTTGTTGCTTTTTACATAACTTGAGTATAGTTGGGCAAGATCATTTCCTTGACAGCTTTGCTGCCAGATTTGATAGGCTGTAATGGAGGAATTGTTTTGAAACCAGTAAAATCAGTCTGATATTTTTTTAGGCTTTGTCTGTAGATGATCTGTGCTAAATTTGGTGAAGATTCAACCAAGTCTGTGGCCAGTGAAAACTTTTAGAGGTTTTTTATTTTAGTTGACATGGTACGCTGTCAGGTCCCTCTTTGGGATCTTCTGAGATATCACCAGACATAACCACTTTATAAGGCCAAAGCATCAAAAGTACTTAGGAAAAGTGTGTTTTTTGGCTTGTTACAGTACCCCTAGTGTTCAAATGAGAAAACATTTTTGCACCAGCTCAGGAAGAGGCCCCTTGTCCATATATCAAGTGCCTCCACAGACTTGGGCGGTCAGATAGTCCGTCCTATCGGTTTTTCCTAACTAGTTTTCTTGACCTCGATGGAAAACGGTCAAGGAAAGATGTGAAGTAGAATTCATAAGGACTTAAGGTCAACCACTAGCCTGAATACCAGACAGAACTTACATTTGTCCAGTTGAGAAGGCCAGCAGTGATCAAGCAACACAATGACAACATGGGTGGTGTGGACCTCTGCGATCGCATGCTGAGCTTCTACCGCATGGCAAACAGGACCATAAAGTGGACAAAAAAAAGTGATTAGTCACTTCTTTGATGTTGCCATTACAAACTCTTGGTTCCAAAACAAGTCTGACAGCAAAGCAATTAACAGAAAAACAGAGGACACCAACCTGTATCTGGACTTTAAATTGCACCTGACCGAGGAGTTGATGGACAGTCCAGACTGTCCAGAACCTGATTCCGATGAAGACAGTGACGATGAATACGAACCACCAGCCAAAATAAGAATCCCACAACCAGAGCCATCTGTGCGCAGACTGGGAGCCACACACATGCCAGAAATAATGGATATCAAGCATGCATAGAGATGCAGAAATAAGGGTTGCAAAGGTTAAACCTATTAGATGCAGGGAATGTCGAATGTTCCTATGCATCACCAAGAAGAATCTTTTGTCAAGGTTGATTTGATTTTGTTTTTATCTTGTTTGTACATTACTACATGCATTCTGACATTTTTGTATCTTTTAAGTTTGCTTATCTTTTTAAACTAATATGGTCCATTTTTTTTTTATGTGTTACCAGGAGGATATGATTAATGATGTGGCGAAATGCAAGGGGCTGGACTGACACAAACAAATAAAAAAAACAGGTTCGTTTCTGTTCCACGAGACGGCACCCTGTAGGGTTTGTGCGATTTCTCGTTTCCTCGATCATTCATATATTCATTGCTTTATGAACAGTCTTTTTAAAGACTCACTCTTTCCTTACTAATAGATTAGCATTCTGCACTTGCAGTAGGCCTATTTGTAGCCCAATCCAACAAGTCTTTTTGAAAAGCTCGTAGCGCCAAGAGCTAGCCCACTGTCGATAGGCACACACGCAAACTTTTCATGCTGTCTTTCTAACTGGTGGTAGCTAAATAAGTTAACGGTGTGTCTCTCATTTCAAAATAAAAGTCCTTATATGACTAAATCATTTATGATGACATAGAGCAGTGGTTCTCAACTTTTTTTGCTCCATTCCTGAACAGTGATGGCACGTTCATATGTCTTTTGGGATGCTTCGAGGGTCATGTCACCAAAAGTGAATGCAGTTTATTGAAAGTGTAATCCTGCCCCAACTCATGCGCATTTTGCATCTCTTCGACGATTGTCTGTATTGCTGAAGCTGACAGGAGGAGTAGAGCTGCCCTTGCAATTTTAGGTAGAATAAACGCACATTCCTAAGAAAGCTTTTACTGACATTCTGTGGCAATTCAGTACTTTCATGTGTTGCACTGTCGTAGCTGTGGGAAGGACCTTGCGTGATGCCGTGACAGAGGACTGATACATTATTTTTCCGTACATGTCACTTATGCAAATACTGTTTATGTGTCCTGGACATGTGAGCAGTTAATGATGATTTCACACACCAAACCACCAAACACATCACACGCTGAACTGGTTATCAGATGGCTTTTATTTGAATAAATTTGGGAGAATTTAAAGAATATTACAGAACAACCTCTATTTACCTGAAGACCTTATACTTGGTTTTCAAATTTTTCTTTCAATTCCTTTTTTCGCAAAGTGTCTGGAATTCACTGGTGGTACCAGAAGGGTGTCTTTGTGAGAGCAGACTAAAGAGCTGCTACTCACACGTTTGTCTCTATTCTGTGAAGAAGCCATCTTTGTGGATGTCAAGTAACACTGAATTCCGCTACAGTAGCAGTCTAATTGTCCTGTAACTCAAACAGTTTTGACTGTGAATTGCCACCTCTAGTGTAAACATACGTATAAGCACATTTGCTCCACTCCAGCATCTGAAGAGGTTAGGGAATTTGTGATGTTTTAGGCCATAGCAGAGCAACTACAAGGAGGGTGAAAGGTTAAAGAATAAGGATATCATTTGTGAGAAAGTGGATATAGCTATGGACTAGTATGTCCTTGATGAAGGCATCAAGTATGTATTCAGATTCGTTTGTCAAATCCAATAGAACCTATTTGTTCTGTTTTAGTTGCTGCCAGAGAGGTCACGTAAAAGATAAAGGAGATAAGCCCCAGACTGCTTTTGCCTCTGGGAAACTGGTTAAGTCAGCGAAAGGATAAACATGTTTTTAGAGGTCATCAATCCACTTAGGACATTCCCCGGGGAGCAATTAGTTCCGCCACACCTGAGAACACCACCCATGGACTGGCTAAAGACCTCCTGAGGAGATTGGATCAACAGGTCACACACCTGCTGCCACAGGTGGACAGTGTCAGGGGGGTTACATTTATCGCCTAATAATCTCCCTGTGGAGGCACCAATGTCACGGACAGAGCAAGCTCAAGGGGGCTCAAGGATACCATCGCTTTTGTAATGATACTATCCCCATCAGTGCAGGCAGGTGTTATTTTAATGGTATATTCACATTCCCCATTTATTAAATTTGCAGACATGCCTACAAATCAAGCAGTACACTGTAGTAGATTTGTTTCTCATGTTTACTGTTTGTGGTTTTTGTTTTGCACCTTGCGCCACCAGTTGAGCAACAGGAGCATCTGTATGATGCAAATGTTGTCTGGTGTTGTGTCGTCAGTGACTAATTGTGTGTACGTAAGCCTGGAGTTGAAGTTCACACTGAATTGTGTTCAGATGCATGGACACTGATTTGGTTTTGCAACGTTACATACCCTTCAACACATTTCTACAAAGTAGACATTTTTTTCATTTAGTTACATCATTCCATCATAGTGAAAGTGATTGCTTCAAAAATCCCATGGCTTATTTGTGGCTAGCAAGGGCTGTTAGAATACAGATCATTAACTTCACCAAAACCAAAAGACAGAGGTACACTATCAGCTCAACGTAGCTACTTTGACCTTGAGTAAGATGGATTTCTCAAATAGTATAAAGTTTTCAGGCCTTGACTCTCATGTAATAATCTGCCATCCTCATGTAATCTAAATATGAGGTATTGAGTTTAAAATGTATGCTGCCAGGACATATTTCAACAAAGAGGGTCAACGATGCCTACAGTAGTAGTATTCTAGAATTAGCTTTTTCAAGACCTGAATAACCAGAAATGTATGAACTCCTCTTATACATTTATTTCACAAAATGTTTTTTAACTGCTGTTTTAGGTTCAATATTAAGATTTTTTTTTTATTGAAATGTACTACATTTGATATAAAGTACGTATACATGAAACAGGGGCGGACTGGCCATCGGGAAAACCGTGGCAAATCCCCGGTGGGCCGATGGCCCAAAACACCAATCCACCACCATCGCCTGTCTGTACAATGGAAATCGAGTAAAACCGTGCTAATCAGCCCAGGCCTTGATTTCTCTAATAACTATAATATACAACGGCTGACTGAGATTTATACTCCTACTCGCGTTCTGTCTTCGTTCTTATGGTGATTATTTTCGATTTGCGTCAGCAGAATTATGGCTTTGGTGTGCTCCACTACCGACCGCGCACGGGCATGTGCTGTATTAAAGTGGGCTTATAGGCTTTCTGAGTGTGCGCAATCTGGATGAGAATACATTGTTTTACGCCCAATTGGCCTCTCGTCTACAGAGGCATCAGATGCAACCAGGCCATACACGTTCAGTTTTTGTCCGTTCTTGGATTCTTGGCTACAGGAACGTTCCGATGAGAAATTGGAAACCAGTCGAGCAATCCCCGTCATCATTTATCAGAATTTTGCCCGATGTTCTTCGCAGTAGGCTACGTACTACGTACCCGCAATTTATTAGATTTCCATACAGTGCAAAATGTGACAGAGGATTTCCTACGTAAAACTGTTTACCGATCATACGTCCATTTCTACGTCTAAGACGGTTTTTATAAATCTGTAATAAGACGTGGTTTTGATCGCACGCACAGTCTAAGATCAGTTCTGTGCGTAAGTACGTTTTTTAAATGAGGCCCATGGGGTGATAACTGATAAGTGTGTAGTGTATGTACTCACCACAAACGCCCTAACAAGACATGCTGGGTCCTCGTTAAGGTACACACACAAACCCCTGATAATACATTCCCGCCCTGCATCAACGTCATCTTCCTAAATCAAGGAGGGAAAAAGGAATATTTTAAATTATTCTTTTGTTCAAACTCAATGTGAACACCACCAATCAGTACATTCTCAAAATCCTCTTACTTCAATCATGCGAGTCAAAATGCTTTTTAGGCATTTGCCAATTTGTCCTCCTCTATTGTCGAATAACTTCAGAAGCTTATCAGACAGCATATCCAGCTGCGACAGAAATATGGACTGCAGGGGAATCGTTGAAATGCGTTTGAATTCTGCATTTATCTAAAAATAAGAAAAATTTGAACAGGATAGACAAGATGAAAACATAACGGCTCCAACCACCGGTTGTCCCCAGCTGAGGCTTGAAAACATGATCAACTTCATCTGCAAAATTACTTAAAAGGGAATAATGCATAATTCTTAGTTTCCATTGCACTACAGACAATCAATAAACCATTTCTAAAGCTACGCTCTAAGCAAATTTCATGAAGGACGTACCTCATCTACTTCAAAAAGCACTGGCCATCTTGCCCGGAAGTCCTGTATCATGGGTGTGTCACGTACCACTTCATACCTCCTGTATTCAAAAGTCTTTTCCATTTTAACCCTCACAACCTCCCTATTGTTTCTCACTTTCACATCTGAAAGAAATTCTACTCTAAGTTTCTCAAGACTAACTTCAGACTCTCCGGTAGGATAAGGGGGACAGTAATTAACTTCGGACCGCTTTGTTTTTTTTATTCCTAAGGCAGCACTTGCTCTGCCCGCTGGTTTGCCCTTGATGGAGTTCACCATCACCTCAGGGCATCCCAGCTTTCTCAAATAATAATAATAATAATAATAATAATAATAATACATTTTATTTAAAGCGCCTTTCATGACACCCAAGGTCACTTCACAAACAGGTTGTGAGAATTACAAAACATCTCATAGAGATAAATACAAATAAGAAAAATAAAATGTGTCCTCCTGGATATGGCTAGTTTGTTTTTCAAGCTATACTTCCATCTTGCAGATCTCGAGAGTGAGCCGTTTTCGGTAAGGCACGGATGTTTTGTAATGAGGGCTTCTCCAACTGTGTTACATTGCTTGTCTGACACATACATCTTGTATCGAAGTGTTTCTTGTATCAGTCTTTCAAGAATATTCGATCTAAGTTTCGGATCAGGGAGTAGCTGGATACCCCTCTCCCTGTAAGCGGCATTGCACTGCTCCAGTTTCAGCTCTGCATCATAGGCAAACTGAGGAACGCAAAAGATGCTGGGCCAAATTGACCTTGAATCAGATGCATCTGATTCAGATGATGACAGTATGTCAGTATCGACAGATGAGGCTGAGGATTCTCCAGGAACATTAGATGGAGCTGCGGTGGGAGAACTACTTGAACAACGGGGAAGTGAAGTCTCTGTTAAAGGAATGATCGTGCCTCTATCCTGCACTTCGTCCATTGAGGTGAGACTCATAGAGTCATTTCCAAATAGAGATTCCATAAACTGTAGTCTGAAAGAGGAGTTGAGGCCACACTGTCTTCGTACCTCACAAACAAGCTCACAAACAGATCCTGGCAGTCCATTTTGAAAGGTAAATCTCTGGCTACTGTTGTTACTCAGGATTACTTTCAGAAAGGCTGGGGAGGTCATCCTTCTACTCGTCTTGTTCTGTGAAGATAAAAAAATAAATACAAAATAATCAAATTTTTAGTAATAGTCAAACATATGCTAAGAACCATGGGCAATGGGAACCAAGTTGACAAACTGACCTATTTCTGGACCCTTTTAAGTTACAAATGTAATTGCACAAGAACAGGAGGCCCAGGAAGTTACGGGGGGAAACGAGAAGTCTAACAGAAACAAAGAACACAGGAGGCTATAGCACAGAAGACACAAGGGGAAACCAAACTAAAAGTTCATGACATAAAACACAAGACAGAACCCTGACAATATTTAGTACATGCAATGCCTTCCCATGCTTTTGTAATACAACCAAATCAGCATGGAAAGAACGTTCAAGTCCAAAAGTGTGATTTAACACGGAATTTAAAAAGTTTGCTTTAGGTAGGCCTATTTACTAACCTTTTATGATGATATGCCTTTTTAAGGTTACCATACGACTTGATCCGATCATAAAGTCGGCCAAAGGATAGTTGTCAGTGAGTTCATCCAGTGCCACAAGCTTCAGTTCTCTTGACGGTTACGGGCTAAGTTCAAAGGCTCTGTAGTGGTCCCTATACAAGCCACACAACAATTTCACCATAAGGAACAACTCCCCGTTCACAAAACACATCTGAATGATTACAGCTACTCAGGCTACATCGATGGTTCCTTGAAAAATTACCGTTATGTGACGTATTTTAAGGTATCGAAGACCCAGAAAAAAAATATTAAGCAAATTGTCTTTCCTTCTCTTCTTCTAAGACACCAAGGTTGTAAGACAGCATTTTAAGAGCATTGAAATTCACCCAGAGTTTTAGTTAACACACACTCACTTTTCACTCCAAAGCAATGAGCACCATTCTCAATAGCTGCTTTTGCATGTGCCACATAAGTATCTTTAGTTCTAAGGTTAAAAGCACCAGATGCAACACAATTAGACCTGATGTCACAACCCTTTCCAATGCAAAACCGACAGAAGTAATCAATTGAAAAGCTTTCAGTAAGGCCTGCAATACCATGTGCCCCCAAGTTATCTGCTATAACACACTGCACTGTACCTCTTAGACTTTTGCGATATACACACCATCGGTCTCCAGAGTTTTTAAATCTTGCAGAAGTGGTTCTAACACTTTTTCTTAGCCGTATCTTTTCACATCAACACTTTTGCAAAGTATTGCCAGATAAATTGATGACAAAGCTGAGTGAGAGCCAGGTGGCAGATTACCTAATACCCAATACACACCACAAAGCTTGAATGCCCAGCGGATTGCAGGTTTCAAAATCATCCACGTATAGACGCAATGATATATGTACAGTAATTCCTCAGCATTCAAAAAGTAGTTTTCTTTGAAATACAAAGCATCTTGAGGCGACCTCAATTCAAATGAAGGATCAGGTTCAATATCCTGCCGTCCTCTATGGTTTTCAGTTACCTTATCAGGAACGACTTTGCAATTTAATAATTGCTGCAAAGATTTTAACAGTGGGACATATTGAAAGGTGTTTTTTTTTACGATGAAGCACGTAGGTAATTAGCTCAACAACACCAAATTCCTGTTTGAAATATTGTTTACGCTGATATAAAAATGCTAAGAGGGCCCGCTTTTTCAATTGCTCTAGGAACTGGGGTAGATGAGCAAACTGCTGAGACGACATCAGTTATGACAGTGTCATCAACTTCAACGCTGTGACGCTCTAAAATCTCACTTACAAGACATTTAGATACTGGAACTGATGCAGTGCTTAAAAGGAAGTAAAGGTCTTGTAAAAAAAAACATCAATGTGGTACCTGGCACATGCACTTAATACTGCATCTTCAACAAGGATGCGAGGTGTGAGGTGTGTGTTTGCAACTCTTATGAGACTTGTAGGTTCCATACAGGTTTGAAAACTACATCCAACAAACATACAAGGGACATTTTCATTTCTCTTCAGATATGAAGAAAGAACTCCCTTTCAGCAGATTAACCATTACATGTACAAACATGACAGCTGAAAGTAGACAAGTTGTGACTAATTTGTGTTGAATGCACTTTACTCTGGTGTACAATTAAAGCATTCCATGTCTTAAATGTGCATCGGCATTCTGCGTATGTGCACGGATACCTTGCAGTGCGACCAAAATATGTATGTTTGAGTTTATAGTGGTTCACCAAGTCATGCCTACTTTCAACGGCTACTAAACAACCCTTACACTGCCACATTCACTGGGGGGAGAAAGAGATAAAGAGGGAGAAGGTGTTATTTTAATGAACAAAAAAATAATAATAATAATCTGTAATAGTAGTAATAATGTCCTTTTTTTGGGTCAAACATTTATTTTGAACAGCCAGCTTATTAAAAAACCTTTCGAGTACATAACTTGAACTTAAATGGAAGAGTGTCACTTGGTGAAGGATTTACTACTGGATAATCAGCTTTTTGTCTGCCCCATATTTGTGTATAGAAATTAATAAAACGATAGCATCATCACACCTATTCAATCTGAACTTTTTTTAAAAGTGAAATTTAAGTCAGTGAAATGAAACCCAAAAAGGGATACTCACCCCTTGCTACAAAGCCTTTGGTACAAAGCAGATTTTGGCCACCTCAAAACAAAATGCTGGGGAAAAAATAAACATGTAAATAGGTGTATTTTTTGCCTGAAGTGCAATCGCAATCGCAATCTGAGGCCTGATGGGGACATTACTATTATTACTATAATATCTGAACAATATGTTTAATTTAAACAAAATATGGGCTGCGACACAAAGAGCTCTATAAGAGGCATAAACCAATATCACTCATTGCACTACTTGGGCAAGCAACCCTGCAGATATAGTCATGGTTAAATTGAATGTCTGATCCTAAGGAACCAACTTTACCCGTCCCTAGAATCGCCCCCTTATCACCGACATGAAAAATACCATGGGTTCAATTTTCGCTGGACTTAAACTTTAAACAGTCGAAATGTGCGCTAGATTTTCATGGTGCAAAACACATGTTGAATGCACACAGCTCAATAATACCTGTTTACCTACCTGTCCCACATGAAGTTAACTGAACTAAGCTAGCGACAGTGAATAACGTCAACGAACTTGACTTAGCATAAAACAAGCCAGAACTACCTTCTTGCAAAAAAACTGAACTTCAGAGTTCAACTCTCTAAGCATGTTTTCGGTAAATTGACACGATAAATACAAGCACAAATAATTTAGACTAATGAAGTGAAGTGCATTTATTTCATAAGACACATAACATGGTATGCCCTTTGGCAATGATGGCAACGTTATCATTAGTTAGCAAAGCTAACATTGGTGAACTTTAGCTGGCCTGCCAATTACCACAAGCTTACTATTCGATATTAGCTACTGAAGCAACCGATCTAAATTGATTCCCTCTAACTCTGTGCAATTTCAGGAAAATGTAACCATTTTATCTACCTTTTAATACAAGTCTTCAAGTCCTAACCTTGAGCTAATCAACTCTTCAGTCCAGCACCATGAGGCATAAGGAAAGATGTCAGTTTGCAGTTTAAAAATGGGCGGCGAATCGGAGATCAAACCAAACATAACTATTTTATGTATTCTAAATATGACTTAATCTCAAAGACTGTACATCCCCGAAGAGAACAATAGTTTTACATGATGTATACATGTTTATAGACGGAACATAAATCTACCATGTTTTGTATACTTAATAGAAGCATACAAATTCAACAACCCCTCTTCTCCCTTTTTTTCAGTGTATGATTAATTGCATGCTGATAACTTCAGTTAACTCAAGAAAAAAAGACCTGTGGATTCACTTGAAATTCATCATCTGTATTCTGCAGAGTCAAGTGTTAGCTAGCTGTCTAGTAGCCTGACGATGTCATACTCATAATTGTAGTCAAAATATGAGTCTGATACTGACTCATTGGGATGTGATTATGGGGCGTGTTTCATCGAACCAGGAAAAAAATGCCTCTTCACTCAATTGATACCTACAACCAATTAGAGCAATATAGTATGACCATCTGATACATTAAACATTTTACCGGATCCCTTAGGAAGGACGGCAAAAACATATTTTCGATCGACAAATGCCTTGAGTAGATCGCGTTTCTCTTTTCCTCTTTCAAAATGAATGCGCTGTTAATATCTGTGAGATATGCCTGCTCAAGAACGTATTAGCAGCAAGGCTAGCTAGCTACTATGTGTTTCAATGGATTTGTTGTCTAAGCGTTAGCAATAACACAACTAACCGAGTCAATGTAGACATAAAAAAAAGTCGTGTAGATAGCTTAAATCACATAAAATATGTCCCACTAAACTCCCGAGACGCCGCCATCTTGGTACGAATTTTAATCTATCAGAAAGAAAGAAAGAAAGAAAGGTGCATGCTGAGCTGGGAGGCCGGGAGGCACGCGTCAGGGCAAAGAGCACCTTCGACACAAGGAGCAGTACCTCTCCTCACCACACGGTGTCACCACCCACAGATGACACCAGCACAGCACCACAAGCAGCGGCAACTACCAGCAACAGAGGGGGAGAGCCAGGAGAAAAGCATGGGGAGATGAGTGATTAGGACCACTGAGGAGAACAGGTACAGTCTGTAATTAGGATAATCTTCCTGAGACAAAAAATAAATATATAGATTTAATTATTAAATTCAGTGTCAGATTAAGGCTTGATTTGTGTTATTATGTGACACAAAATACATAATACATCTGGTATAAAGATATACTACTGCAGTTTAAATTGTGATACTTTTTTATTATTTTGTAATGTATGAGTTTCATACTACTACATACTACTGCCAGCCAGGTTATATGCTCCTGAGAATCAAACACAGGCTAACACCATGTTCTACCACACATGCTGAGTTACTGATGGTTTGACAAAGTGTCCCAAGGGGTACTAAATACCATTTAAACTAATGATGAGAGATTACAATGTATACATTAACATAAACCTAGTAAAATTCCTCCCCAGTTCGATCCAGGCCTCCTATCACCCACTCCTCTTCTCTCTTCCCCCTCAAACCTGCCCGACGCTTCTTCTTAGAGTGTAAGAGGAAGAACACCAACCAACACACGGACTGAAGTGCATCTAATCTAGTGTTGCAGCAGAGGGAGTGAATTCCTTTTCTTCAACACTTACTTGCCATGTGATCCTGTTTTCTTCTTTCATAATGAAATATCCATTCACAATAACCAGTCATTTTTCATGAAGTGCCCTGGATTTGATCTTTTGTTGCACCGCTGACATTTCCCACCAAAGAGCACCGTAGCTCATTCTTTGTGAAGCACCTTTCAGTTCAGATGGTTACCTGTGTCATTTTGTAATGTGGATACTCACCCTTCTTATAATGTTTAAGGTTTGCTCCGTCTTGTTCAATGGTTTAATTCACATAATGAACAATGCCGCGCCACATGGCTGTAATTTATAAACTACAATAGAACCTACTTGACAAAATTTAAAATCTTCCTCTTTCTCTTTAATCCAATATAATCTCATTATTTCACAGCGGTGTATCAATCACAATCATGCATTTTCCAGAAAGCTTACTAAAGATTTGAACCAAATTTTTTTGCAGAATGTACAATGAATAACTGCTCATGTTGACTTTTTGGACAATATTGAAAAGCAGCCGGCATTATTGGATTTATGCAATAAAAACAATGATGTTCTAACACACTGTTAAAGGACGCCTTTTATTAGACTTTTTTTTAACAGGTTACATTATACAGCTATTTGTATAGCTATGTCATCTAATCTCCATTTTGTACACTAGGTCAATTACACAATGTTACTGTTATCAAATGTGTCTATTGCTGTCAATTTCATTTGTGTAAACTTTTAAAACACCAAAATTCTGTCATCATAAAAAGAAAAATGCCAAGAAAATATTTCTCTTTTAAAATGTTTAACAGTACAATTTTAAAGGTTTTAAACCAACAAAAAGGATCACTCATTGATGTTTTGGAACCTGAGATTCTAAAAGTAGTTGTGAGGGTTTCCTCTCCCGGCCAGAAGGCGTTGCCCACAGCTAGCGTTTCGAACCGTCGGTGCAAAGTCTCACGACTGAGTATGGAGAGAGGAAACCAGTTTGGGGTTGCTGATGTGCTTGGGGATAAATGACACCTGTTGGGAGGTCCAAGCGAAGTTCATGATCCACTCAAAAACTTGAACCTGAGCGAACACCATCAGACTCTCTCACGGAGCAAGTGATTATATAACGTGAAATGCTTTTCGGCTTAATTTCACTGGCCAGACTTTGTGGTAAAAACACTTGGCCAGTCTCTCGCCGAAGGGCCGACAGCGTCTGCTTCGCTTGGTTCGCTCCGTTCAAACCGGTGACAGCGTTCCACATAAGTGAGATTGGCTGTGCCGTGTCCACTGCAGGTCTCTGTGTGCTCTAGCCCATTCAGAATGAGCTTGATACATAATTGCCGTTCGTTTTAAATCCAGGCCATGATTTCTCATCCCAAAACTTACATGGTTCAGTCAGTGATCTGGGGGGGAGGGGTTACACACATGGGGGGGTTAATGGCAGGGTCAAGTTGAACGGTTCCCACTGACAAAGTTATAGACCAGGAATTGGGAGGTGCCACAGTACTGGGTGGCAAAGAGCTTTCCGTCAGGTGTGGGGTCTGAAAAGGCAATCTCTTCTTTGCTCAGGTGGGAACCATAGATGAAGTTATTCCTACAATTTGATACAGAAAATGATGTTACTGCATGAAAACTAACTTGCGTCACTTAAATTAATAACTATTGCTTCTCCAACACATTTGTTGGGTTTGTCTTTAAGTATTCAAAAGTAGTCAGATGATGGGGCTAGGACTCACCTGAGACATTCGATCATGCGCGAGGCGATGCCCTTCCGTCTCATAAGACTAAAGACCCAGATGCGGCTGATGCCGCAGAGCGCTGGCTCGGGGTTGGTTGAGCAGCACCAGGCCCGCTGCCGCTCGAACATCATCTTCTCCCCCTCCGAGCCCTCCGGCCCCGGCTCCTCTATCACCCGGTAGCCCTGCAGAACGGAGAGGGAGACGGCAAGACAGTCACTGACCACATACGCCGTAAACAATGAATGTAAACAATAACGTTATTATTATTATTATTGTTGTTGTTGTTATACCCATTACTACATATCATTTGACGATTTCAGTTAAAATTCTTTGTTCATCCTATGTTCATTTTTCATTGCCGAGGAAGTTCACAGACTAGACCAACACAACTTTTCTTTGGACTTCTCATCCTAAGGACAAGCACTCACACTTCTTCAGATGATAAAATTAGAGCCATTTATTCAGATCTCTGAATGCAAGAGGATTTGAACTAGATCACAGCGCACATTATTAATCTAGGCCACACTGCAGCCTGTTGTTAAGGTAACCACATGGAATGCTTATCTAGCATCAAAACCTGAAGAGAAAAAAAAAGCGCTGTGGAAAAACAGACTCGAGCACATATGCAGACAACTCAGACATGTCTCACTTCCTGAATGTGCTCCGCGATGAGGCAGCCTGCCACCTTCTTGTCACTGGAGATGAACAGGAAGGTCTTGGTCTGGGAGGGGCACTTGGTCTCGACCTGCTGGAAGCCCAGGTCATTGTCCACCATCTCCCTGATCTCCTCCACCTGGGCAGAGAGATGAGAGGAGGGTTACTATGGTTACTCAAAGCCATCACCAGACACATTACCATCTCAGACACATAATAACAACAATAATATCATACCCCATTTAGTAATTACAAAT
The DNA here is from genome assembly GCF_963457725.1 of Sprattus sprattus. Taxonomy (NCBI): domain Eukaryota; kingdom Metazoa; phylum Chordata; class Actinopteri; order Clupeiformes; family Clupeidae; genus Sprattus; species Sprattus sprattus. Next base: position 4,210,443 of record NC_137915.1, read on the forward strand.
CTTAATAAAGGGCAGATTCTGCTTCTCTGAAGTAGGCCTGAGGGGTTGAAGAGCAAGGGCTGACAAACGTACCTTTTTCAGTGCATACTTGGGGTCATCGGGAAGTACAAGAATGATTTTGCCATCTGGGTACTCTCCCAGAATCCTCTCTTTCTTCCAGCCCTGAGGGAGTCAGAAACCAGGTTTGGTATTGGTCACTGAAATCTGACAGGACTGATATGTATATCAAATATATAATATGACAGTCTTGAGGGTCTGAAGGTGTCTTCCACTCTTGTTCACATTTCAAATGATGCTTTCTAATCAAGTGTGTGTTGGTCTGTAGGCATGGGTAAGTGTGAGCAAGGGTGTGCTCCATGTGGACATCTCATTGTGTGTGTGAGTGTGTGTGTGAGTGTGTGTGTGTGTGTGTGTGTCTGAGAGTGTTTGTGTGTGTGTGTGTGTGTGTGTGTGTGTGTGTGCATATGTGCTCCTCCTCACCACGTATTTAACGGCGCTGATGAACTGGTTGTGGAAAAGCAAGTGCTGAGACTCGTCCTCTTGGCTGGAAGCAGAGTATAGCATTCCACACACACTGCAGAGCACTGACCCAAAGGGCTTCTGTCCAGAGTCCTACAACACACACACACACACACACACACACACACACACACACACACACACACACACACACACACAGAGACAGACAGACAGACAGCGAGAGAGAGAGAGAGACAGAGACACACACACACACACACACACACACACACACACACACAGACACAGACACACCACAAACACACGGACACACAGATAAACACAGAGACACACACACAGACACAGACACAGACACAGACACACACACACACACACACACACACACACACACACACACACAATGTAACAAAGAAGTTAGATCCTAAGGCAGGGCAGGACAGCACCATCACATTCACTGTCAGTAGAGTTTATCTCGGTTTAGCTCTGTGCAAGGAGAAATGTACTGCAGAGACGTTTCTACGTTTCTTTCCAGAGAACAGAAGCCTAACTAGCGATGTGAATGATGTGCCTGGGAGAATGGTGAGCAATGACTACTCTGCATAATCCGTCATTTAAAGCCAGACATGACGGGGGGCACTGTGGCGCAAACAGTAGCCCCGACCACAATCGGGCTTGATGCCCGTGGAGGACACAGGTTCGATTCCGGCCTGATGTCATTTCTCCTGTCCACTCCCCACCTCTTCTCCCTCTCATTTCCTGTCCCACTCTTCACTTCAAGTATTGATAAAAGCCCAAAAATAAATCCAGAAAAAAAAGAAAGCCAGACACGACTGTGCGGGTGAAAATCAACCCAGTGCGTCCATCTGGGGCCCCTCTGTTCGATAAAAGGCTGTAGCAGAAGGGGATGTTCGATATTGACGCTATATTAAGGCCCAATCTCAATACTTCCCCTTACCCCTTATCTTACCCCTTACCCTTGAAATTGCGCGTTCATGTGAGAGCTAGTGTTGTCTCAATACCCAATTTGATCAAGATTAAGGAGTAAGGTTAAGGGGTGTATGGCCCTCGTTTTTGAGATGATCGGAGGGCTACCTTAACTCCAAGGGCTATCCCAGAGCACACCGCGAAACCAGCTCGGGAATTTTCAAAAAAACATGGCTGCTTGAAGCGAGGAATATTTTACATGAATAAAGCTATCTACACAACTTTTTATATGTTTATAATGACTCGGTTTGATCTGAAATGTACTACACGAGCGATGCATAGAATTGTCGGTCTTAACTGAAACTTTCAAACGGTAGTTTTACCGATACAATTAGCGCGTATACCACCACTCCATTGGCTTATATGGTAGCTTGCCAGCTATCATGCTACATACACTGCATGTAAGCATTTTTGGCTTATAATTAATTTAAAAATGACGACAGTCTTGTTTCGTGCTCTACACAGTTGTATACACATATATTTGCAACCATGTTCTTCATTAGACTTTTTTTTAAATCGCTAGTTTCATAGCTCATAGTCACGCATGACGTACCCGAAACCTAGTGGCGTCTCATTTCATAGGGGAAAGATCTCAGCCCTTGGCCCTTACACTTGCAAGTGCTAGGGTTAAGACTAAGACAAGATTAAGCAAAAGGGGCAAGGAGAAGAATCGAGATTCGGCCTAAGACTCACGGTTGTGGTCTGCTGGCTTCCTTTGCTGGCCTCCTTCTTCACATCTTTCTGGAGCTTTGCATCAGACTGAGGACCACAGTTAGGCCTGTAAAATACATATACTCAAATTAGCACAATATTTTACTTTTTTTATATTTAACACTTACTTTCTATGTTTAAAAAACACATGAGCATACAACGTTGCACAGTCAATCACGATATGCAATGAGCAGGAACAAACACATCATAAAGAAGATAATTATATTTAACAGCTGATGCTGTGAATGAATGAATGTATGACCACAAGAAAAATTCCTGTATCTTACTGGACAATCTCTCCGGACGATGGCTTTGATTGATCCGTTTGAGCTGGTGGCTTTACTTCCTTATCTACATGGTTTGATAAAATGCAGTTAGTGTTTTGCAAAACATATTAAAGAACATTTGAAGTATCGAGTTCTCTATTTAATTTACAAACAACATGGTCTCTTAGGTGTGATAAACTGGGCTGAACTGATGCCCCTAACGCTTTAAGACGGCTTTACCTGCAGGTGATTTAACACAAAGCTGCTTCTGTGCGACACTCACTGTGGACCCTTTGGACTGGGTGATAGAAGTCTGTGCTACATTGCTCTGTAAGGTATAATGACAAGAAACAGAAAAAGAAAAAAAAAAAAACATGTCAGAAAGATTACACATGGATAAATAGTTACGACAACAATAATCAAAATCCCTTATCCTTAAAATATGACATGTTGATGATAACGGTGTGGACAGCCACAACGTTTCCTCATTACCTCGTGTTTCCCATTGCTGGGCACGGCAGGCTTCGGGATCTCGTCATCTAAGCCATCCAGCACGAAGTCATCAGCAGAGTACTTGGGCCTGGGGGTATAAGGTTTGTACTCGACTGGAGGACGCGTCTTTGGGACAGTCAGCCCATTTGATCGAGGAGAACGAACTGGAGGGAGCGCTCTCTTGGGTACAGGTTTGTTAGACGGTTTGGGGGTATTCTCCTTCGAAACAGGATGCTTAGGGGTCCGGTCGGGTCTAGAGGAGGCAGCTGGGGTGGGAGTATTAATAACAGAAGCAGCAGCAGGAGCAGGAACAGGAGAAGAAACAGGAGCAGGAGCAGAAACAGAAGTGGGAGTAAGACTAGGTGCGGGAGCGGGAGCAGGAGCAGGAGCAGGAGCAGGAACAGGAGCAGGTGTGGAAGGAGCAGCAGTGGTAGAAGCCGAAAACCAAGGCTCCTCTCCGAGAGGCTGGTTCTGACTGGCCTGATCGGACTTCAGTTTCTTGACCCGTGTCCATGTCAGCTTGTCCCTCTGGAGCTCCACCTGCCGCAGCCGCTGGTACCGCGAGAGCTTCTTCTTCTCGTGGACCTTCAGTGGAACGGTTATCTGGCTCAGGAAGAAACGCCTCTTGGGCGTCTCCGCCTCAGGCTGGGCCGCTGGTGGTTCCGGGGCCTTCTCCTCGGGCTCGCCGGTCCGCGGGGGCCCTTTAGAGCCGAGAGGGGACTGAGTTGCTTCCGATTCCTTGGACTCGGCTACATCTTTCTGCGTTGCAGGGGTTGCAGTCGTTTCATCTCTGACCGCTAGGGCTGCTGCTTGTGACGGCAGTGCTGCTACAGTTTGAGCAACCTCTTTTTCCTTCTCCTTCTCCTTCTCCTTTGTTATCTCCTTGATTAAATTAGTGTCCGACGCAATGTCATCAGCGATCTCCTCACACAGGGCCAGGATGTTCAGCTGCCTGTGAGCAGCTCTCTTCGAGGCTGCGGCCATTGCTTCTGCTTGCGCAGCCAGACGAGCTTTGGTCCTGGCTTGAGGATTCATGGCCTGCTTCCTGGGCTGACCCCCTGCCGTGCTCTTCCCGGTGACGGAGTCCTTTGACAGGGCCCTCACCACCTTAGACGCACCTGAGGACCTCAGTAGTCCAAGTGCTACCTTATCCAGGGCATCATGCTGGCTATCGAGTGAGCCGAGCAGGTTCTCACTCATCACTTCCACCACACAGTTCTCGATCTCAATCTCGATGTCGTCTATGTCCATCGGTTGGGTGTCTGAGGAACATTCCAGCTCTGGTGAGGGGGGCGCGTTATTTGGTCCCTCTGGAGAATCAGCCACACTGCAAATGAGTGATGTTGTCGTCACGTCAGTCTCTTTTGAACTGGGTGGATCGGTGCAAGTGCTAGACTCTTCTGGGACTGGTTTCAGCTGATCAGAGGGGTTAATGGGCTCTTCCAATGTTTCGTCCGGTTCAGGAGTAGAAACTGCGGCGGCTTCCTTGTGCTCTTCCTGGTTACCGTTACTCTCCTCTTTCACCTCTGAGGTAGACACCGGAATATCCTTTAGAGATTCCGCAGTCTGGTCAGTCACGGCTGCATCTTCTGTATTTGGAACCTCTACTTTCTCACTAGCAGGAGTCGGTGGTTCTTCCTTTCTATCTGCTACCTTTTCAACTTGGAGGACTTCAACTTGCTCCCCGACCTCTGATGCAGGTACTGGACTGTCCTTTTTAACTGCCACCTTTTCCACTTCCTCCCCGACTTCTGATGCAGGTACTGGACTGTCCTTTTTAACTGCCACCTTTTCAACTTGCTCCCCGACCTCTGATGCAGGTACTGGACTGTCCTTTTTAACTGCCACCTTTTCAACTTGCTCCCCGACCTCTGATGCAGGTACTGGACTGTCCTTTTTAACTGCCACCTTTTCAACTTGCTCCCCGACCTCTGATGCAGGTACTGGACTGTCCTTCAGAGCGTCCACACTTGTGGTGCAGGCCACAGAATCTGGTTCTTTATGATCCGTTGGCTTTTCTTCTTTACCTATCTGCTGTGTATCTGTTGTGGCCACTGTATTGTCCTGTGTGGGTTCCACAGATTGATGCTCCAATATGGCTTCCTCCTTAGGCCCTTCCATGACTTGGCTTTCCTTTCTCTCAGGTGAAGGAACAACAGTCTTTACTGGCTGGGGTTTCAAAGTTGTAATTTTAATGGGCTTGCCGTAGCTGTGATCTATCTGTATGAGGTCTAGTACCAGCTGTAAACCTGTTGATTCTAACCTGACAGAAATGTCTGTTTCCTTTGGGTTATACTTCTTTTTGTAGCTCCCTAGGCCATTGGACGGAGGGCGACCAACAGGACGTCGTATTTTTACAGCACCCTCGCCCTCCTTCTCCTTCAGGTTCTTCCTTCTAGTTCTCTTTCTCGGAATTGACTCTCGAATTTGTACAGAAATTTCAGGATCCTCGGAGTGTTCTGGCTTTACTGTAGCTCCCTGTTCTGCTGCGTGTTGTGCCTGCCTCCGCCGTTTCCAACCCTTCACAGGTCCCCTGCGCTTGGCTGACTGACGGGAGCCACTGGTATTCTCCTCTCCCTTGAGCGACTCCTTGGACTGTTGATCCTCCATCCTCTTTTTTTGTGATGCTGCTGCTCGCAGTGACCTGCGTGGAGTCTCGGTAGCATCGCTGGCCTCTGTCCCCGGTTGCTGGTCCAGCTTTCTCTTTTTAGTAAGTCCTTCAACTGATTGTACCCTTCTCTTATAAGCTGGCATTCTGCAAAAAGAAAGACACATTGAAAAAAATTAGCTTCGAAACTAAAATCGAACTACACTAGATGTTTACAGACATTTTGTCACCATCTCCGGTTCATTATAACAACCAATCTCAAAATAAATCTCTACTGAGCAAATTATTTAGGCTAAGTATTATACCATTAAATGAAGGTGATTCACTGTTTACATTACAACTAAAGTAGACCAGAATATGAGTGCAACTCAGTATTCGAACACACATCAAATCTATGACTGCAATCAACGTTAAATCAACGTTAAATGTACCTATAATCGATCACTGGCTTTCTATACATTATGACATCCATAGGATTACTCCAACAACTATCTTTTTAATTTTTATTACATTTTCATTTTCATTGCATGGAATGGTAATTTTGTACCTCAAACCTTAAATATCATGCCAGCACACGATTTTGGTAAATTTTAAATGGCACGTCATACGAAAACACAAGGCCTGTGCCTACATCTCCAGAATACTCCCTGAGACAGGCATGCATTTTGAAGGATCAAATTATACATTTACAAATAGTGAGCCCTTATAGTTCAAACAAGGTACGCTGAAGCAAAATAAAACTGAAAAACCCCGGCTTGGTAACTATTAATTCTGAAGGCTAGCCGGAGAGCTAATAAGGAGACTGGGTGAGTGAATGGCTCACTCGCAAAAAAGCCTGGCTTAAAATAATAACTACAAGCTAACTCATCTCAATAGAGCTGGTAGTCACTTAACCATTCTGCAGTCCCCTAAGATGAGATAACCTAAGTGAGATCGATATCTCACAGAAGATGCTCCCTTTAGAAACCTACTAATGTTTAGTTGGCTACTTATCTGGCTCAAGTCACAGGTCCGCTTTAGAAGACTATCTACGCTAGTTGCTAGCTAGCTAGTCATCTTTCAAAATTGCCATCATGAGTGTTCAGCACACCTTACTTTGTCTACATGCTCTTTGACAGGCTATTCCACGTCTCTAATGTCTAAGTGTGTCGTGAAACGATTATAGCGGACTGATGACAAATTGGTACTTCTAGCTTTTTTCCGACAACTGATCATCAACTAGCTAACCTAGCTATAGGTAGCTAGCACAGTCAACAAGCAAGCCAGCAAACAAACGAGGAATAAGGAGCTTGTTTGGCAGTCACAGCTTAAAATATATGTGCGACCATTCACGATATACATTGATTTTGCAGAATAGTAACTTAGTCGCAAATAAACCGATTACTTATAAAAACTCACTTTATCGTTTACTTCTACTCCCCAACAACTGCTGTTTTCTTCTGTGGAGTAAAGTTTGGCTGTACTTCCGGAGCTAGCCGAGCAGAGGGAAGTGAGGAGAAAAGGGGGTCATTGTGTTTTTTCCTCTCTCTTTTAATATGATTAAGTGTATCTATCACATGAAATACACATTGTCGTAGGTGGGATTCAGCGTGTATATCACTGATTTGTGTGACAACATTTCTGAATAAAAGGGAACACTACAATGAGGCATTATGATATGAAATGCACAAGTCTACACCCGCCGTCTGATAGAGTGTTAAAGTGAATCATTAGAGCCGAAACATCATATAACTCGTATGTTATTACAATGTCATTGCTTTGTGCAAATCTCATCTAACTGTTGCTAGTTCAACGTCTGGCATACAGACTGATGTCAATACAAAATGCCATTAAGGATTTAGACACTATTGGCATTTCACATATAAGTGTTTACAGTCATAGAGCTAACAACACCCACAAACATTCAGCTCTTTAAAAAACGTCTAGAGGAACCGGAAATCTAAATATCCCTGTATCCCACAATGCAATGTGACGCGCGCTCTATGAAACTTTGTGGAAAGAGGTTTAGCTGAAATAACTAACTTTCACAAGGTAACGTATCGTCTTTTTACTGTTCATGCATGTATACGGCTTCACATGGACATTTCAATGACTGTATATAAGTTCGCTTTGCTCAGTTATGCTTTACCGCAATATCTTGTTAAACATCTATGCCGTGTTGATTTAATGTTAGCTAACAGTAACGGCTCACTATATACCTTCATTGCTAACGTATGGTTGCATGATGGCATAACCGGGGTGTTCGCTTAACATTACTGACTTTTTGAATACTTGTCAGTTCATTTAGAGGATAATAATAACAAAACGCCAGTTGTATCTTCAAATATGTAGCTTGATAGTCGTACTTTTGTTGTCATAACGATAGGTCTATATACTAACAAAGTTAGCTAGCGTTGTCACTCTTGTCTCTTAACTTTTGTTGCAATTTGAGGTGTGCGTTACCTCACTCAGTTGTCAGTATTTACAGGATAAGCATTGTCCGCGAAATAATTACTGTAAGTAATTTCCTGCACTCTAGGTGGTGCTCACGGAGGACGAATCATGTGAGGAATTTCTCTCCGACACCACTAGGTGAGTTGTGTTCCTCCACGACAATAAACAATTAACAGCAGTTGGGCCAAATCTATCATTTAAAAAATCAGTCTGTGTGTTTAATTCACAACTGATTTGTATCAAACCATGCTTGTCTTGTTGTAGCCTATGCTGAATTATGGAGTTGGAGCTGTGTGGCTTGCTATATGTGAATGGAGCGGCCTTGACCATTCTTTTTGTTTGTCTTCTTTGGTATCATTCAGCAATTGATGTCTTAAAATGATAATGTGTAAATCGTGTTGTGGTATGTGAGCCCTTGACGTTTGAGGTGGACACTCTGGAGTTGTCCAAACAGGATGCGTTGATAACTTTTCTGGGTTTATTGTGTGCCCCAATTCATGGGTAACTTTGTTCATTCACCGGCTCCTAACATTGTGGCCCCTTTTTGTATAGAACAACAAGAACAACGCGAACACAAATCAGTCGTTTCCCTGTCCAGGTTGGCATTTTCTAGTACAATGCAGAACAGTAGTGATTTGGCTGATGACTGGTCCCCGGGCCAAATAATTAGTGTGCTTGCCCGAAGGGAAGCACAGTATTGTTATCGTCAAGTTTTCTTTATTTATTCCGTACGTTTTTCTTGCAGCTAACTACTCCTCGCCCGATTGAGCTAGAGACGCCATTCAAACACCAAAATGTCCGGCCCGATCCGGTGCAGGCTGCTATGACTTTTCGTGGCGATACTCTTTGCCACTCCTTTTTTATCCCTCTTTTTCATCCCCTTTTTCTCTCATTGACTAACATGGGGAAGGTTGAGCCATTGTGACGTCACCCACTAAGGCGAAGCTCTGTATTCTCCTGTAACGGCAGTTGACGGCCAGCGACGACCAGCATACAATCATGGATATAAACACTAGAAATGCTGTTGCTGAACTTCATCTACACACCTGATTTAATTCTTTAAGCCTTATTGGACATATTTTTATCTTAAAAGCTATATATATATTTGTATTTAACTATTTTGAGAAATGATAACGTTATTACGTGATGTGCCTTCGCTGCAGAACAGGATGGTATAAGAGAAAGAGAGCGGAGATTCTCCTAACTAGCTGGCTAATGTAGCCATCCCATTTAAGCTATTCATATTACCGCTAAGCTATTTGTGACATTGGTAATTATACAGTATAATTTGTTACATTTCACTCTCAATTTTTCCCGCTACAAACTGCTTAGTATTCCACTTTTTAGCCTTCTCTAATCACTCGATTACCTCAGCCAGCCAGATTGGCAAAATGACAGCACCGAGAGGTCCACGTATGTTTACCCTGGAGAGAGCAGTAGTGCTTTGCCAAATTGAGCCAGAGATTTTCGAGTCGAATGACAACGAAACTAATGTAAGTTGTAAAATGAATGTTGATGGATAACAACCTAAATCTGAGCCATAGTTGCCAACTCTGGCATCTACAACATTTCTGATTAGCTAATAGCCTACACATAGCCTCTTACTCTATAAAACATTAAAGCAAATATGGCGATTATTATTTACCTTATCTGCTGGTAACCATAGAAGATCGTGAAGTAGGCCTACTAGTGATTTGAGTCCAAGCCCATATGTATTGTAGATGAGGTAATCCACTTGGTGCTAACAAGCACATCAAAACTCCAGTCAAAACGATGGTCTGTCGACAACGCAGATTTCGCTAATATGTTTATCCTACTTGTAACTTGTTGGTTGCTAGAAAGCTCTCTGAACATATGACCGGTCTTACTATACTGTTAGTACACAGAGTATTCCTATTTTATGGACTGCATGGCTTATGAACAAAGCTCATGTAAAGTGACATTTCTAGTAACGTAATCTTGGAATGTGGCCTGGCTCACGTCGCTGTCATTCTTCCACACTGTCAGTGGACGAGCGTTGGCTCACTGTAGATTCACTTTGTTTGCGTTATTTCAGTGTAGTATTTATTTATATATTTAATTTTGCAATTAGGCTATATAGGCTGTCAAAAAGGTGTTGTATCGCTATGGCAGGGTTACATGAAGTACATATGAATGTAATAGACTACTTTGTGCTACTGAATAATGCAGCTGAGATAATAAAGTCTTTGGAAGATGTTTTGTGTCATGTCTATAGGTTTATGTCTGTAAATGTGAAATGGTTAGTGGTAGGCCTACATCTCATGGCATTTCAATATATTTCTAGTTTAGTGAGCTACACTTTAGATATTTTCTGAGAGTCTTCGAGTTTAGCTGCCCCCTCCTTATATGGATAAAACATATAACAAGCCAGACATCACTGTTGAGAGAGAACTGCATTAAGTCTAACATATAGGCCTATCTTACAATAAACTTTAAGTAAAGCTGGCTATGTAACCGCATTCATTCCAATATTGTTGCAGAGATGTTTCCTTTTACCAAGATAACAATTTCAACAATTCACTTAGCTCAGTAAGTCAGTATAACGAAACTCTGGAACTATTAGGCTATGACCAAATGTAACACACTAGACCCTTTCACAATAAACAAGCAAACAAACAAACAAAAACAGAACAACAAAGATACCCTCATATGTCTAAACGTCAGTGGAGCCAAAATATAATGGTTGAGCTTGGTTGCTTGCTAAAATATATTGGAAGAAGGCCCCACTACACTGATTGAGTAGATGTAAATTTATACATGTTAATTCATTGGCACTTGTTCTCTCTGTCACAGAGCAAGCACACTCTCGCAGTTCGTTCACGAAACGCATTCTAGTTGTATACTCCTTTTCTACCAAGGCCGTTTGTGGGCTGGTGCCTAATCTCAAACCGGTTCTTAGCATTTTGACAGCCACAGAACTGGCTCTCGCCTAGGAAACACTCTGCTGGTTTAGAACCAAGAACCGCTTACCTCGGGCATGACTAGCTAACTAACTTTATCATTGCTATTTTTATAAAACTAAACATGTTTAGCGAGCTGCTAATTTCTCACATCAGTGGTTGTGATGGTCAAAGTGAACTCCCTGTCTCGTCGGGGAGGTGTTGGAAAGGATGGCAGTAAAGCCTGGACTTGACGTAATGAAGGCGTGTTCTAGCTCCCTCCTTATACAGTGACGTGATGACGTGGCCCTATGTTAGCCCATTGAAAAGCAAACCGATTCTTATAAGGTTCACAAGTCTGAGCCAGCACTAACACCAGGCCAGAACTTGCACCTAGTTTGTATTGGTGGAAAGGGGGTAAGAGAAGCTGTTTCTTTAGTTTGGTGAGGCCAGTGCTTGTCATGAACTTTGAATGAACTTTGAACGTATAGCCTATACACGCAAATACTGAGACGGATGGTTGGTGGCCCTATTTACATAACACTATCAATATTCAAAATTCAGTTTTACTACTGTGGGCAGTAAGTCAAGTTTAAAATCATAAGGACATTTGTCTGATGTGTCACCTTCAATGTATGCGTGAGTCACTCAACTGTAACGCCTGAATTTCTTTATTTATATATTTAGAGAAAGCGTGCTATAAAAGAGGCTGGCTAATTGTAAGTGTACTACAGAGTAATATTTTTGTTCAACTAATTGCCAGTAGGCTAATAATTAGGGGTGGGAATCTCTTGGCATCTCACAATTAGATTCGGATTCAGAGGTCAACGATTCGATTCTAAACTCATTATCGATTTTAAACCAATTATCGATTATCAATTCTAAACCGATAAAACGATTATCGATGCATTTCGACTTTTAAATCATTTCAGTTTGCAACTCAGTCTAAAATCACTTCCTACTTTGTCTTTGATAATTAAAGAAAATCAACAGATGAATTACCTTCTCTATTTTCTTTATTAGAGAAAAAGCTTTTTCTTGTCACAATTTTGACTTTCTATGAGCAATGCAATAATCGATGCAGCTTGCATTTCAATATGAAATGGATGTGTAAAAAAACTAAAAAAAAAAAAAAAAATAATAATAACAAAATCGTTACAAACTTTTGAGACAGAATCCTTTTAGAGAGAATTGAGAAAAATCGATTTTTTTTTTACCCACCCCTACTAATAATGTTCAATTTTATAACATTTTATAACATTTATAACAATTTTATTTTACAACATATTGTGAAATTAAAATGTGCAAGTAGATCATCCTTAGTTTCAAGCAAAGTATTTTTGAACTGGTTTGCCATGAAACACTCAAGCCAGTCTGCATTTGTTGTGTGTGTTATTTATTTGTGTGTTATTTATTAAACATCTTTTTCAAACTATTTCTTGACATCCATCCCCAATCTGAAATGAGTAGTTTTGTGATTTGTACCAACGATGAAGACCCTCCCCTGGAATGCTTTTGGCTGGCACCAGCTTGTCCCAAAGCATGTTATGCATCATATGCCAGCCACACCCAACAAGTCAGTGCTTGTCTTGCTGCAGAGAGTTCCCCCTTAAGTGCCTTCACCAAACCCCCTTTATATTCTCCAGTTCCGGTGCAATGGCACAGTTCTTTTCGTTGGGCAGATTAAAGGGCAATGTGCCAGCAGCCTCTTTTGAATCAGTGGGATAACTGATTAGTCACAATCTTGGCAACTCTGCAAATTGTGACGCTGTTGTTTAGATGTTTGACTTTATATGATGTTGAGCCTTCATTGTCTCGAAGACAGGACTCAAAATGATGAGTGTCAGGATGCTAGTTTGTGAACAAAAAGGAAGGTGGTTAACAGACTTCTCTTTGATTTGTTTTCTCTTGAAAATCCTTGGCCTTGGGGCTTTCCCTGCCTTGCTTGACTCTTAACTACACATGTGTGTGTGTGAATCAGCCACCTCCCTTCAGGCTTTAGCAGGAAGAGTGTCCCTATAAACCCTGTTTATTTCCCTGAACAGGGATTTAATCTAATCATACATTTTATGATGTAAAGATTTACAATAGCTACATGACACATGTACCCTGACCTTTGGAAAAACAAATGGAGGATTCAAAACGGTAGCAGTAACCAGTGGGTCACAGATGAACAAATGGCCTGATTAAAGGACAGGTGTTACCTTTTTTTTTTTTTTTTTTAAACCTGAACTGGGGAATACAATCAAGTAGTGTTTGCTTGATAAGATCCAAGTCTGATAAGTCATGAGTGTGTCGACGCACAGTGTAGAACCTCTGGTGTATGATGTGCCATAGGTGGAGTAGGGGTGGTGGTGGTGGGCTCTGTTGACAGTTATGAGTTGTGTGTAGAGTTTAAGGGGTCAGGGTTGATGGGAGTGTTTGTCCGGAGATGACGGCGTCTGCCCTGTCATCACTCCCTTCTTCTCTTCCTGGCCCTCCGGTCATGAGGAGTGGCACTGGGGATTTCTCTGCCTCCAGGCTACCACTTCTTAATCTGTCTGATGTCTGTCTAATAAAGGAGTTCTGTGTATTCACACGCCTGGCTTTGCCTGAGAAGAGTCAATCATCCGTGTGTGTGTGTGTGTGTGTGTGTGTGTGTGTGTGTCGTGTCTCTCTCTGTCTGTGTGTGTGTGTGTGTGTGTGTGTGTGTGTGTGTGTGTGTGTGTGTGTGTGTGTGTGTGTGTGTGTGTGTGTGTGTGTGTGTGTCCGACCACAAGACAGTGGGTGAGAACCAGTGAAAGGGAGATAAATGGAGTGAGAGACATTGAAAAGCAAGAGAGCAGAAGCAGCTCAGAGAGAGAGAGAGAGAGAGAGAGAGAGAGAGAGTGTGTGTGTGTGTGTGGAGTGTGTAGCAGCTCAGGGCCTCTCCCTCAGCACCAGGCTCCTACACGCTGCGCCGGCTGGCCTTTGAAACAGGACAAGGAGGAACCGGCCGGACCGGTTTTCCTCAGATGGGGAGAACCCGTCAGACCAGTTGCCGGAGCCAGCCGAGCGCTGGTATGATCCCAGGTCCCACTGAATGTGCTAATCAGCCCTGCCAGTCAGATGAGAGTGCTGTATAGGTTCAGAGGTATGCAGGGTGAATGTAGAAGCACACTGCCTGGTCGTCTCGGCAGTGGCTCTGGATTCTTGTCCCTTCTGATTTGACTCCACTAACCCAGAGGTGAGTACTAGGAATGTGGTAGATGACATGGTGCCAGGGATGTCTTTGGTATTGTGTTAAATGGCATTTGGAGCAGAGCACTTTGTTGAAGAGGACTGGGTATGTCTGTGGGTTAGGGTTATGCTGTTTGCATCCTGAGATGAAATGTCCAGTGCTGTGAGTGTCCTCACCTTTTTTTTTTTGTGCCAGTGATGCCAGCATTCTTTCAGGAGTAGAGGTCTGGAGAGGAGTAGTCCTGACTCTCTGGATCTGAACGCTGCTATCTGAACTGTTTGAGCCCCACACAGACTTCATTCATTGTTTGTGGTTTATGTGATAGAGATATGACAGTGATAAATGGTGCAATCTTGCTGCTACAAATGTGAAGGGAAAAATAGTTTTTGTGTGTCGGATTAAATACTGGCCTTAATGTATGCGGCGATCTTGTTTCTTAGCCATTCATCATTGTTCAGTTATGGGCTTAATTTGGATGTCATTTGTGTACAGATTTCAGTGTGTGTAATTCGAGACAAGACGAGCATTATCTTTTGGATGAGAGATGGGAGGAAGCCAGAATAGTAGATAGGAATTACCATAATGCTGTGAGTAGAGCAGGTTAATGGTTCCCATGCCATAATGATCATTATGAAAACTGATAATGTGGCAATGAGCATACTTGAATATATTTTAGTTCGACAGGGTTGTATTGGCATATTTTAAACTTGAATAATAGAATAAAATGCTTTAAAAGGAGGTTTAGTTATTTTATTTTATTTATGTATGTTTATTTTACAGGGACAGTGCGCCATATACGGCAGAGCCAGATTGTATCCCACTAATTGACATCAGCAGAGCTTTTAATAATTGTACAGAGCGGTGAGGATTGAGGGAGGTTCCTTGAGTAAGGATTCGGCTTAATGTGTGTGGTAAAGAGGGCACAACACATATAGAATATTGACACACACACTCTCTATCCCTCTCCCTCTCTCTCTCCCTCCCTCTCTTCTCTCTCCTTCTCCCCTTCTCTCTATTTCTCTCTCTTGCTCTCTTCCTCTCTCTCTCTCTCTCTCTCCTTCTCCCCCTTCTATCCTTTTCTCTATTTCTGTCGTTCTCCCTCTCTCCCTCCCCTCTCTCTGTTTCTCCCACCCCCTGTCTTTCATTCTCTCTCTATCTCTCTTGCTGTCTCTCTCTCTCTCTCTCCCTCTTCTTTCCCCTCTCTCCCTTTCTCTCTCCTCCCCCTCTCTCTTTCTTTCTCTCTCTCTCTCTCTCTCTCTCTCTCTCTCTCTCCCTCTCTCCCCTCCCCCCCCCCCCCCCCCCCCTCTCTCTCTCTCTCTCTCTCTCTCTCTCTCTCTCTCTCTCTCTCCCTCCTCAGTTCCAGAGATGATGAGCAGCCCTGGCCTGAGTGGGGGCAGCCCTGGCAGCAGCGCGCTCTCAGACTCCTCCGAGGTGTTTCACGAGCTGTGGGGCCGTCTGAGGGAGTGCCATGACGGTGCGCTTCAAGGTAGTCATGTCCGAAACACTGCAGCAGTGTGGCTCACTTAACCACGTACACACACACACACACACACACACACACACACACGCATTAATGCACACATTAGACCAGATATGGGATGGATTACATGCTAATTAAATAATTGCCTTGACTTGCTAACAACAAATGTCCTCATAATGTGTCCGATTTCACACAAAGTTAGTAAAGGATTCTGTTTAGTTTTTTTTTTTTTTTTGTGTAGAGGACAGAAGTCTGATTTATATGGCAGATCTCTGAGAAGACCGTTTCTAGATTACAGCTCTCCTCCCAGTACAGGGATAGACTGAATCAAATGATTAAGTCCTCCCAGTGTAATATCATCATGGATCATGAAGTTACATCTCTCAGAACTTCAGCTCCAGAAAGCTTTATCTGTGGAATAAGTCTGAGGTTCAAGGCCAAGAGGCTATTATGGTCTTTTTCTTCTGGTGGATGCAACCGTGCTCAGCAAGTGACCAAACCACTCCAAGAAACGACTCCGTTCAGAATTCAGCCCTTTCTCAGTGCACAAAAACATCATTGTTTAGAATGGGGTATCTACAAGCAACTCCCTAATGGATTTGGTGAAAGAGGAGGCCCCTGTCTTTCTCTCTCTCTCTCTCTCTCTTCCCCTCTCTTTCTCTCTCGCTTCCCCCCTCTCATCCACAGTTCGCTGGTTTCCTGAAAAAACAGCTACTGAATATCTTTGCTCATTCAGACATTCTCCCTCACAATCACCTCATTCAGGCCTGCTGGCTGGGTTAGGTTTGCCGTATTGATTTTGGTTTCTGTGTGAGGTCGAACGAAGGCATTCAAAGCCAGGGCGCTGTGTGCTCACCGATCGACCAACAAACAGGGCTGTGGTCACCTAGGATGGCAGAACGCCGACCAAACAGTGGTGAAGGACAATTCGTAACAGGATTGTAGCCAAACATGTAGATCCGGAGGACAACCAACTGAACTGGGCCAATGAGTAGAAGAGTAGAACAAACTATGCTAAATTCTGCAGACAAACACATTTCCACACTTCCGTCATGTTGGTATTGTTAAACCAAATGAACACGACGTTCATATAACTTTAGTGCCTTTATTCACGTTCAGAACAGGACAACTCCGTAGCTACCATTCTCATTGCGCCCGGTCAACAACTGTATACATTCAAAAACACCGCGCATGCATAGATGCGCTCCCAGGGTCAAAAGGTAAAACACAATGAGGGAATATACAAGTTAACAGGTATGTCATTGTTTTGAGCAGTGATTCAGGCATACAGTTCGTTTTTTGTTTTCTTTACAGGTCTGCAGACAAAGGTGTCCAAACTGAAGAAAGAGCGATGCTTGTAAGTTTTCCTCCAGTGTAATTTAAATGTACCGGGGATTTCTGTTTGGAAAATCACGTTTGAGGGTGTATACACAGAAACCTTACTTCTCTCTCTTTTCACTTTACTAGAAAAAGGAACCATAAATAAAATAACTCATCAATTTTCCCGGAGTCGCCTCTGTCACCGCCAGCTGGCCAAAACACTTTAGAGTCTTGCATTTATAAGCATTCAGTCATTAATCAGATTTGGCTCAAAGGTTCTGTATACATACTCTGTAATACACAGTAATTGGATTCTAATCCAATACACCTTTTAGATTTTTTGTCAAATTCAGCTAATTGCTCCACTGTGTGTGTGTGTGTGTGTGTGTGTGTCCAGATTAATCAGATTTGCTCTCAGAGTTTCCCACAGAGCTTGTCATTAGTTTCCCACTCGAGCAAACCTTTCCGATTGGCTGTGCAGTGTTCCTCATGGTTCCGCCTGAGCCCTCTCCGTCAGTGTGTTTGGGGTTTCAGGTGTCTTTGCGAGGGGCCTGACAAAAAAAAAACCTTTTCCCCATAAGGCACCTATGCAGTTCTAGACTGTTCCATGGTTCAGTGGAGCGCTACCTGTCTCAACTGACCTCAAGAGCTTAACCTGCATTTGTATTTTTTTTATTTTAAGAGAGAGGTAGAACCTGTTTCTCATTTGAAAACTCATCAGCATGTGAGAGCTTTGTATCATATTATATGTTCACATGAATATGTCCGTTTGATGATTTTGAAGAGTTTGATTCTAAAACTAAACTCCTAAATGTCGCTCCTTTTCAACGTAGAGATGCCCAGAGACTGGAGGAGTTCTACAACAAGAACCAGTTGCTGAGGGAACAGCAGAAGACACTACAGGACAACGTCAAAGTTCTGGAGGACAGGTGTGCCTTTAGCACGTGCATATGTTATACCTCTGAATTACTTAGAAACCACCAGAGTCAGTTATAAATTCCTTTGTCAAGCTCAATGCTCTACTTTTTCAACACTCGTCAAAACAGAGAGAGAAACTTGCGATTTTTACCGGAACCAAAAAACATTCCTAGACCAAAGCAATCGATCCTCAGATCATTGACCAAGGCAAAACCACTAGACAACCAAAACATTGCATTGGCGTAATAAATTAAATAACAGAAGCAAATTAAACCAAAAACATTTAAGGATTATCATACTAGCTGAATGTAACATGTAACACATATCTCTTAGCTCTTTGGAATGCACAGTAGTCCTGTGGTGGGAGTGTAGGTCAGACTGCAGTGTGGTTCAAAAACAGCTGTATTTTCTGTTAAACTGGACACATGTGTTCATTTGGTTGTTTTTTGACAGCTCTCTTGCTATGGTCCTCTCATCTCTCTCTCTCTCTCTCTCTCTCTCTCTCTCTCTCCTCTCTGTCTCTCTCTTTCTCTCTCCCCCCCCCCCCCCCCCTCTCTCTCTCTCTCTCTCTCTCTTCTCTCTCTCTCTCTCTCTCATCTCTCTGTCTCTCTCTTTCTCTCTCCCCCCCCCCCCCCCTCTCTCTCTCTCTCTCTCTCTGTCTCTCTCTTTCTCGCTCTCTCTCTCTCTCTCTCTCTCTCTCTCTCTCTCTCTCTCTCTCTCTCATCTCTCTGTCTCTCTTTCTCTCCCCCCCCCCCTCTCTCTCTCTCATCACTCTCTCCAGGTTGCGTGCGGGGCTGTGTGATCGCTGTGCGTGACAGAGAAGCACATGAAGAAGAAGCAGGTGGAGTTTGAGACCATCTGCAAACAGAACCAGCTGCTCATTTCAGAACTCCGTGAGTTTAAACCTTGAGACCTTACCAGATATTTAGACCCATTCCACAAAATAGCTTTAGGACATCAACACAGGCCGTGCCCAAATGAATCTCAGCTTGAGAGAGATTCTCTGACCTATGGAAAGAAATGCCTCCCAATTGGACTATTTGAGATTGTATTTCATTCCTTGTGTTGTCTAGGCTAAAGTGATTTCTGTTTACTGATTTCTGTTTACGGTGTGTGGTGTGTGTGGTGTGTGTGTGTGTGTGTGTGTGTGTGTGTGTGTGTGTGTGTGTGTGTGTGTGTTTTAGGAGTGGATAGAGACTCCCTTCAGGAAGAGAACAAGAGACTTAATCTTCAGTTAGAGCGTCTTCAAGAATGCAGGTGGGCATAATTAACACACACTGTTTTGTACACATACTCTGTCATACACAGTTAGGGCATTCTAATCCAATACACCTTTTAGATTTTTTTTATCAAATTCAGTTAATTGCTCCTCTTTGACTTCTGCATGCAGTTCTCAATGATATATATGGATTATGTTCTGCTCAATGTATACAAAGACTATGGAAACATCAATTGGTGTGTGTGTGTGTGTGTGTGTGTGTGTGTGTGTGTGTGTGTGTGTGCGCAGATCTCCCCAAGCCGTGTCCTCAGAAGCAGAGGATGGAGTGATCCCCGACTCTCCGCTGCACTCCGTCACTCTGCCTTCCATCAGCAAGATGAAGAGGAGGAGGGAGCATACTCACGTGCGCTACGCAGAGAAGCCTCTGTCACAGTCGGCCAAGGGTAGGGCCCAAACATGCAGACTCAGCCTGTGCTTTTAACACAGTCTGCCAAGGGTAGGGCTCATGGGTCTGGACTCAAACATGCAGACTAAGCCTGTGCTTTTTACAGAACTGTAAGGCACACAGCGAGAGCGTTATGCACATTTGGGTGGATAAACTGTATACAATGCATACCAATTTTCTGCGTCTGTCAGTACTAGCAATTAGTACACAGAGATTGAACAAGGCCGCAAACTAGAGAATAGATTATAGGAACCTTAAATAATCCAGTCCTCCCAAAAATTATCTGAATTAAAAAAAAAAATCTGTTTTAAGCAGCTACTAATTGCATATGTGTCTAGCCTGCTACATTAACCTAGCAATCATTGTCCTTTAGGATTGTCTTCCTCACTGCCTCTGCGTTGCTATGACAACGGTGTCCTGGTTCCTGAGACCTGTGAGATGGATGGGAACCCAACTACAAGTACGGTTTACCTTCTTTCTTTTTTCCCTCGTGCAAATGGCTTCTTCGCTTGAGCTCAGTAGAGAGACTTTGGGCCTCATGCAGTAACATTCTCTTCATTTCATGCAGTAACATTCTCTTCATGCACCAAACATTCCAGCGAAAAACGTCTGTATGAAGAACTTCAGCAATAGTGAAATTGACACTCTGTTATATAAACTTAAACAGAGTAAAGGTGTGTACATTTGATTTTATGATATTCATGGTTAAAACAAACAAAATAGTGGGATGTGAGGATGTGAGGGCTGCTCTTACCTAAAGAGAAAAGCAAAAATAAGAAAACACTGGTCAATCCCAGAAATCAATGGGTATTAGCAAAATGAGAACAAGTTGTGGACACAAACAAAACTAAATTAAAATGTATGTAAATCACTTACTGCTTGGGGCCCATCCAGCTGTCAATCATTCTGTGCTTTCATAAAGACTTGCATGCATTCCCAATGTTGTTTATGGATTATGTTCTGCTCAATGTATACAAAGACTATGGAAACATGAATTTATATATTGTGTGCCTGTTTGCGTGTGTGTGTGTGTGTGTCAGAAGTGAGTTCAGTGGGCAACGGGAGGTCTGTGGTTGCAGAGACCTGTCGTCTGGAGATACCTGAAGAGGTATGTGTGGCCTGAGGATGCTGCATTTTACCTGCCAATTTCAGTCTGTCGCTATTTGCTCAAGACGCGTTTCTTTATTTCAGTCTGTCGCTATGTGCTCAAGGCTCTTTTTTTTCTGTTGCAGATTTACATGACAACTTAAAAGTAGATCCAAAACTCATGCATGATTGTGTTGTGACTGTAGTTGTGTAAACTTGTGTGTGTGTGTGTGTGTGTGTGTGTGTGTGTGTGTGTGTGTTGTGAACAGGACTCTCAAAGTGTGCTCAGCGCAGTCTTTGGCTCTGCACGGAACACCTCTCCAGACGAAACCAAAAGACATTCAAAGTGAGTTCATGCCGATACTACCAACAAACATAGAGATTCTGATATAAAAGTATAACGTTTATTAATACTTCAGGATTTTTCAACGTGGCCCCTATTTCTTTCTTTTTTTTGGTTTCCAAACTTTTAGTAGTCACAGTTGTTGTTGTTGTTGTTGTTCTCTGTGCCCCTTCCCAGCCTCATGAAACCAGACGCCACCTCCCCCTCCCTCCTGTGGAAGATGTCTTCCTCCCCCCGCCACCTGCGCCACCCCCCCTCAGTGGCCTCCCCCCGCACCGTCCCTCTCCAAGCCTCCCACAACCCCCCCTCTGAGCCAGCCAAGAGGAAGGCCACGAGCGTCAGCTGCGTAAGCGTAAGTGTAACTCCTATTTCATCAACAGTCGGCTTCTGACGTTATAAACTACGTGTTTTGCGTAGGATACCGCATGACTAATCCAGCCCGCAGTTAGGAAGTGGCTTTCAAAGGTTCGTTGGGTAAGTGTTTACATTGAATTAATTACTCTGCTCTTTAAGTTAATTTATAATGAAATTATCGAAAATCAGATGAAGGAGGAGGAGGAAGGGGGCACGGAGAGGCCCCTGGACCTGTCCCCAGAGGAGAGGCCGAAGAGGAGGCCCCGTCTGAGCCACCAGCCACAGGCTCCGACCAGAACCACAGGGCCAGAGGAGACGCAAGATGGAGACGCGCTCTTCAAACAGCCTGCCATACTGGTGTGTGTGTGTGTGTGTGTGTGTGTGTGTGTGTGTGTGTGTGTGTGTGTGTGTGTGTGTGTGTGTGTGTGTGTGTGTGTGTGTGTGTGTGTGTGTGTGTGTGTGTGTGTGTGTGTGTGTGTGTGTGTGTGTGTGTGTGTGTGTGTGTGTGTGTGTGTGTGTGTGTGTGTGAGAGGTCTTGAAAACGTTTGTTCAGTTAAAAAATTGGATTACTTATTCTGTGAACTATTTAAGCTTCTTATTATGCATTATTATTATTATTTCCTTGTTTATGGGCTTTCTTCAGAAACAGCTTTTCATAATATTTGAGCTCATAAAGGCCAGTCATCCCTGGCCTTCAGCTGTGATTTATATGTGGCTGTTTCCCTGTTAGGCTCCAGTAAGGAAGAAGAGCAGGGAAGCACAGCCAGACTCAGAGCACACCTCAGTCCTCCGTCCTAACCCCTGCGCTCACGTCAAGAGCCCTCTGCAGGAGGCCACAGGTACTACACTTCAGTCATTAGTAGGGATAGGTGCGCTCTACTTCCAAAATAAATTGCGATTTTTGGTGCGAGTAAAATAATGTAAACACGAACGATGGCTTAGGCCGAAACGCGTCTGGAAATAAACTGGTCTAAATGAAATAGCAATGAGAAAAGCTTGAGAGTGCGTTTTTTTTTCGACTCTAACTACACTTCAGTCAGCCATCGACCACATCCCAGGCTCATGTCAGCACAGCACGGCGTGGGCAAAGGTCATAGATGACAGAGGTCATAGATGGATAAATAACCAACTGGACGTTGTTGTGTTTGTTTTGCAGAGCAGAGTTGGAGTGTGGACCCAGCAGCGGGCCTCTCTCAGTACAGCACTGACAGCCCTCCTCAGCCAGAGGTAAAGAAGGCCTCACAGGGCCCATGTCATGCTGTGTCTATGAAGGAATGTGGTTCTAGCATTGAATGAACTGTAAAGTAACAATAAGCAAACGTGGTGTACATCAGAACAAAGTTAACATTGCAAAGGCAAGTTTATTTCACTAGCATATTTTCGTACACATGGGCAATTGTATGTGCTAAATATATGAGGAAACTCGGCTAATGGGGGAAACAAAATTGACAAAATGTCTGAGATGTCTCTCTGATTTTTTGTGTGTGTGTGTGTGTGTGTGTGTGTGTGTGTGTGTCCACCGATAGACCATGGCGGAGACTGTAGACACTGACTGCACCTACCTGAGCCACAGCATGCTCGTACGGGCCACAAACAGACATGATAAATCAGGTACGGTTTTAACGAGCACTACATCTTCAAGGTCCCAGTCTACTCACAAAATGCAGCTTTCTTTTGTTGAGATCAGGTATTTGTGGCATTCTGCCCCACTTAAAACCAACATACACTGCTTTACACATGCACAAACACCCTCACACACGCACAGCTTAACACACGCACGCACAGCTTAACACATGCACTGCTTAACACATGCACTGCTTAACACACGCACAGCTTAACACACGCACAGCTTAACACACGCACGCACAGCTTAACACATGCACTGCTTAACACATGCACTTCTTAACACACGCATAGCTTAACACACGCACAGCTTAACAAACGCACAGCTTAACACACGCACGCACAACTTAACGCACGCACAGCTTAACACACGCACTGCTTAGCACACGCACAGCTTAACACACGCACAGCTTAACACACGCACAGCTTAGCACACGCACAGCTTAGCACACGCACTGCTTAACACACGCACAGCTTAGCACACGCACTGCTTAACACACGCATAGCTTAACACACGCACACTCATTTCTGCCCACCAATGGCAGTCCAACGCACGCACAGCTTAACACACGCACTGCTTAGCACACGCACAGCTTAACACACGCACAGCTTAACACACGCACAGCTTAGCACACGCACAGCTTAGCACACGCACTGCTTAACACACGCACAGCTTAGCACACGCACTGCTTAACACACGCATAGCTTAACACACGCACACTCATTTCTGCCCACCAATGGCAGTCCAACTTATGACTCAGGTGTATATCTTTAGTCTTTAAATCTTTAAAAAGAGCGCTAAAGAGATGTTGGCATGATGTGTATTGATCCAGGGATTGATGTGTATTGATCCAGGGATTGGTCTGAAGGCTAACGACAGTCTGGCTGAGATCTTTGATAAGACGGCGTACGGGGAGTACGAGTCGTGTCCACAGGATGGAAGCTTTGAGGAGGAGCGGGACCAGGAGGGCTGTGAGGAGAACCAGGAAGACGACGAGGAGGACGCAGAAGAGGAGGAAGTGGAGAAAGCTGGGCATGGTGAATAGAACTATTGTGTCGACAGTGGTCCAGGAGGTAGAGTAGTCGTCTAGTAATCAGAAGGTTGCTAGTTCGATTCCCTGTCGATGCGTCCTTGAGCCCCTGATAAGCACTCAATGTCGTCTCACTGGGGATCGATGATTTAGAAATTCACTGGGGAAACGACAAAACATAAAAAGAAAAACTTTGGTTAAGTAAATCAAAACCAACAGTATTAATCAACAATCCTAATAGCTCCTGATGTGCAGTGTGCCATCAGTGTATACATCCTTGTAAGTCGCTTTGGATAAAAGCGGCAGCTAAATGACTAAATGTAAATGTGAAAAAAAAAATGTATTAAGGAGTTTAGAACAACCGTACACATTTCAAGCAGGTCTGACCTAGAAGTGACAAGATGGTGGTGAAACTGAACTGTTTGATCTGCAGTTCCTGAGAGGAGCCTTTTTTCCAAAACGTGATGCACATCAAGGAGAAATACACCTATGCTTGGCATGGGCAGATGACTGGGAGCATGGGAATAATGACCTTTTCATCTCTGTTTTCTTTCAGAGAAGAACTGTGACCCTGCGTATGCGGCAGCTATGAAAGTGAAGGGGACTCCAAGGAAGAGGTGAGACTATCCTCCTGGGCTCGACCTTTGACCTTCGGTGGTGTCCGCCGACAGCCTTCATTAGCTCTTTATTTCCACACACACACACACACACACACACACACACACACAGCCTTCATTAGCTCTTTATTTCCACACACACACAGCCTTCATTAGCTCTTTATCTCCACACACATACACACACACAGCCTTCATTAGCTCTTTATCTCCACACACACACACACACACACACACAGCCTTCATTAGCTCTTTATTTCCACACACACACACACACACACACAGCCTTCATTAGCTCTTTATCTCCGCCCGCAGTACGGAGCCTGGCTACGCTTACGTGGACGTGGTGCGTAACAAAGACGAGAGGAGGAAGCTGAAGGGCCACACCTGTAAGGAGTGTGAAATAGTAAGTGCACTCAGTCTGGGGGGGGGGGGGGGGGTTAGTAAGTGCACTCAGTCTGGGGGATGTTGGTTCAGTCACAACCTACTTACTGACCTCCATCTCTTATCTGGACGTTTTGTCTTCCATGTTTAGTTTGCACTTTTCTAATTTCATATGATTGTTGATTTAATACTGTTGGTTTTGATACTTAATTGTAATAAATATTTACTCAACCAAAGTGTTTATTTTTATGTTTTGTCATTTCCCCAATGAATTTCTAAATCATCGACCCCCGGGGGGGGGGGGGTTACTCTTATGAGATGAGATTATGAGAAGATGCTTTATAATGCCCTGTAAGCTACTGATATTGTCTGAAGTACAAATGCTTGTTTTTCAGTGAGTTAATGTTACCAGTCCCTCAATAATATGCCACAAGTTTGAGTGGCAGGCAAAATATTCTGTACCTCTGTACTACGTTTATTTTTAAAGCTTTGTATGTAACGGAATGAACCCCACTCTAATTGTAGCGCCAGAATTGACGCCTTGGTTATGGTATCAGACAGCGCTCACTTCGGACTACCATTTGATTTCGGTAACAGAACCAACCTCTTATCTGCTCATGAGCACGGAGCTGATGCTGCTCTTAGATATAGAAACAGACCCCAATCCCCTTGCGCTCATTTTGCGGACCTGGCCTTGCCTGACCTTGCGCTGATCTGACCTTGCCTGACCTTGCGCTGATCTGACCTTGCCTTGCCTTGACCTGGACCTGACCTTATTGACCTGACCTTGCACTGACTTGCGCTGACCTTGCCTGACCTTGCGCTGACCTTGCCCTGACTTGACCTGACCTTGCCCTGACTTGACCTGACCTTGCGCTGACCTTGCGCTGACCTGACCTCACTTTGCGCTGACCTTGTGCTTTGTTGCAGTACTACGCGGATCTCCCAGAAGAAGAGCGTGAGAAGAAGCTGGCCTCCTGCTCCCGCCACAGGTTCCGCTACATCCCTCCTTCAACTCCGGAGAACTTCTGGGAGGTTGGATTCCCGTCGACTCAGACGTGTGTGGAAAGAGGTAAACTAGCGTGTGTTTGACGCCGACAATAATACTAGTTAGTGTGTGTTAGTGTGTTAGTGTGTAACTGCACTTCACTGTGTGTGTGTCACTTCCCTGGATGGGTCAAATGCAGAGGTGGATTCCAGAGTGTGTGTGTCTACACCACCTCTGCCATAGAGTCACTATCACTTTCACTTTCCACTTAATACCAGTTAGAACCCACTGAAGCTCTGAGCTTTCCATATTTAATGCGCCCTGCTATTACCAGGCTATATCAAGGAGGACAAAGAGCCTGACCCCCGCATGAGGAGACGACGGCCCTACGTCGCCATGTTCTCTCCAAAGGCCAAGGACTGAAGCTGTTGAAACCAGTGGGACGTTGGTTCAGTCACAACCTACTTACTGAACTCATCTCTTATCTGGATGTTTTGTCTTCCATGTTTAGTTTGCACTTTCTAATTTCATATGATTGTTGATTTAATACTGTTGGTTTTGATGCTTAATTGTAATAAATATTTACTTAACCAAAGTTTTTCTTTTTATGTTTTGTCGTTTCCCCAGTGAATTTCTAAATCGCAGATCCCCAGTCAGACGACTGTTAGTGCTTATGCAAAGTTACGTACTCCCATTCACTTACATGGGGCAAAGCACTTCAGGACCACTGTAAGAGCTTAAAGCCCCAATATGCAACAATTATACTTCAGGATTGGGGTTAGGATAAGCAGTTTAACCTTAAAATAACAGCTTAAACAGCGCTACAATGACTTTTAATATGGAGAATCGCCTCCGTTCCATTGCGATAGCAGGGTCCATAGGCATATAACTGCGTTCTGTAGTTTTGCCTGCCGCAACCCGCCGACCTGACTTGTTTACTTTCTGCCGATCTATTAAGTAGCTTATTTGCCGTGTTGCTTTGTCTTATGTTGCACTTGCTTGATGTTTGACAGTGTAAGGACAGTCGTTGAGTAACTAGTTTGTCATAATGTCAGTCAGCACATTTAAAGAGATTTCGTTAGTTTTAGCTGCTAGCATACCTTTAGCGAATAGCTATTGTTCCGTTGTGCTGCTTTAACACTGAGCTTCCACTTCCACCTTGGTCCCTCTATTTTTAAATTACTCCTTGACCTTATAGGCAAGAGAGGAGCTAACCCTTTAAGACAGGAGCTAAAGCTTTAAGAGAGGAGCTAACCCTTTAAGACAGGAGCCCTGACAAAGTTTCAGACTGGGTGATTATTGGTCTCATACTGAACATCTCAAATGTGTTTTGGATCATTGAAGCATTTAAAGCTGTTCTAGTAGACCCAAAATAAGTAATGAACACTGAAAATTAGAATAAGAGGTCCTCTTGAACATTACAGTTGTATTGGCAATGATTTTCAGCAGCTGTGGGCTGAAATGCTCAGCTAGTACCAGTAACCGCTGATTTATCCTCTTTCCTCTTCTTCGTCTTCCAAACGTCACCATCAAATTCAAGCTGCAACTTTAACATTAAAACTCAAGGGGCCCTCTCTAAGGCCAGTGTTGTCTGATCTGGACTACTGTCAAAACATGGCAGGTCACCTCGATGGAAATATGAAGGGCTCTTTCTAAGCTTACGAAAACATGATTCATAGTTATAAACAAAAACATAAGTATAAATCCAAGGATCCATTTTCAAGAATTCTTTCATGACGTTTACAAAATCATTCACTTGTGCTCAGAGGGTATACTTTTTATTCATCAGTGTGCATGAAAATCAACATTTAAATTACTTTCTGGAATACAAAAAATATTTGTTAGGGTGATTTGATTAGGTTTGATTTTCATTGGAATGATTTTAAAATAACACATTCTGGGATCATCTGTCCATGAATGAAAACTTTAATGAGCTACATTCAGCTCCAGACAGGGGGAATCATGGGAACACTGTCTGGGATGATGGAGCAGTCACCTCAGGCATACTGAGGACGGACAACGAATAGGTAGGTAAGGTCATCTGGACACGGGATGGAAATGTTGTTTGAGATCCTAGCCTCATTGTTCTTGAATTCTTGCACATGGAAGACATATCTTCCTCTACAGACTAACAACAGCAGATTGCTGAACTGGAAGCTATTCTCATACTTTCCCAGATGGCCATTCTTTTGTAGACGGCCAGAAAAATTATTGCACTTAAGGCCATAGTTGAGGCAACTCTGATCAGTTGAAAAGACTACGGCAACCCATGGAATAGATCTAGATGAATAAGTAGATGTAATCGGTACAGGGGTGTCGAATGTCTTTTGCCTTCCATAACCATTATTTCTGTGATATGTCCTTGACAAGCTTGTGATATTGAAGCTAACGCTCCAGGGATTGGCAGTGTAAGTCCTGGGCTGGAACTGCTCACTCTGTCCATCCACGTGCCCAGTCAGAGCGGAGAAGTTCAGTGCGTGGAACTGGAACCCCAGTAGGATGGCGGAGTGGAACAGCTCTTTGTGGCTGCTGTAGAGGCGGGAGGTGAAGGGCAGCTCATACAGCTGCACTGGGGTCATCATGGGGAAACGCACGTGACCCAGCAGAGCTGCCTGCTGCTCAGGGTTCACCTCCTCACCTTGTGCCAGCATCCAGGCATCCAGTGCACCCAGCAGCCAGGCCTCGTCTGGCAGCACCAGGTCTGAGCGGACCAGCAGACCCTTCAGGAGCTCCTCTGGAAGGCTCTCCCACTGTGCTGAAGCCACCAGTGGCTCCACGTTCCAGCCCAGGTAGCGCAAGACGTTCTCACGGAGCAGGTCATCACCGGACCGCCCAGCGTACCTGAACAGCGCCACCTGCGTGCGGAAGGAGGAATCTTCAGGCAGCAGAGGCACAAAGAGACGCCCAATGTCCTCCATCAGACGCTCTGCACCAAACTCAGAAGCCAGCTGATGAAGACACTGCATGGAGGTGGAGGTGACTGTGATACTGCGTGTGTAGAGGTACCTGTTGGTGGCAACAAAGAGGTCAGTGAGCCACTCCATGGGTGAGACAGCATGGGGGCCATGATGAATATTACAGACCTACAAAACATTTTGAAGGCCCAGAAATAATGGAAGTAATATGAGATTAATATCTGTGCAATGAAATGATTGACATCATACCGTACGAATTCTCGAATGTACTGCTGGCAGTTCAAGCTGATGTCCATTTCATAGATTGAGTTGTTTGTGACCAATTTGGGGAAGAGAGAGAGAACCAGGCTGTGCACACAGATACTCTCTTTTGTGTTGCTAGCAGGGGCCTGAGGTGTCTCCACTTCCAGTGAATCTTCCGGAGGGTAGGAGAATGTGAGGGTGAAATCACAACCCTTTCCACTGTCAAACAGCTTCCCCAGCTGGCCAGAGATCTCAATGCTGTTATCCAGAGGGTAGCTCTTGGTGTTGTTAAAAGCTGGATCTGTGAGGTTAGGCACAGTCAGTAGCATGGTTAATCATGTTTCTTTGTAATATGATTATGTCCTTAAGCCAACCAGTTATTTGGTAAATCTTTACTGGTTTGATCGTCCACGGTACACATGTTTGTATTATTCCTTTGAGTTAATGAATGAAAAAAGCTATTGAGGTGGATTAATTTGTTGATTAATTGATCTTTAAACTTACAATTCACTTCTGATCATTTATGACACACTTGTTACTATACTTGCTTAATACAAATAATGAACGTATTCAGTTGAGGTAGTTTACTATCTGTTCTAATTTTAGTCAGCAGTTTGTCTGTGTTTTAGTAGGGGGCTTACCAACGTCACACACCACACCAGCATCCTCTGAATGGGCGCAGTCAGTCACTCCCCAGCCTTTGAAGGCACAGCTACTCAGGGACCTCTCACTGCCTTTGCATCCTAGATCATCCAGCCATATGTTTCCAGAACCTGAAGAGCACACACATATACACACGCTGTGGTTGTTGTGTTATAGCTGGAAGAAAGACATCTCTTCCTAAAATGTATGTATGCTGTGTTTGTTTAAGAGCTCTTGTTAATAAAGAATCATCTCATCTGATTGTGGTACAACATTATACAGTTTGGTCCATGAGAGATTCAGCTGGGCCGTACAGGCTTGCAAACACCATATTCATTCTTAAAATGGCAGTTAGAAGACTAGTGATCCAGATGACTAACCTTGTCCGAACTTCCCCCCGGGTTCTGCAGAAAGGGCACCACGGAAACCCAACTGGGCGCACACCACCTGCGCCTCCTCCGTCCCCCAGCCATCATCACACACCGTCCCCCAGCTGCCAGCATGGAACACCTCCACCCGCCCCTCTGATGGCCATCTCCCATCCACCAGACGAACATCGCCCTCCTGTACTTGCCGTCGCCCACCTGAAGAGGGAGACAACAACAGGCCACCAGAGATCAAAAGACAGACACACACACTTTGTAAAAAAACATGACATTATTGGCAATTCACTTACTCTGTGTGTGAGTGTGTTTATAACATGCAATATTAACGTCACATTCTTCATCAGTACTAACATGTAGAAATTAGTATATGCTACATATTGCATCATCATAGAAGATCATATCTGTGAAATGTTGCACAAATGTAATACTCTGAGTAGTCTGAGTTCTAAAATATAGAATTATATTAACATTTAATTGAAAACAGGACATCAAATGCACTCACCATCCAGCCAATCCAGACTACCTGATTCCAACTCACTGAATAACAGGCCAAATATCACAATAGGCCCATACAATATGCCTTTTAATGTTGGCATTGTCATGAGTGAAATACAGTCTCAATGGAAAAGGCAGACACATACAGAAGTGAAGGGGGAACCTTTATCTAAACATCTCTTCCAGAGGCAAGACATAGGGGTATAGGGGTGTGTGCAAATGATGTCCAATCAGGTGACGCGTTTACAGGTCGTCTGTAAATCATTTGCACACACCCCTGAGATCAGACCAACATTTCTCTTGCCTCTGGAAGAGATGTTTAGATAGAGGTTCCACCTTCACTTTTGCAGGTGTCTGCCTTTTCCATTGAGACAGTATTCCACTCATAAAAATGCCAACATTAACAGGCATATTGTATGGGCCTATTGTGATATTTGGCCTGTTATTCAGTGTGCTGGAATCAGGTAGTGTGGATTGGCTGGATGGTGAGTGCATTTGATGTCCTGTTTTCAATTAAATGTTAATATAATTCTATATTTTAGAACTTAGACTACTCAGAGTATTACATTTGTGCAAAATTTCACAGATATGATCTTCTATGATGATGCAATATGTAGCATATACTAATTTCTACATGTTAGTACTGATGAAGAATACAGACCTACATGTGGGGAAGAAATATGTGATGTTAAAGTAACACTATGCAACAATTATACTTCAGGATTAGGGTAAGGATACGCAGTTTTACCTTAAAAAAAACAGCTTGAAAAAAATTGGGGCGCTACAATGACTTTTAATATGGAGAATCGCCTCCGTGCCATTGCCATACCAGTGTCCATAGGCATAACTTCGTTATGTAGTTTTGCCTATGGCAGCCCGACTTGTTTACGTTCTGCCGAGCTAGTAAGTAGCTTATTTGCCGTCTTGTGTTGCATTTGCTTGATGTTTGACTGTGTAAGGACAGTAGTTGAGTAACTAGTTTGTCATAATGTCAGTCAGCACATTTCAAGAGATTTTGTTAGTTTTAGCTGCTAGCATACCGTTAGCGAATAGCTATTTATCCGTTGTGCTGCTTTAATATTGCATGTTATATACACACACACACACACACACACACACACACACACACAGTAAGTGAATTGCCAGTAATGACATGTGTTTTACAAAGTGTGTTGTCTGTCTGTCTGTCTGCCTGCCTGCCTGTCTGTCTGTCTGTCTGTCTGTCTGTCTTCTGATCTCTGGTGGCCTTTTGTTGTCTCCCTCTTCAGGTGGGCGACGGCAAGTACAGGAGGGCGATGTTCGTCTGGTGGGTGGGAGATGGCCATCAGAGGGGCGGGTGGAGGTGTTCCATGCTGGCAGCTGGGGGACGGTGTGTGATGATGACTGGGGGACACAGGAGGCGCATGTGGTGTGCGCCCAGTTGGGTTTCCGTGGTGCCCTTTCTGCAGAACCAGGAGGGAAGTTCGGACAAGGTAAGTCATCTGGATCACCAGTCTTCTAACTGCCATTTTAAGAATGAAAACTGTGTTTGCAAGCCTGTACGGCCCAGCTGAATCTCTCATGGACCAAACTGTAAAATGTTGCGGATTCTTTATTAACAAGAGCATTTAAACAAACACAGCATACATAGATTTTAGGAAGAGGTGTCTTTGTTCCAGCTATTACACAACAACCACAGCGTGTGTATATGTGTGTGGTTATCAGGTTCTGGAAATATTTGGCTGGATGACCTAGGATGCAAAGGCAGTGAGAGCTCCCTGAGTAGCTGTGCCACTAAAGGCTGGGGAGTGACTGACTGCTCCCATTCAGAGGATGCTGGTGTGGTGTGTGACGTTGGTAAGCCCCCTACTGAAACACAAACAAACTGCTGACTAAAATGGAAACAGATAGAAAACTACCTCAACTGAATGCGTCAATTATTTTTAGTAAGCAAGTATAGTAAGAATTGTGTCATAAATTATGAGATGCGATTTGAAGATTGAAGATCAATTAATCAACAAATGAATCCACCTCAATAGATTTTTCCATTCATTAACTCAAAGGAATAATACAAACATGTGTGCCATAGACGATCAGACCAATAAAGATTTACCAAATAACTGGTTGGCTTAAGGACATAATCATATTACAAAGGAACATGATTAACCATGCTACTGACTGTGCCTATCCTCACAGATCCAGCTTTTAACAACACAAAGAGCTACCCTCTGGATCACAGCATTAAGATATTTGACCAGCTGGGGGAGCTGTTTGACAGTGGAAAGGGTTGTGATTTCACCCTCACATTCTCCTACCCTCCGGAAGATTCACTGGAAGTGGAGACACCTCAGGCCCCTGCTAGCAACACAAAAGAGAGTATCTGTGTGCACAGCCTGGTTCTCTCTCTCTTCCCGAAATTGGTCACCAACAACTCAATCTATGAAATGGAAGTCAGCTTGAACTGCCGACATTACATTCGAGAATTCGTACGGTATGATGTCATTCATTTCACTGCACAAATATTAATCTCATATCACTACCAATATTTCTTGTTTTCCTGAGCATTTAAAAAGTTTCGTTATTCTGTAATATTCATCATGGCCCCCATGCTGTCTCACCCATGGAGTGGCTCACTGACCTCCTGGTTGCCCCCAACAGGTACCTCTACACACGCAGTATCACAGTCACCTCCTCCTCCATGCAGTGTCTTCATCAGCTGGCTTCTGAGTTTGGCGCAGAGCATCTGATGGAGGACATTGGACGTCTCCTTGTGCCCCTGCTGCCTAAAGATTCCTCCTTCCGCACGCAGGTGGCGCTGTGCAGGTACGCTGGGCGGTCCGGTGATGACCTGCTCCGTGAGAATGTCTTGCGCTACCTCGGCTGGAATGTGGAGCCGCTGGTGGCTTCAGCCCAGTGGGAGAGCCTTCCAGAGGAGCTCCTGAAGGGTCTGCTGGTCCGCTCAGACCTGGTGCTGCCAGACGAGGCCTGGCTCCTGGGTGCGCTGGATGCCTGGATGCTGGCACAAGGTGAGGAGGTGAACCCTGAGCAGCAGGCAGCTCTGCTGGGTCACGTGCGTTTCCCCATGATGACCCCAGTGCAGCTGTATGAGCTGCCCTTCACCTCCCGCCTCTACAGCAGCCACAAAGAGCTGTTCCACTCTGCCATTCTACTGGGGTTCCAGTTCCACGCACTGAACTTCTCCGCTCTGACTGGGCACGTGGATGGACAGAGTGAGCAGTTCCAGCCCAGGATTTACACTGCCAATCCCTGGAGCGTTAGCTCCAATCTCACAAGCTTGGCCAGGACATATGACAGATATAATTCTTATGAAAGGTCTAAGACATTCAACACCCCTGTACCTATCTCATCCACTTATTCATCTAGATCTATTCCATGGGCTGCTGAAGTCTTTTCAACCGATCAGAGCTGCTTCAACTACGGCTATAAGTGCAAAACATTTTTTGGCCGCCTTCAAATCAGAGAGAATGCGAGAAGCTTCCAGTTCAGCAACCGACTGCTGTTAGCCTGTAGAGGAAGATATGTCTTCCATGTGCAAGAATTCAAGAACGATGAGGCTAGGATCTCAAACAACATTTCCATCCCGTGTCCAGATGACCTTACCTACCTGTTTGTTGTCCGTCCTCAGTATGTCTGAGCTGACTGCCTCATCATCACAGACAGTGTTCCCATGATTCCCCCTGTCTGGAGCTGAATGTAGCTCATTTAAGGTTCATTCATGGTCAGATGGCGCAAGAATTTGTTATTTTAAAATAGTTCAAATGGAAATTGTATTTACTGAATCATTCTGTTTTATCATTTTTGTACTACAGAAAATCTTTCTTTGATGTTGATTGTTATGCTGACGAATAAAAGATTAAACCCTGTGAATCATTTTTTAAATGTTATTGAATTCTTGAAAATGGATAATTTGTCATTAAAATGATTTCAGTTTGAATGTAGCAAGACTCTGTGGAACAGAGAGGCTGCTCTACATAGACTTCAGCTCTGCTTTCAACACAATCTTACCGAGCTGACTGGTCACAAAATTGATGGACTTAGGGCTTTCACAAAAAATCTGCTTCTGGATCAAAAACGTCCTGACAGACCGTTCCCAGAGGGTTAGAGTAGGATCCCCTCACTGATCAGCTCTCAGCATCAGCACCGGCTCCCCACAGGGCTGGGTGTTGAGCCCCCTTCTCTACACCATCTATACCCATGACTGCACCCCAACCCACCCGAGCAATGCCATCATTAAGTTTGCAGATGATACAACTGTGGTGGGGCTCATCTCAGGAGGAGATGAGACTGCATACAGGGAGGAGGTGCAAAGGCTGTCAACATGGTGCACCTTAAACAATCTGGTCCTCAACACCTCCAAGACAAAAGAGCTGTTAGTAGATTTTAGGAGGAAAACATCAGACATGCAGCCTATTGTTATAAATGGGGAGCAAGTGGAGAGGGTATCAGACTTTAGGTTCCTGGGCACTCATATTGAGGAGGACTTTTCCTGGAAACACAACACCAGTGCACTGCTGAAAAAGGCACAACAGAGGCTGTATTTCCTGAGGTTACTCAGGAAAAATAAATTAAAACAGGAACTGTTAGTGTCCTTTTACCGCTGCTCTGTGGAGTCAGTGCTGAGCTATGGCATCTCGCTGTGGTTTGCCAGCTGCACAGCAGCAGAAAGAAAGGTACTCCAGAGGGTCATTAACACCGCACAAAGAGTCATTGGCTGCTCTCTGACACCTATGGAGGACATCTATAGAACACGCTGCCTCAGGAAGGCCCACAGCATCCTCAGAGACTTAACACACCCTGGTCACCACCTTTTTGAACTGTTGCCCTCAGGGAGGCGCTTTCGCACCATCAAAGCAAAAACAGACAGGCTGAGAAACAGCTTCTATCCAAGAGCCATCATAGCACTTAATAATGCACAAATTAAATTTGTATAGTGATATTGTATATATTTGTATTGTTTTTGTTTTTTATTTTTCAATAGCACTGTCTGAGAGCTGCCACCTCAATTTCGTTGCACTTGTGCAATGACAA
This sequence comes from Sprattus sprattus, assembly GCF_963457725.1. NCBI lineage: Eukaryota > Metazoa > Chordata > Actinopteri > Clupeiformes > Clupeidae > Sprattus > Sprattus sprattus. The sequence continues at coordinate 4,246,027 of NC_137915.1, forward strand.
ATAAATATATTCTATTCTATTCTAAAGTGGAGAACAACTGAGCAGGAATGAAAGTCTCAGTTCAATTGTCACAATCAGTATTTGGATTCCACTGGGCCACAAATAACCTATTTTCACCTCTTGAGGGAGCACTGGCCTGTGTGTGTGGGGTGGGGCATGTTATGTTCCTATATGATGTATTTAGTTCTACAATCAACTAGCCTAGCCATATTAATATGCTGTAGTATTTTATTGATTTATATTGATGCTTTCAAAACCACAGAAAATACTTATTTTTGTAAAAGCAATGTGGCAACGAACCCCCACTGAAAGAGTATTATAGTCAAACATTCAGCAAAAACTTTAGTGTATGAAAACAACAGTTTCACTGTATGTGAAGCGCACAATGGTGTATGAATCCCCAAACACGACTTACAAATTCTGCAATTCTGTAAAAACTGTGCAGTGTTGGTAGGTTTGGGCATAACATAACAGAGGTGAGACAGAGAACAGTAGAAAACGGTGCAAACATTAAACGATTACACCAGGGGTGTCAAACATACGGCCCGCGGGCCGGATCAGGCCCACCAGGGTGTCCAGCTCGGCCCGTCGGGTGACTTTGCTAGTGTGAAAAGAAAGACATAAATTGCACAAAAGGCGCTGCAATACCTAATCAGTCCACTGGGGGCCGCACTGTTAAAATAACATTACACTGAGAACCATTAACTAACAGTTAATGAAGCTGCTTGCACCTAGCAGCTAGCTAGCGAACCTTGCTATCTAGCTAACTATCTAGTTGAGAGAACATCCCTGAACAGTTATGGTACATGTCAATTAGTATTATTACCACTACTAGTATAAAACTAGTTTCTCCAACAAATGTGTTAATGTTGAAATAAAATGTTAATATTACCGTCAAAATGTTAATGTAGATTGTCATCACCCTAGCTAGCTATGCTAGATGGATACCTCCCCAGATTTTCTCGACAGAGACGGAATAAAGACTAAACATAAAGAATCTTTGAAGGTAATTAGCTAGTTTGAAATATTATATACAGATCTTACCCAGCGGTGAAAGAACATGACTAGTATGCAAGGGGGAGCTGGTTGCATTTAATGAAGAGCTCGTAGGGTTTGTTTTTGATTGAGACCTGTATGCTTTTGCATTGATTATTGATGTGTCCCCTTCGTTGTTTATCTTAATGTTTTGGATACATCCTTCCACTGCATATTGCAGTCTCTTTTGCAATATGAAATTGCACTTGTTTTCTTAATAAATGTCAAGCGTTGTGAATCAGAATGTCTGTTAAGAATATGGAAGTTTATGAGTACCAACGTTTTGTCACTTTTTTAAACGGTCCAGTAATGGCTTTAAAAACAGCGTAAATGCGATGTCTGCTCCGCTGCAGACGCCAAACGCGTCGCAAGGCGAGGGAATATGCTGAGGAGAGCCATAAACAGTGGGCTGATGTCTTTATGTTTGTGATATATTAGAAAGACCTTAAAATAGGGTTTATCATCCAAAACCTTCACCAATGATTTAAACATAGAGAAATATTGTCATTACGTATTCGTTATTATGCTTTTTGATGATTTTACTGGTCCGGCCCACTTGAGATCAAAGTGGGCAGTATGTGGCCCCTTAACTGAAATTAGTTTGACACCCCTGGATTACACACTTTCCTGGTGTACTAGTAAAACATGGATATATGCATGAAATATATAACATGATTATGGCAGAAGACAAGGTGGCTGTGTGGTTTGACAAGTATGATGGAAAATTACTTGTGCCATTAGTTGCAACTAAGTCTACTAAGTTTACTTGACCACCTGTTGTAACTGAGACAAAGGTACATTTCCACTGAGTCTCTTTGAGCAGTGCATTAGTAAGTGCAGACCAGGTGAAGTTCTGATGCACTGCTTCACTGGCTTCAGCTTCCTATACAGTGATGCAGTGCTTCATAGTTTTTACTAATCACCCAGGTCACATACCTTTACCTTGCACTCCCTTAACCCTGTGTCTGGTTACACGGATTACTTTCGAGTTCCCACTTGCCTGACATTTGGATGGGTATTACCATAGTATATTACCATAGTTACCATAGTTTGCGTTCAAGATTACCTCTGTTTTGTTTCTAACCTCAGTAACAGTTTGGTTCAAAGCCTTAGTTACAGTTATGACCATAGCCTTAGTTACAGTTATGATCATAGCCTTAGTTACAGTTATGACCATAGCCTTAGTTACAGTTATGATCATAGCCTTAGTTACAGTTATGACCATAGCCTTAGTTACAGTTATGATCATAGCCTTAGTTACAGTCATGATCATAGCCTTAGTTACAGTTATGATCATAGCCTTAGTTATAGTTATGATCATAGCCTTAGTTACAGTCATGATCATAGCCTCAGTTACAGTTATGACCATAGCCTTAGTTACAGTTATGATCATAGCCTTAGTTACAGTTATGATCATAGCCTTAGTTACAGTTATGATCATAGCCTTAGTTACAGTTATGACCATAGCCTCAGTTACAGTTATGACCATAGCCTTAGTTACAGTTATGACCATAGCCTTAGTTACAGTTTTGTTTATCGCCCAGTGTGACTCGTGTTTTGATTCGTTCTTCGCCTTGAGTGCCAGTTTCCTGAGTTTCGTAGCCAACAGTGCTTCAAGCCTGCGCCCCTCCGTGGGTTTTGCCTGTGCCAGAGGATAGGTTTCCTCGTCATCTGCGTTTCTACAACCTGTCGTCTCTCTTGTCTGTTTCTGGCTGTCTCCGTTTGCAATAAACTCTGTTCCTCAAGATTACCATCTCTGAGTCGGTTCGTTCCGTGACAAATCCATTTTCAAGAATTCTTTGACATTTACAAAATTATTCACATGTATTCAGAGGGTATAATTTTTTATTGATAAGTGTGCATCACAATCAACATCAAAGGATTTTCTGTAATGCAAAAATGAGTAATAATCAGAATGATTCAGTAAATTAAATTTTCATTTGAATGATTTTAAAATAACACATTGTTGTGTCATCTGCCCATGAATGAAAACTTTAATGAGATACATTCAGCTCCAGACAGGGGGAATCATGGGAATGCTGTCTGTGATGATGGGGCAGTCATTGTGTGTGTGTGTGTGTGTGTGTGTGTGTGTGTGTGTGTGTGTGTGTGGTGTGTGTGTGTGTGTGTGTGTGTGTGTGTGTGTGTGTGTGTGTGTGTGTGTGTGTGTGTGTGTGGTAACAGTCAGACCGTTCAGCGGGAGGCCATAATATGGATCAGAGTGGACAGAACCACTCAGACAGAGCCAACAGAACTCATGCTGTCCCTTCGCCAGTCCGAGCACTACCAACAGAACCACTACTGACCCACCTGAAGATCAGAAAAGGTTGGTTCTGGCTCTGGACCAACAGGAGTCAGTAGAACCACTTCTGTCCTGTCACCAGGAGGAACACTGTGATGCTCAACAGGTAACAGACGAAGTAGACCACATGAATGCACTTGGCCACCTTCCTCACACCTGAAACACAGAAAACATTAGTGATTTCTTCCCTCTTCTCAATAGCTCCCTCTAGAGTCAGCCACTGGAGCTGCACTTAGGATGTCAACTGTCTAAAACACCATGACCTAAAAGGGAATCCTGGAAATCTTACACTGTGCCTGTTGGTTAACCAATACACACGTATAACCACATAGCATGTGATTATGTTACACATGTCCTACTCTTTGGTGACAGGCTGGTGAGTTGAAACGGACTTGTCTTCTAAAGGCTTGTAGTGTGTGCAGTGAGATGTTTTACCCTGCTGGCTGTTAGGCCTGTGGTGTGTGCAGTGAGACGTTTTACCCTGCTGGCTGTTAGGCTTGTCCGTGGGCATCTCCGAAGACCCCACTCGCCCGTCTGGCTTGTCCGTGGGCATCACCGAGGACGGCTCCATGGGTACAAAATCCACCATCTAAACTGCATGTCCACTGCCACTCTCTCCATGTTCAACACTAGCTGCCCTACCGTTGATTGACTCGTGCAAAGGACCCAAAGTATAGCTTCCAGCCTATTGCCTCTCGTTTCGTTTAGTGTCATTATCATGAAATAACGTGATCATTTCATGTAATAACATGATACATATCTTGTAAAAACCTGAAAATATCATTATCATGAAATAACATGATATTTTCATGTTATAACGTGAAAATATCATTATCATGAAATAACGTGATAATTTCATGTAAAAACATGATATTTATCATGTTAAAACGTGAAAAAGATATTGTTAAAACAAGAAACTTTCACGTAATTACTTGATACTGAGACCTTTTTTTTTTTTTTTTTGGCAGCAATACGCTTCCGTAGTCTGAGTAGTCTAAGTTCTAACATATAGAATTAAATTAGCATTTAATTGAAAAAAGGACATCAAAATACACTCACCATCCAGCCAATCCAGACTCCTTGAATCCAGCTCACTGAATAACAGGCAGAAGATCACGATAGGCCCATACAATATGTCTGTTAATGTCGGCATTTTTATGAATGAAATACAGTCTCTATGGAAAAGGCAAACACATACAACGGACCTCCCACACTATCCAAACGCCTCTTCCAGAGGCCAGTTAAATGTTGCTCTGACCTTAGGGTGGTGTGCAAATGATGTCCAATCAGGTGAAGAGTTTAGAAGTCTTCTCTAAATACACCTGAACCTACAATATATTTATATTGGCGATAGCACAAATAGCAACGATAATTAGGGTTGGGTACCGAGAACCGGTACCAATACGGCACCGGTTCCATACAACCGATACCTACCCGGACCGAAATGCAACGCAGATTTCGGTGCTTCCTTTCGGTGCCTGATCAGATTTTTTTTTTTTTTTTTTTTTTTTTTTTTAATTTTTATAATTTAACAAAACTAGCGATAGCTAACGAGATGTAACGTTAGTGGCGTAGATCTTTCTGAGTACGATCTGTATACTTTTTTGTGTTGCTAACAGATTTCGTGGGGCACATATAAAACTGCTCCATCTCCCAATGTAGACTCTCGCCTGTGTCGCTCACGCTGCATTCCGTATGGGACTAGTGGAAACGAGATTTGTGTTGAGTAGTTGCCATGGTAATGGGTTGACTTGCGTGTGGTTTCGGTTTCAAGATAAGTGTGGTTGTTCTAAGCAGAAGTTGGATACGCTTTATTAAACGGAGAGCTACCGTCTCATCCAAAGATATTCCTTCTCAATGTGAGTTCTTAAGAGAGCACTCGGACGCTACAATAACATTGCAACAGTCTGACAGCGAAGAGCAGGCAGCCTTGCACAGAGCAAGCACAAACAGAGCTAGCCATCAATATAACGGAGAAAATGTCAAAAGGTAAACGATCAAAAGTGTGGCTGTATTTCGCACAAAAAGATTCAAACAACGCGACGTGCAGCATATGCAACAACAAAATTGCGTGTTTGGGGGAGAGAACTCAAGAGGCTCTGAAGCTAAACTCTTAAAGGGGCAGTACACATTCACGAAACCAGTGGGTTTAAATAAATGCAAACTAATTAATATTTTTTTTTACTCTGAAGGCAAACATGCTCATATTTCTGCAAAAGTATTACTGAAGTGTGAAGTGTGTGTACAGAGTGTGTTATGTATTTATTTATATTTATTTAAGTATACTGTAAACAGTTGTTATAAGTTAATATATTGTTCATAGTTGAAGTTAAAAGGTTTGAAGCCAAGTGTTTTGTATTTTTATTTATAGTATACCTTAAACAGTTAATATATTGTTAAATTTGAAGAAAACTATTTGCCTTGGCAATAAATAAGCCTAATGTCTTTAATTAAAAAAAAAAAAAAAAAGTATCGGTTCTGGCACCGTTTAGGCACCGGTATCGTTTTAAAAGTATCGGTTATGTACCGGTATCGGAAAAAACCCAAACGATACCCATCCCTAACGATAATAAGTAACATGAGGCATTCTCTGCTAGTCTCACGTGAGCTGTAACGACCTATCAAATGGGCAAAACAGGTTTCCATGTACAATGCCCCGTTATATAGCTACTTGCAAACATTTCATACTAAAACAATGAAACAATAAATAGTTGATACTGGAATAATAAAGATGCTTACCGAGGAAGAAACGGTTTACTCGCAATTGTTTAGATGCAGTGTAGCTATCACGTAGCCTAAATAATACAAATGTTAAGCGGGGTCCGATTGTGAAGTCTAACCTCGAGCAGTAAACGGATACTATAAAAGACAGGGTGTCACTGCATTTGTGGAATAGGATGGGGGAGAGACGAAAGCTGGCCTTAAGCCTACCCTCAGGTTACTTTCCCCCGTAACCTGCAACAGTGGGTTTTGGGGGTGTGGGCAGGCTAGCTTAGACAGAGGAGGCTGTGTTGCAAGACTTTGGGGAAAGTGGAACTCCACCATCCAAAGACGAAAAGAAAATGCTCTAAAAATCAAAGTTTATCAGTAAAAGATTAAGTAAAATAATTTTGATCTGCGTATGAACATTGTGTCTGTTTTTGCTAAAAATCTTAATTTTAGTGATATCAAAAAGGACTGCACTGAGCGAGAAAATGTCTTGGAAATATGTATCGTATTTCATGTGAAAGCCCAATTCTGAGCCACGTGAAGCCAGAAAGCATATACAAATATTTACACAGAGGCATAGCTAAAAGTTGAGAGCCCAGAGAAAAAAACTTTAATTAATATAAAGGATCCAGGTCCACACACCACCAGGGTTCCTATCTAGCACTGGGTTTTCTGAATCTTTCAAGGCTCGCTGCCCCTTGTTACAGCCCTATAGTTATATGATGTCATATTTCTCATAATTACCTTAAAATCTCTCTATCCATATGCTCTCTCTCTTTCCCTCTTTCTCATCTCTCACTCCTCACTCTCTCTTTCTCTCTCTCTCCTGCCCTCACTTAACTACCCCCAGTCCCGGGTGGGGGGATAGCCAGCTGCTTAGCATAACTGCCATTCAGAACCAATGGTAATGCTACCAAGCTAGGCTAGCTAGGTATGCTAACTGTCCGTATACATCGTTAAAAACCACCAAAATACTCATGTCACTGGCTTTAATTTGAGAATGACATGTTAGTAGTACATTTAATATCAGTACAGTTGTTTAATTACTGCTGATATTGACATTTACGGTCTGTAGCCTTGTGGTCTTCTGACTCTGCTATCGTAGCCACCGTAGCCATTATGTCCGCCATTGATTTCGAAATAAAACGCAAAGCTCTGCCTGGCTCCGTCTCTTCCGCTACGTAGACTAGATGGCGGCCGTTGAGAATGGAAAGTGTACCCTGGTTCCACACTCAAAGTTTTGTCCGTTATGAGTACACATACGGGTCCTTTGGGTATACTTCTTTTCGCCGCGATCGAAAACGGAACACCCTACATACTCAAACTAAGGATGGTAGGTACGGAGGGTATGAATAACGGAACAGAGCGCTGGTGAAGGGGGAGCTTAGTGTGGGCAACTTCACCATATTCATAAAACCCCAACCCTGTGTCTCTTAGTGTGGGCAACTTCACCATATTCATAAAACCCCAACCCTGTGTCTCTTAGTGTGGGCAACTTCACCATATTCATAAAACCCCAACCCTGTGTCTCTTAGTGTGGGCAACTTCACCATATTCATGACTAACCCCAACCCTGTGTCTCTTAGTGTGGGCAACTTCACCATATTCATGACTAACCCTGTGTCTCTTAGTGTGGGCAACTTCACCATATTCATGACTAACCCTGTGTCTCTTAGTGTGGGCAACTTCACCATATTCATGACTAACCCTGTGTCTCTTAGTGTGGGCAACTTCACCATATTCAGAAAACCCCAACCCTGTGTCTCTTAGTGTGGGCAACTTCACCATATTCATGACTAACCCCAACCCTGTGTCTCTTAGTGTGGGCAACTTCACCATATTCATGACTAACCCTGTGTCTCTTAGTGTGGGCAACTTCACCACCTTCATGACTAACCCTGTGTCTCTTAGTGTGGGCAACTTCACCACCTTCATGACTAACCCTGTGTGTCTAAAGCTAAATGTATGGCACTCCGAGCCCTCTTTCCGAATCCTCTCCGAGCACCTCTGAGAGGCTCTCGTACGGGAAGTTAGAAAAATGAGTAGGTGCACGACCGCCTCTCCGAGGTGCTCAGAGAGGGTTCGGAGAGAGCGGTTAAAACGTAAGCGTGCGTGCGTGCGTGCGTGCGTGCGTGCGTGCGTGCGTGCGTGCGTGCGTGCGTGCGTGCGTGCGTGCGTGCGTGCGTGCGTGCGTGCGTGCGTGCGTGCATGCGTGGCATGATTGACATATTAGGCTTTTGTTCCCCACTATGTTATGTGAGGACAGGATCCTGGTGGGGCAGTGGTACGTTTGCAGTTTGTGATGTTGATGGTAAGAGGTTCTAATCCCACTGTGGTGAAGTGGATCATACATCTGACCCGTTCAATCAGAGGACTGTGGGCAAGCACACCAGTGTATGTGTAACACTTTTGTGGGATTCTGACTATGAAGCTGATGTCCGGACATAAGCGCCATTTGGGGCAGACAGGAGATGGACACAGACAGGAGATGGACACAGACAGGAGATGGACACAGACAGGACAGGAGATAGACACAGACAGGAGATGGACACAGACAGGACAGGAGATAGACACAGACAGGAGATAGACACAGACAGGACAGGAGATGGACACAGACAGGACAGGAGATAGACACAGACAGGAGATAGACACAGACAGGACAGGAGATAGACACAGACAGGACAGGAGATAGACACAGACAGGAGATAGACACAGACAGGACAGGAGATAGACACAGACAGGACAGGAGATAGACACAGACAGGAGATAGACACAGACAGGAGATAGACACAGACAGGACAGGAGATAGACACAGACAGGAGATAGACACAGACAGGACAGGAGATAGACACAGACAGGACAGGAGATAGACACAGACAGGAGATAGACACAGACAGGACAGGAGATAGACACAGACAGGACAGGAGATAGACACAGACAGGAGATAGACACAGACAGGAGATAGACACAGACAGGACAGGAGATAGACACAGACAGGAGATGGACACAGACAGGACAGGAGATAGACACAGACAGGACAGGAGATGGACACAGACAGGAGATAAACACACAGACAGAAGGTACATATCTGTCCGGCGTGCAGCTTTGGAGAGGAGCGCTGGTGGTGCAGTGGTAGTGTCCACGCTCCACACCACCAAGGTCACCGGTTCAAACCTCAACACAGGAGAGAAGGTGGAGAGTACCTGGTAGACTCAGAGGCCCTAAAGCAGGTGGGATGTCAGGATGGATTGCAAAGAGAAAGACATTGGGGGGCTTACTTGGCCCCCCAAAACAATATAGTAGAAAAGCAGGGGGTTATAGACTTTTTTTTTTTCAGTGACTAGTATGTATATGTATTTATACAGTAGGTAGTAGTGTGGGTTCAAGTCAAGTTGGCCCACTGAAAAAAAAAAAAGTCTATAATCCCCAGCTTTTCTACTGGAAAGTTTCGGGGGGCCAAGTAAGCCCCCCCAAGTATTTCTCTTTGCAATCCATCCAGACATCCCACCAGCCTCTCTCCTGCAGCAAGTACCACCTTCTCTCCTGTGCTGAGGTTTGAACCGGTGTCCTTGGTGGTGTGGAGCGTGGACACTACCGCTGCACCACCAGCGCTCCACTCCAAAGCTGCACGCTGGACACATATGTACCTCCTGTCTGTGTGTCTATCTCCTGTCTGTGTCCATCTCCTGTCTGTGTCTATCTCCTGTCTGTGTCTATCTCCTGTCTGCCCCAAATGACGCTTATGTCCTGACATCAACTTCATAGTCAAAATCCCACAGAGTCAATCAGGGGGTTCACTGCCTGAATTTGTAATGCAACTGGCTCTTTCTGTTCAGGTTCAAATCGAAGGCTTCCTCAGTGAGCTTCACCTCGGAGAGGCGTTCCCTGTTTCCTACTCCGTGAATCGGAGTAGCATAAATTTCGCTTTGGGCAATTTGGGCAACTTCACCACATTCATGAGCAGCCAACCCTGTGTCTCTTAGTGTGGACAACTTCACCATATAAATTAAATGAACTATTATTATTATTATTATTATTATTATATTCGTGACCAACTAACCGTGTGTTTCAAACTCCTCAGTTTCCTGTTGGCTCTCTGTTAGGGGGCACCAGGGATAGCCAATCAAATACTGTCAAAGCAAAGCTGTACGAGCGCAGTGTTAACACACACACACAGCATCATCACCCCACCACATCTGGAAATGTCATTTATTCATGAAACTCAGAGAGGTGACTTTAACGGGGGGTCACACACACTGTGACATCAGAGAGGTGACTTTAACAGTGGGTCACTCCAGCTGTGGGATCAGTTTAGAGAAAGCTGAGGTATGCCAAGACATAGAATTTACTTTAGAGAAAGAGAGATAACACTGACACTGTGAGAGTTGGTGTGTGTGAGTGAGTGAGTGAGTGAGAGAGAGCTAACTGACACTGTGAGAGTTGGTGTGTGTGAGTGAGTGAGTGAGTGAGAGAGAGCTAACTGACACTGTGAGAGTTGGTGTGTGTGAGTGAGTGAGTGAGTGAGAGAGAGCTAACTGACACTGTGAGAGTTGGTGTGTGTGAGTGAGTGAGTGAGTGAGAGAGAGCTAACTGACACTGTGAGAGTTGGTGTGTGTGAGTGAGTGAGTGAGTGAGAGAGAGCTAACTGACACTGTGAGAGTTGGTGTGTGTGAGTGAGTGAGTGAGTGAGAGAGAGCTAACTGACACTGTGAGAGTTGGTGTGTGTGAGTGAGTGAGTGAGTGAGAGAGAGCTAACTGACACTGTGAGAGTTGGTGTGTGTGAGTGAGTGAGTGAGTGAGAGAGAGCTAACTGACACTGTGAGAGTTGGTGTGTGTGAGTGAGTGAGTGAGTGAGAGAGAGCTAACTGACACTGTGAGAGTTGGTGTGAGTGAGTGAGTGAGTGAGAGAGAGAGAGCTAACTGACACTGTGAGAGTTGGTGTGTGTGAGTGAGTGAGTGAGTGAGAGAGAGCTCACAGACACTGTGAGAGTCGGTGTGTGTGTGTGTGTTAAATTATAGACACTGTGAGAGTCAAGGTGTGTGTCCGCTTGTTGAAGATGGCGGTGGCAGTCTCCTCGAATCCATTATTAGCTCAGTCCTCGAGTCATCATTTGCCTAGATCTCAGACTCTTAGAGGTCTAAAGCCACCATACTTCATAAGGACAGCGCATCACACACACACTATAGGTGTCTATATTAGAGAATGACCCTACTACACACACACATGCATCACACACACATTAGAGGTGTCTATATTAGAGAATGGCCCTACTACACACACACATGCATCACACACACATTCTAGGTGTCTATATTAGAGAATGGCCCTACTACACACACACATGCATCACACACACATTATATAGGTGTCTATATTAGAGAATGGCCCTACTACACACACACATGCATCACACACACATTATATAGAGCTCCTGCGTCACGTGACTTTTGATTGTCGGACGCCATTTTGGCAGTAAACATTACGACCGGCGCCAGCCTTGAAGAGTTCATACCGAGCGAATATACGTTTATAACTAATAATAATAAATAAATAAAATATAAATTAAGGTTGAAAATGACAGCCACTTAGGTTGGGTACGTTCAAAAACACAAACTAGCAAGTTACAGATGCACTGTAGTAGCTACCCAAGATAATAAACAAACATGCTAACGTGACACTGCCGTACCTAGTCAAGCTAATAAACAAACAATGCTAACGTGACACCGTCTATCAAACTGGGATAATTTAATACTTACCCTTGGGGAACGTGGAACTCCACAATCCAAAGACGAAATAAAAAATGCTCTAAAAATTAAAGTTCATCAGTAAAAGATTAAGTAAAATAATTTTGATCTGCGTTTGAACATTGTGTCTGTTTTTGCTAAAAATCTTAATTTTAGTGATATCAAAAAGGACTGCACTGAGCGATAAAATGTCTTGGAAATATGTATCGTATTTCATGTGAAAGCCCAATTCTGAGCCACGTGAAGCCAGAAAGCATATACAAATATTGACCCAGAGGCATAGCTAAAAGTTGAGAGCCCAGAGAAAAAAAAAAAATTAATATAAAGGATCCAGGTCCACACACCACCATGGGTTCCTATCTAGCACTGGGTTTTCTGAATCTTTCAAGGCTCGCTGCCCCTTGTTACAGCCCTATAGTTATATGATGTCATATTTCTCATAATTACCTTAAAATCTCTCTATCCATATGCTCTCTCTCTCTTTCCCTCTTTCTCATCTCTCACTCCTCACTCTCTCTTTCTCTCTCTCTCTCCTGCCCTCACTTAACTACCCCCGAGGGCTCTGGTCTGAGCTTGGCCACGATGACTGAGCCCTGGATGAATCCCCTGCTCTCTCTCTCTAAGCCGCTACTCCCTTTAAACATCTGCATCTCTCTCCAATGCACTACTCCACTGGAACATCTGGAGCCTCACCACTGCCAGGATTGTAGAACATCTGATCTGAAAAACACATCATTGCTTAAGAGAAAGGTCTCATTTCTGATTTGTAGATTTCTATTTGTAGATTGGGAAGTTCTAGAGGGGAGTGAGTGAATTATTCACAGTGAGATAAGGGTTGTTGTGACTTTAAGGCTCAAGGCTCAAAGTCAGCACAGAACACAGCAGTAATGAGTGTGAAGGCATGTCACACATACCTATCCACCATACATCTTTTATAGTTCATCCTGTAGACATTGAGTGACCAAAAAAAGATATAATCAGTGCAAATCAATTGATTATCACTAAGAATAGGTACACCTGGGTTCAGATTGCTAATGTTTTCACACTATGCCTCTTGGAATACATTTAGGAATGTAATTATAATAGATGAATAACAATTCACAAATCAAAGTTACTGAAACACCTTCATTTAGGGGTCTGATACACAATCATTAGGAATATGAAGGGTAATTAGGGTATTATTTGACTACATCAGGAAGTAAGCATATTTGTTACACAACAAATTAAACACATGGAGCATATCAGATGTCAGAGCCACAATGACCTTGAACCACAAACAGAGAAGAGGTTGGCCAGGACCAGGGGTACATGAGGACACGTACAAACACATAATCATTAACTCACTGCAAGACCAACTCCACTTACCTCATCATTCAAACATTACTTAATTATTATAATTCATGACATTATTAAAACCTTATTCTCACATCAACATGGAGTCACAGTTAACCTTTTTTCAGCTCTTGAGGGAGCACTGGCCTGTGTGTGTGTGTGTGTGTGGGGGGGGGGGGGGGGGGCATGCTATGTTCCTGCTTTATATGATGAATTTAGTTCTACAATCAACTAGCCTAGCCATATTAATATGCTGTAGTATTTCATTGATTTATATTGATGCTTTCTTTCAAAACCACAGAAAATACGTATTTCTGTAAATGCAATGTGGCAACGAACCCCACTGAAAGAGTAGTATAGTACAATCTTCCGCAAATTCTTTAGTGTCTGAGTGAAAACAACAGTTGGACTACGGCATGTGAAGCACACAATGGCGTATGAATCCCCAAACACGTCTTACAAATTCTGCAATTATGTAAAAACTGTGCGTTGGTAGGTTTGGGCATAACATAACAGAGGTGACACAGAGAACAGTTTAAAACGGTGCAAACATTAAACGATTACCCACTTTCCTGGTGTACAAGTAAAACATGGATATATGCATGAAATATATAACATGATTATGGCAGAAGACAAGGTGGCTGTGTGGTTTGAAAAGTATGATGGAAAATTACTAGTGCCATAAATTGCGACTAAGCCAAGTTATGGCTTTTACTTGACCACCTGTTCTTACTGAGACAAAGGTATATTTCCACTAAGTCTCTTTGAGCAGTGCATTAGTGCAGACCGAGTGAAGTTCTGATGCACTGCTTCACTGGCTTCAGCTTCCTAGACAGTGATCCAGTGCTTCATAGTTTTTACTAATCACCCAGGTCACTGTACCTTTACCTTGCACTCCCTTAACTCTGTGTCTGGTTACACGGATTACTTTCGAGTTCCCGCTTGCCTGACATTTGGATGGGTATTACCATAGTTTATTACCATAGTTTGCGTTCAAGATTACCTCTGTTATGTTTCTAGCCTCAGTTACAGTTTTGTTCAAAGCCTTAGTTACAGTTATGATCATAGCCTTAGTTACAGTTATGACCATAGCCTTAGTTACAGTTATGATCATAGCCTTAGTTACAGTTATGACCATAGCCTTAGTTACAGTTATGATCATAGCCTTAGTTACAGTTTTGTTCATAGCCTTAGTTACAGTGATGATCATAGCCTTAGTTACAGTTATGACCATAGCCTTAGTTACAGTTATGATCATAGCCTTAGTTACAGTTATGACCATAGCCTTAGTTACAGTTATGACCATAGCCTTAGTTACAGTCATGACCATAGCCTTAGTCACAGTTATGATCATAGCCTTAGTTACAGTCATGATCATAGCCTCAGTTACAGTTATGATCATAGCCTTGGTTACAGTTATGACCATAGCCTTAGTTACAGTTATGACCATAGCCTTAGTTACAGTTTTGTTCATAGCCTCAGTTACAGTTATGACCATAGCCTTAGTTACAGTTATGATCATAGCCTCAGTTACAGTTATGATCATAGCCTCAGTTACAGTTATGATCATAGCCTTGGTTACAGTTATGACCATAGCCTCAGTTACAGTTATGAGCATAGCCTTAGTTACAGTTATGACCATAGCCTCAGTTACAGTTATGACCATAGCCTTAGTTATAGTTTTGTTTATCGCCCAGTGTGACTCGTGTTTTGATTCGTTGTTCGCCTTGAGTGCCAGTTTCCTGAGTTTCGTAGCCAACAGTGCTTCAAGCCTGCGCCCCTCCGTGGGTTTTGCCTGTGCCAGAGGATAGGTTTCCTCGTCATCTGCGTTTCTACAACCTGTCGTTTGTCTTGTCTGTTCCTGGCTGTCTCCGTTTGCAATAAACTCTGTTCCTCAAGATTACCATCTCTGAGTCGGTTCGTTACGGCACAAATCCATTTTCAAGAATTCTTTGACATTTACAAAATGACTCACATGTACTCAGAGGGTATAATTTTTTATTTATAAGTGTGCATCACATGTGTGTGTGTGTGTGTGTGTGTGTGTGTGTGTGTGTGTGTGTGTGTGTGTGTGTGTGTGTGTGTGGTAACAGTCAGACCGTTCAGCGGGAGGCCATAATATGGATCGGAGTGGACAGAACCCCTCAGACAGAGCCAACAGAACTCATGCTGTCCCTTCGCCAGTCCGAGCACTACCAACAGAACCACTTCTGACCCACCTGATGATCAGGAAAGGTTGGTTCTGGCTCTGGACCAACCGGAGTCAGTAGAACCACTTCTGTCCTGTCACCAGGAGGAACACTGTGATGCTCAACAGGTAACAGACGAAGTAGACCACATGAATGCACTTGGCCACCTTCCTCACACCTGAAACACAGCAAACATTAGTGATTTATTCCCTCTTCTCAATAGCTCCCTCTAGAGTCAGCCACTGGAGCTGCACTTAGGATGTCAACTGTCTAAAACACCATGACCTAAAAGGGAATTCCGGAAATCTTACACTGTGCCTGTTGGTTAACCAATACACACGTATAACCACATAGCATGTGATTATGTTACACATTTCCTACTCTTTGGTGACAGGCTGGTGAGTTGAAACGGACTTGTCTTCTAAAGGCTTGTAGTGTGTGCAGTGAGATGTTTTACCCTGCTGGCTGTTAGGCCTGTGGTGTGTGCAGTGAGACGTTTTACCCTGCTGGCTGTTAGGCTTGTCCGTGGGCATCTCCGAAGACCCCACTCGCCCGTCTGGCTTGTCCGTGGGCATCACCGAGGACCCCACACACCCGTCTGTCCACACGCGCAGGAGGAAACTCACAAAGATAGTCTCCAGCAGACTCAAAGCCACGAACGTGAAGACCCCAATACAGTAGATTCCTAAGAGGAAACACACACACACACACACACACACACACACACACACACACACACACGTGAAGACCCCAATACAGTAGATCCCTAAGAGGAAACACATATTTACTGATTAACACAGTAGTATGTATTACAGTTTAATACTGTAAGTATGTATTTGAGCTTATCAATGTTAGTATGTATTTGAGTTTATAAATGTAAGTATGTATTTGAGTTTATCAATGTAAGAATGTATTTGAATTTATAAATGGAAGTCTGTATTTGAGTATGTCTGTTTGCTTTCCAATTGCTCTGGTTATCTTTGAACTGTGGCTGTCTTTAAAGTCACAATTGTAAATAATTATTGTGAATCACCTTTCACGATTACCTGGTGATTAACATCTTTTAATCACATTATATTCGTCACTTTTGGTCCCATGTTACCATTTTAACATGTTTACCTGGGTCCTTTTACTGATCCTACTGACCAATCCAGTAGCATGCCTTATGACTGACGAACAGACTGACCAATGAGAGACATGATGTCATGATTGACAAGCAGACTCACCAATCAGAGGCATGTTTTCGTCAGTGGAGGGCAACATGTCATGGAGGATGAGCAGTAAGACGGAGATGGCCAATAGGACGGTGACCTTGAAGCTCAGCTTCTCCCCTCCTGATTCGCTGATGAAGAACGAAGCCAGATCCAGAATCAGGAAGTAGAGCACAGGAAGTAGGAAGATGACAACGTACAGGAGGGGCCGCCTCCTGATGATGATCTGAAGGGGCAGAGCGAGCAAAAGAGAGACAGAGAGGGAGAGAGAGAGAGACAGAAAGTGGGAGAGAGAGAGAGAGAGAGAGAGGGGGAGAAGGAGAAAGAGAGGGAGGGAGGGAAGGAGGGAGGGAGAGAGGGAGAAAGGGAGAGAGAGAGGGGGAGAGAGGGAGAGACAGAGAGTGGGAGGGAGAGAGAATGAAAGAGGGAGAGAGGGAGAGAGAGAGTGAACGGCGGAACATTCGAAATTGTCACTTTTGTTGCCGGCGCAAACAAAGGCGTCAGAGATGAGAAATTGTCTCGTACTCACAACCCACTCTCAATGACTTAAAACTTTATTTTTTAAAGTAAATGACAACAGCTTTGTTTATTCTGGAGGCAGAACCTATATCTTCAGGACCAACTTCACCAGCGACAGCCATCAAAACTAACTCTATTGTTATTGAGGCTTGATCGTACCGTGTAGACCACCTTTTCTGATCTCCAATCAGTTTAGACGTCATAAGATCGGCTGATCGTACCGTGTAGTAGACCACCTGTTCTGATCTCCAATCAGTTTAGACGTCATAAGATCGGCTGATCGTACCTTGTATTAGACCACCTGTTCTGATCTCAAATCAGTTTAGACGTCTTAAGATCGGCTGGC
>NC_137915.1:4268414-4285914 GCF_963457725.1 Sprattus sprattus
TCAGAGAGCAATTCATCTGGACACAATGGGAGGAGGTCAGGTGTCTGCAGTCCGTAGGCAGGTGAGTATTTTCAGGTGAGATTTCAGAGATAGACATATGTAGGTCTTCTTTAGTTTCTATAGAAACGCCAGACTCCTCATGTAATGTCATCTCAGACACACGCCCAGATACACACACACACACTCATACACACACATACACGCACGCACACACATACACGCACGCACACACATACACGCACGCACACACATACACGCACGCACAAACACACACGCACGCACTCGGGGAAGCTTGATTTTTAACAGGCCCTTAGATACAAAGGCCCTGCTAGAATATGAAAGTCACTTCTACAAAAACCCAGAAACCTCAGGCGGACTTACCCTACCACATTTTCAAGTGTCTTATTGGTCAGCAAATATACATTGCATACGGTACTGGCCACATTGCCATTATGGCCTTAGTGACACGGTCCCGACCTGGGTAAAATGGAAGCATTATGCAGACCAATGCCTCTTGATTGACTGGCTTGTGCACAGCTGCCTATGCCCTCTCTCAAACCAGACTGTGGTCCTGTAGTTAGTCAGTCATTGAGAATTTGGAAACAGTTTAAACGTCGCTATGGAATCAAAGCCATTTCTATATGCTCTCCTTGCAATGATTATCCGGCCTTCCCCCCCATCACTGCAAGACAATGCATTTGAGCTGTGGCGCAGGAAAGGCATTGGGGAATCTATACATAGATAAAACATTTGCCCCCTTCTCTCAACTATCCCTACATTTTCAGCTCCCTAACACTCACCTTGTCAGATACTTCCAGATTCGGGATTTTGTGCAAAAGAAGTTTAAAGGCTCTCCAGCCCTCCTGAGAAACTTCTAGATAGTGTTAGAATTAGGTGTTTTTCATATACTTTACACTCATATGAATCCCCCCCCCTCACAAGAATGTATCATATTCTCGCCACCTTCATTAACACACGAATGGTCAGCAAGACCCTCCCTGACTGCAGACATACACACCTTTTCATATATAGGTAGACCCCATGCCCAGCATGCACCCAACTTGCAACTCAGACTTTGATCGTTGCGGATAGAGAGTGCTCGTCTAAATGATAGGGCTATCTGTATTAGCTATCTGTATCAGATTGACAATCTAGGGTCCATGTAAACGAGGCTTTACACCGTGAACCAGACCTCAGACACACCCATTATGCTAAATTGTGTATTCTATATGGCTTAAAATGAGTGAATAATATGTGCCACAGGTGACCCAGACCTTCTAAGATTGTTGTTTGCCAGCCATCAACAGAACAGAAGACTAAAAAAAACATAATTTGCAGGCGATTGGGAAGTTGAGCGAGTGAATGTGACGGCTGTAATGGAGGTGTGTGTGTACATCAACCATTGAACAGGGGGGCGTGGCCAGAGTGGAGTTCAGCACAGGCGTGACATTTTCTTTGTGGGGGGCGCCAGGAGTGAAGCTTGCCTATGCCGCGAAATGTGCTAGGGCCGGCCCTGTATTTAGTCCTCCAATCTATTAGCCTAGCCATATAGCAATATTAAAATGCTGTAGTATTTTATTGATATACTGTATATTAATACTTTCTTTTAAAACCACAGAAAAAAAAACGTATTTTTGAAAAGCAATGTGGAAAAGATCCCCATTGAATGAGTAGTAAAGTCTAACATTCAGCTAAATCTGGGTATATCTACAGGTGTGATTAATCAATTAGGGAAAGGATGACAGGGAACACATGGTTCTTACCGTAGCTGTGAAACCCACTTCACCGACATTGTCTTGTCTAAGCAAACAGCACTGGGTGAAAACACCAATTTTATGTGCATATGTCTACCTTTAAAATAAACAGGAACACCACCCAAAGAGAGCTCATGCCTGGACAAAGGATTATTTCCTACGCGTTGGGAACACTTTTCCCGTCCACACTGAGGCTTATAGGATAGCCTCCACACCTATTGAACCCAGTGGAATCCGAATACTGATTGATTACAACTGAACTAAACTTTCATTCTTGTTCTACACTTGAATCTTGCTATATTCAACCTGAAATCGTTTAAATGACTTATGATCTATTTTCAAGAATTCTTTGACATTTACAAAATGATTCACATGTACTCAGAGGGTATAATTTTTTATTCATAAGTGTGCATGACAATCAACATCAAAGGAAGATGTTCTGTATCACAAAAATGATTAATAAGAATGATTCAGTAAATACAATTTCCATTTAAATGATTTTGGAATAACACATTCTGGAATCATCTGACCATGAATGAAAACTTTAATGAGCTACATTCAGCTCCAGACAGGGGGAATCATGGGAACACTGCCTGTGATGATGGGGCAGTCACCTCAGGCATACTGAGGACGCACAACAAACAGGTAGGTAAGGTCATCTGGACACGGGATGGAAATATTGTTTGAGATCCTAGCCTCATCGTTCTTGAATTCTTGCACATGGAAGACATAACTTTCTCTACAGGCTAACAGCAGTCGGTTGCTAAACTGGAAGCTACTCACATAGTCTTTCTTTTGAAGGCGGCCAGAAAATGTTTTGCAGTTCAAGCCGTAGTTGAGGCAACTCGGATCAGTTGAAAAGACTTCAGCAGCCCATGGAATAGATCTGGATGAATAAGTGGATGAGATAGGTACAGGGGTGTTGAATGCCTTTTGCCTTCCATTAGAATTATGTCCTCCATATTGTCCGCCATATTGTCCGCCATATTGTCCTCCATATTGTCTGCCATATTGTCCTCCGTATTGTCTGACGAATTGGTTGTTAGAATTATATCTCACGGTCAAGCTTGTGATATTGAGGCTAACGCTCCAGGGATTGGCAGTGTAAATCCTGGGCTGGAACTGCTCACTCTGTCCATCCACGTGCCCAGTCAGAGCGGAGAAGTTCAGTGCGTGGAACTGGAACCCCAGTAGGATGGCGGAGTGGAACAGCTCTTTGTGGCTGCTGTAGAGGCGGGAGGTGAAGGGCACCTCATACAGCTGCACTGGGGTCATCATGGGGAAACGCACGTGACCCAGCAGAGCTGCCTGCTGCTCAGGGTTCACCTCCTCACCTTGTGCCAGCATCCAGGCATCCAGCGCACCCAGCAGCCAGGCCTCGTCTGGCAGCACCAGGTCTGAGCGGACCAGCAGACCCTTCAGGAGCTCCTCTGGAAGGCTCTCCCACTGTGCTGAAGCCACCAGCGGCTCCACATTCCAGCCCAGGTAGCTCAAGACGTTCTCACGGAGCAGGTCATCACCGGACCGCCCAGCGTACCTGCACAGCGCCACCTGCGTGCGGAAGGAGGAATCTTCAGGCAGAAGGGGCACAAAGAGACGTCCAATGTCCTCCATCAGACGCTCTGCACCAAACTCAGAAGCCAGCTGATGAAGACACTGCATGGAGGTGGAGGTGACTGTGATACTGCGTGTGTAGAGGTACCTGTTGGGGGCAACCAGGAGGTCAGTGAGCCACTCCATGGGTGAGACAGCATGAGGGCCATGATGAATATTACAGACCTACAAAACCTTCTTAAGGCTCAAAAAAACTAGAAATAATGGAAGTAATATGAGACTAATAATTGTGCAGTGAAATGATTGACATCATACCGTATAAAGTTCCTGATGAAAGGTTGGCAGTTCAAGCTGATGTCCATTTCATAGCTTGAGTTGTTTGTGACAAATTTGGGGAAGAGAGAGAGAACCAGGCTGTGCACACAGATACTCTCTTTTGTGTTGCTAGCAGGGGCCTGAGGTGTCTCCACTTCCAGTGAATCTTCCGGGGGGTAGGAGAATGTGAGGGTGAAATCACAACCCTTGCCACTGTCAAACAGCTCCCCCAGCTGGCCAGAGAGCTCAATGCTGTGATCCAGAGGGTAGCTCTTGGTGTTGTTAAAAGCTGGATCTGTGAGGATAGGCACAGTCAGTAGCATGGTTAATCATGTTCCTTTGTAATATGATGAAGTCTTAAGCCAACCGGATATTTGCTAGATCTTTATTGGTCTGATCGTCCACGGTACACATGTTTGTATTACTTTCAGTGTATGGATGGACAAATTCATTGGGGTGGATTAATTCAATGTTTTGTCAAACTTCATTCTTCATATCTGATAACTTCATAACACTTCTCAGTTCCTTACTATGAATAATTGATATATTGAGCTAAGGTTGTTTAAGATGGTGTTTAGTCAGCAGTTTGTTTATGTTTTAGTAGGGGGCTTACCAACGTCACACACCACACCAGCATCCTCTGTATGGGCGCAGTCAGTCACTCCCCAGCCTTTGAAGGCACAGCTACTCAGGGACTTCTCACTGCCTTTGCATCCTAGATCATCCAGCCATATTTTTCCAGAACCTGAAAACCGCATAAATATACAAACATTGTGGTTGTTGTGTAAAAGCTAGAAAGAAGACACCTCTTCCTAAAACCTTTGTATGTTGTGTTTGTTTAAATGCTCTTGTAAATAAAGAGTCCTCTCATCTAAGTGGGGCGCACAACATTTTACAGTTTGGTCCATGAGAGTTTCAGCTGGGCCATACAGGCTTGCAGCACCATTTTCATTCTTAAAATGGCAGTTGGGAGACTGGTGATCCAGATGACTAACCTTGTCCGAACTTCCCTCCTGGTTCTGCAGAAAGGGCACCACGGAAACCCAAATGGGCGCACACCACCTGCGCCTCCTCCGTCCCCCAGCCATCATCACACACCGTCCCCCAGCTGCCAGCGTGGAACACCTCCACCCGCCCCTCTGATGGCCACCTCCCACCCACCAGACGAACATCGCCCTCCTGTACTTGCCGTCGCCCACCTGAAGAGGGAGACATCCACAGGCAAACAGAAATCAGACCAAACCATTTGAGCCACAACCATCACAATTTCTAATACACACAACATTAAAGCCAATTCATTTCTGTGTGCGTGTGCATGCGTGTGTGTGTGTGTGTGTGTGTGTGTGTGTATGTGTGTGTGTGTGTGTGTGTAACCTCACGCTTTTCTTCTCCATGTGTAAGTACTGATGAATACAAACAAACATGTAGAAACAAGTGCACGCTACATATTGCATCACAATTGAGGATCAAATCTGAAATCTGACTCTTTGAATAGTCTGAGAAGTTTGTTAGTCAGTTGTAAAACGTATGCTACTGTGAAAAACAATAATTGACACAATAAGATTATACTACGTATTTGCATTTAATTGAAAACAGGACATCAAACACTCACCATCCAGCCAATCCAGACTCCTTGATTCCAGCACACTGAATAACAGGCAGAAGATCACGATAGGCCCATACATGCCTGTTAATGTCGGCATTTTTATGAGTGAAATACAGTCTCTGTGGAAAAGGCAAACATACAAAATTGAAAGGGGGAACCTGCAAGACTATCCAAACTTAACTTCCTGAAACAAGATAAATGTATTCTCTTAATACAAGCTACAAACACACACACACACACACACACACACACACACACACACACACACACATAAAGAAAGAGAGATATATATTGATGATAGTCATGAAAAGAAAGAGAACGGGACAAAAACAATAGCAGCTCGTTATCTTACCTAGAGCAGTCAACGAATTCTACACAAGACGGCGTTTCACTGCATTTATAGGATAAGGGGTGGCCTACGAAACCTGTTCTCCGACTTAACCATAAGTTTCATTTCCCTGTAAACCGCGTCAGGATGTTTTGACAAAAGGCTATGTTGCAATACTTTTGGGAAAAGTGGAACCTGAACTGAAAGATGAAGTGAAATAATTGTGGCCTGGGTCTGGACATTGTGTCATACATATCATCCTGATTTTCAGTGTATCCAAAATTATTCTGCACATCAGGAGAATATGCTGTTCCCGCTCGCAATGCAGGGAAGGGCATATGCAGAAGGTTTGTGCCCAGTCACACCAAAGATTGTTCAAAACTGTCTTGGAATATAAACATGAGGAAACCCAGGCTACCAATATATTGCAATCATTTGGCATATGCCCGTTGACGGGGTGCGGTTGGAGATTGATCAACGATGTCATATTATTTTCGAGGTCTTTAATGCATTATCAGAATGAG
The DNA here is from genome assembly GCF_963457725.1 of Sprattus sprattus. Taxonomy (NCBI): domain Eukaryota; kingdom Metazoa; phylum Chordata; class Actinopteri; order Clupeiformes; family Clupeidae; genus Sprattus; species Sprattus sprattus. The sequence continues at coordinate 4,274,496 of NC_137915.1, forward strand.
GCCCCTTTTTAAATTCTTATTCATTTGAGACCCGGCGCTATTCCTAAAATAACCGGGCTTTAGCCCCAGAGGCCCAGGCCTACAGTGGAATGGAAATTTTAAAGGAGAATCAACAACTGAATGGTAATTTGAGACATAGTGTCAAGATGAGAATGAAGGAGACTGAGATTAATCTAGAGAATCCTCCATTGTATAAATAAATATCCACATCTGTCTAAACTTTGCTTTTTCTATTTTAAACGTGTCTACCTGCATGAAGGCAAATCTGTGTCAAGTGGAACGTCCAAAGGTGCATTGATTAAGAGATCTATGCATTGTTACTTGGCATTGTTACGTCACGCTCAGTACCTATAAAACCGGATGGCCAGACTTGATTGTCAGTTTTTGCAACAAGACAAGTGGCTTATTATTTACGAAAAATAATACCAGAAAACACAGACTACATACAGCATTGAAATATGGTGAGTTTCCTTTAGGTAGATCAAACATGGTCTGAATGGAGTCAGATACTCACACTGTAAACAATATGGGACCATCAGAGTATGATGAATGGTAAACTGTTATTGGTTACCAAGGGTCTTAAATGAAAGTTACCCCACCCAGAGGGATTCTAGTCAGCCATTTTAAAGCAGCTTTTAGCATAGGCTCCAGATCATGTCAGAGCCAATTCTTTAGTATTTGCTGAGACTAATATTATGTTTCTAACAAGGTTTTGCTTTTCAAGGTTAAAATGGACGAGTTTAGTGCAAGCTTCCACACTCAGTTGACTGAGCCTATGAGAATGGAGTTAGGAAGTGTCCTCGCAGACCAGGATGAAGTGGCGAAAATTGCCTTGAACATGCTGCTCTCTGATATCGAGGCTATGGAGGGAGATAGGAGGTTGGAGCAACAGCAGTGGCAGATGGAGAAAGAGGAGTTGAAGTTGGAGATAGAAGCAGCTCGCAAAGAGGGGCAAATACAATGCCAGGCTGCCGTTGAAGGAATGGCTGCAAGGATAAAGAAAGAGAACGTGGAGAGGCTGGAAGAGAGGGAGCAAATGGAGGCTGAACACAAGAGCCTCATCGCAAAGATGAAAAGGGATGAAGAAGAGAGAGACACATCCAGCAAGAAGGTGACGGAGGCTTTAATGAAGGAGGTGGAAACTCTGGTGGCCTCCAGGGACCAGCAGCTTAAAGCAATGAAGGAAGATTACGAGGAGGCCACAACTGACTTGAATCTAAGGCTGAGGGAGAAACATGAGACAATCTTATCGCTTGAAGAGGAAAGGGATCAATTGAAAGCGAGTTTGCTGAAGGACTCTGAGAGATGGCAAAGAAGGACCAAGGAGATGGAAGACCTGGTCTTGTCTGGAGCGGTGACAACTGCTGTTATCAAACAGAGGCTGATGGCAGAATTGAGGAGTCATGCTGAGACATGGATGTTTGGAAATGTAATTTATTCTTTTTTTCTTTTAACTTGAAATTAATGAATCTTCTTTTCCATTAAATTATAATGTTTTAGTTGAGTATCGTTTTTAGTACAGCACTGCCCGGGTGACAGGGCTTAACTTAATCTCTGGATTCCTTTGTCTGTTTGTATTCCTCAGGCTTCAGAAAGTTCCACAGATGGCCATATGATGAGAAGCAATGTACCTAATGTTTTCCTCAAGTGGAGGATTCGAAATGAATGGAAAAAACTCCAGGGGAATCAGGCCTTCCTCAATGATGACCTTCAGGTACTATACATGTTTGCACCTTTTAAAACTGCCTTTTGTTAATCTGCTATGCTTTAAAGTCTTCAAAATGTAACCATGTTTCTGTCCCAACATTGCCTTGTTTTCAGAATGTCTGCCTTAGCAAAGACATTGAGACATTGATACTCTCAACCAATGCTGCTCAAGATAAGATTCACCAGAAGTTCAGGAAAAAGATTGACAAAATCAGAAATGAGGCCAAGGGGAAGGAGGCTAAACTAGTTCAAGCTAAATTGAAAGAGACGTCAAAGCTTGAGAAAAAGAAAAGAGAGAAAATGTATACGATTCAACAGGCTGAGCTGAAGGAAGAGAGGAAAAGGCAACTTAAAGAAATAAAGCAGAGAGAGCAAACTCAGATAAAGGAAGCGAAAGAGAAGGAAAAGGCAGAAGCGAAAGAACAGCGTGAGGCAAAACGGGCCGAAACAGAAAGTAGAGGTCAGGATGAATCCCACAGGAGGAAGTTCTTCAGGGCATGCTTCTAGGTCAACTGAAGGTCAACAGCTTAAGAGAGCAAGGAGGAACACTTTGTCCCTGTGCCCTCTCCCCCCCTCTCTCTCCTGCCCTCACTTAACTTAACCGACTTAACCATAAGTTTAATTTCCCTGTAAACCGCGTCAGGATGTTTGGACTGCAAGTCGAGACAATAGGCTATGTTGCAAGACTTTTGGGAAAAGTTGATCCTGAACTGAAAGATGAAGTGAAATGATTGTGGCCTGCGTCTGGACATGTGTCCATCGAAACATTTACATATCATCTTGATTTTCAGTGTATCCAAAACTCTTTGTATCCAAACATCTTTGTCCCTGTGCCCTCTCCCCCTCTCTCTCTCCTGGCATCACCCTGTTCCCTCTCTCTCCCCCTCTCTCTCTCCTGCCCTCACCCTGTGCCCTCTCTCCCCCTCTTTCTCCTGCCCTCACCTAACTACCTCTGGGGCTCTGGCCTGAGCTTTGGCCAACCTCATCCCTACAGGATCAAAGATCGTCTGATCTGAAACTCATTATTGCTTAAGAGAAATAAAGATGCTATTATGCACATTTCTGATTCAGTTGCCTCACTTTCATTTGTACGTTGAGGAGGGGGTGTGAATGTAAGTAAGTAAGTAAGACTTTATTTATATAGCACATTTCGTACAAGGGTTGCAGTTCAAAGTGCTTTACATAAAATCAATAAAATCAAGCAGCAAGAGCAATACATGGCGTTAAATAATCATCAACATCGAATAAAAACATGATGTTCAGATAGGCTTCTTGGATTACTAAAATCATGATTAAAGGTATAAAAGGAATAAAACCCTTCTGAAATAGTAAAAAAAAGTGAAAGTTACAGTTTGGTGTCTGATGCCTACAACCCTCCAAGCTCCTGTCCACAGAATGACCAATTAACAAATAAACTCACATGAAGCCACAGAAAGTAGATCTTGCACTAATAGTGTGTTTATTACATCGTCCCTTATTAAACCTGTAATGGACCCCCCCAGATTGTCCTTGTGACTGTGAGTTGAGAGAACTGCCATATATCTGTCTGTGTTTTACTAGCCGAGTGTGTGAGTTAGTGCAGTGATTTCAGAGTCATCTGTGATCTTGTGCCTTCAGCAGCACCTTCAGAAGGTATGTTCTGCTGTACAGGCATACAGGGTGACATCAATATTAGAATAAAGCATGGCACACACAATTCAATCCACAGCAGTGAACCTCACTCGCCCCTTAATCAACACTGTGGTCTGTGGCCATTGCTGTGAGGACTGCTGTGGTGAGGTAGCCTGACGATGTCATACTCATAATTCTAGTCAGAATATGAGTCTGAGACCGGATCACTGGGCTGTGATTATGGGGCGTGTTTCAACGAACCAGGAAAGAAAATTCCTCTTCGCTGAATTGGATACCTAGAACCAATCAGAGCAACGTAGTATTATTACCATCTGATAGATTAAACTTTTACCTGATCCCGTAGGAAGGACGGCAAAAACATCTTTTCAATCGACAAATGCCTTGATCGTGTTTCTCTGTTCCTCTTTCAAAATGAATGCGCTGTCAATATCTGTTGAGATATGCCTGCTCACGTTACTTAATTAGCACTCAAGGCTAGAAGCTACCATTAGTTTCGATGTTTTTTTTGTCTACGCTGTTAGCATAACCTTTCAATAATGGTCTAGAGTGCATAAGTTAAGACCTACAATCCTAGGCAACATTGGTGTTGCGTATACACAACTAACCGAGTCAATGTAGACATAAAAAAGTTGTGTAGATACCTTAAATCATATCAAATATGTCCCACTAAGCTCCCGAGACGGCGCCATCTTTGTTCGATGTATACCGGTATTCTATCTATGTCGGTCCATCAACGTATAAAGCCCGCCCTTACAATTTGAATGGTCAGATCCCTTTTCGGGGCCGTTTAAACCCTCCCAACTAGCTCGACTCCAGACTGAATCTCCCACACCAAAAATTTTGTGGGCGGAGTTCAGGCTGGTATCCAGGCTAGTGGTGAGGTGTAGTTGACCGTTAATGCCTGTGTGTGTGTGTATCTGTGTGTGTGTATCTCTGTGTGTGTGTATCTGTATGTGCGTATCTGTGTCCCCTGAAAGGTGTAGTTGAGCGTTAATGCCTGTGTGTGTGTGTGCATCGGTGTCTCTGAAAGGTGTAGTTGACTGTTAACGCCTGTGTGTGTGTCTGTATCTGTATGTGCGTATTTATGTCCCTGAAAGGTGTAGTTGACCGTTAATGCCTGTGTGTGTGTGTGTGTGTGTGTGTGTGTGTGTGTGTGTGTATCTGCGTCCCCTGGAAGAAACAGTCATTACAGAGGATAGTCATTGACACATTGATGCTTTTTCATTTATTAGTCTTTATTTTTTAAATTAAAAGGTGCTGGTGATCTATCGGAACATAACGAATTATCCAGGCACAAGGTAAACACAAATACAGCCAGACAGCTTATGTAGGTTTAGGAGCAACAGGTTGCTGTGATGGAAAATCATTTTGAACGTATGGTTCTACCGGACGGGTGATATTTCTGAGGTATTTATGATCTATAGCCCTTTGGCACAAGGTAACAGCACCCCTTGTGGGCAGAAACGGTTTAGGCATCATCTCTACATATTACAGTTATGCACATAGCGATGAATGTGCTCTATGGGAAATAATGCCATATACGTGCTTTGAACACTAGAAGACTAGGAAAAGCATCACAAAAAACACTGTGGTGGACAATTAGGTAAACAAATACTAGTGCCGTGAGAATGTGCGGACAGACCCCATAGGGTACCGTGGGTGGGATGCATAAGGGGGTTCAGACCCCCCTTTCACAGGTCATGGAGAACCTCCAGAATGGTGGCAATGGACCAGGCCTGGGTTTCACAACTGAAGGGGCAGTACTGGCCGTTCTCATTGGTCAGTTCTGGCAGACCCTTCCAGGGAGATCTGATGAAAGGAAAGATATTATATAATTGTCAGATTTACAATGTATTGCTTGAAAAGGAACGTTAATAGTTCTAATATCTGATCTTATATCTGATGCAATCTTGCAGAAAAAAAATCATTTTGTGAAATGGGGGAAAGTCAACAGTGTATCTAAATGACTATATTAGAAAAAGTTCATGATAATCTACTTTATTTACACTGACCAAAGTCTCATTTAAGTTTACTTGGATTCCTACACTAACAGACACAACCAAATTAAAACTATTACTAAATGTTTGTGATCAGATGATTCAGTACCTTTCCAGGTGGACATAATGCCGAGAGAGAACATTCTTCACCAGGTACACCGTCTTGTCGTAGGTCTCTTTACCCAGCTTCTTGGCGAAGTAAAGCTTGGCACGGAGGAAATAACCAACAGGCCAAAGCCATTCCTGCAAAGGAGACCATATGAAACACTAATCTGCCATACTGCACTAGTTAAGAAGAACACACAGAGAGAATGATGTACTTACAGGTCCTTGATGATAATTGAAACCTCTAGCCAAGTTGTAATTATCATTGTCCAGGGCATTGTCATAAACACCACAATACATCATGTCACTAAAAAGAGAAAAAAATCCAGTCAGACACAGTCCGATGACCCCTGAGGGTAGCCCCCCTCACACACACACACATATTTTTTGGAAGAAGGGTCATAGAACAGAACAGTGCAACCTACTCTGGATCCAGAGTCTTCATGCCCAGAGGACCCAACAGCTTCTTCTCCGCCACCTCTAAAGCCTCCCAGGCTCTCTTCACCGTGAACAACTCTGGAGCCTGGAGGACACAGAATACACCCCACCCCCTCTGGGTTAGCTTGGATTTAGAGGTTCATACATATTACATTAAATACAAATCAAACGCCATTTGGATAAGCAAACAGACCCCTTAACGTCAGAGAACAGAGAACGTACCACTGTCATGGCGATAGAACAGAGAACGTACCACTGTCATGGCGATAGAACAGAGAACGTACCACTGTCATGGCGATAGATAGAACAGAGAACGTACCACTGTCATGGCGATAGAACAGAGAACGTACCACTGTCATGGCGATAGAACAGAGAACGTACCACTGTCATGGCGATAGAACAGAGAACGTACCACTGTCATGGCGATAGAACAGAGAACGTACCACTGTCATGGCGATAGAACAGAGAACGTACCACTGTCATGGCGATAGAACAGAGAACCTACCACTGTTATGGCGATAGAACAGAGAACCTACCACTGTCATGGCGATAGAACAGAGAACGTACCACTGTCATGGCAATAGAACAGAGAACCTACCACTGTCATGGCGATGGTGAAGTTGGGCCTGAGCTGGTAGTCACACCATGTGCTGGAGGCCCCGTAGCTGTCCTTGTATATGCCTGTCTTGTGGACCAGCTCAGGGTGCTGCTCATGGGGGTCCTTAGGGTCATGGGACACATAGAACATCTTCTCAAAGTTGTCCTGGATCATTCTGTTCCACTCCTCATAGGACACAGACACGTCTTTCCCTGCAGCAGAGAAGAACCCAGATGCAGTTATACACTAACCGTTGGAATAGATGCAGTTATATATAACCGTTACAATGTGTAACATAAGAACATAATGGACACTTTACAAACAGAAACATATATTCTATACATTTTGCAGCTCACCTCAAGTTATTTCATATTATAATAACGTAAGATTTAACCCAATATGAAACATTAAGTTTGTTCCAATATGCACAGAGAATACAGAACTGCGCAGGTACACAAGAATCATACTAAAGGGTGTCCCTGCAGAGAACATACCATCCCTGGTCATGGTGACAGAGGAGTAGGGGAACACGCCAGCCTTGTGTAGCTCCGCCAGCCAGCGCACGGTGGACTTGCTGAGGCCAACGATCTCCACTGCTGAACCATCCCTGCAGGGTAACAACAGAGACTTGCAGTCTTAATCCATACGACATGCAACCATCTAGTTCAGTCACAAAACCTAGAGGACAAACTAAGAGAAGCAAACATTCGTCATGACGATGACGTCTACTAGTCTCACTGATACCATAAGCGTCAAGGATTAAGCATTGCTGAGATCTCAGCTGTATATTCTAACCCTAACCCTAGAACCATCCTTGCAGGGTAACAACAGAGACTCTCAAACCGTAATCCATACGACATGCAACCATCTAGTTCAGTCACAAAACCTAGAGGACAAACTGAGAGAGGCAAACATTCGTCATGTCGATCTCAGCTGTATATTCAGCACATGTCCATGTGTCTCACACCATGCATGCTGTACCTGGGCGTGGCTGGCATGCCTTTGTTGCGGGCTCTGTCGCTCTCTCCCATCTTGTCCATCCAAGTCCCGCAATTAAACCTATTTCCTCCATATACAAATCCAGTGACTGGGTTCACTTTGGCCACAACATTGAATCCTGAGAAAAAAGATGATAAAGCAGTTATGCAGTCAAACAAAAATCAGCACTGGCAGAGGAAAGAGATTTAGATTCTTCTGAAATCAGTGATATCAATTCTGGTGCTTTCCACGGAATTCGGAATTCAGAATTCAGAATTCGGAATTTACACGGCCTCTATTCGTTTTAGATTGGGACTCTACCTTCATCTTTCATGTGGCGGTCGATCTGGGGCCCGGCGTTCCTCTCTCGGAAGTCCACCCCCTGCATGTGGCGCTGGAGCGCCTCGTGGATGACCTCATACAGCGGCTGGTCCTGTGGAGGAGACAGGGACACGCCACACATCACAGCTGAGTGAGTGACGCTGCACTGGGTGGATGTGCTTTCTGTTCACACCACACGTCACAGCTGAGTGAGCGACGCTACACTGGGTGGATGTGCTTTCTCTTTCCATTTGATTATTTTTGGGTCTTTTTTTTAAGCCTTTCCGTAAGTAGGACTGATGAGAGAGACAGGAAATAGGAGAGCTATGGAGTGGGATTGGTACTGGGATTGGGATTGGGATTGGGAAATGGCCGTGGGTCAGACTCAAACCTGGGTCCTCATGGGCACTTGGACCTGTACATGTAAGGGATGCCACTGGTTATTGCCCCCCCCCCCCCCCCCCCCCCACATGCTATGTCTAAAGGTTTCTGCCTCCCTTCCTAACGCCTCGTAGTGGCCTCACCTTTTTCCCCGGGGCCTGGGGCTCAGAGTCGTCCGTGGGGTACATGCGCGACACTGGGCACGTGAGGATGCTCAAGCCCTCCGGCACCAGGTTACAGTAGTCCTGGATGCACTGCAGCCACCACCACACGGCGTCACGGCAGTTGAAGCGGGCGCCCACTCCCTCGCCCAGGAGGTTGGGGATCAAACCGTGACGCAGGGTGCCAGCAACCGCCAAAATGATGTTCCTGTGGAGAGGAAAAGAGACCAACTATGAATTAAGGTTCCAGTGATCGATGGTTCCTGTGGAGAGGAAAAGAGACTAACTATGAATTAAGGTTCCAGTGATCGATGGTTCCTGTGGAGAGGAAAAGAGACTAACTATGAATTAAAGTTCCAGTGATCGATGGTTCCTGTGGAGAGGAAAAGAGTCTAACTATGAATTAAGGTTCCAGTGATCGATGGTTCCTGTGGAGAGGAAAAGAGACTAACTATGAATTAAAGTTCCAGTGATCGATGGTTCCTGTGGAGAGGAAAAGAGTCTAACTATGAATTAAGGTTCCAGTGATCGATGGTTCCTGTGGAGAGGAAAAGAGACTAACTATGAATTAAGGTTCCAGTGATCGATGGTTCCTGTGGAGAGGAAAAGAGACTAACTATGAATTAAGGTTCCAGTGATCGATGGTTCCTGTGGAGAGGAAAAGAGACTAACTATGAATTAAGGTTCCAGTGATCGATGGTTCCTGTGGAGAGGAAAAGAGACTAACTATGAATTAAAGTTCCAGTGATCGATGGTTCCTGTGGAGAGGAAAAGAGTCTAACTATGAATTAAGGTTCCAGTGATCGATGGTTCCTGTGGAGAGGAAAAGAGACTAACTATGAATTAAAGTTCCAGTGATCGATGGTTCCTGTGGAGAGGAAAAGAGTCTAACTATGAATTAAGGTTCCAGTGATCGATGGTTCCTGTGGAGAGGAAAAGAGACTTAAGCGTAATTTATGGTCGTCCGTTTACGGATACACGGACACACGGAGAGCCCTCTCTGTCGTGCCAAACTCTCTCCGAGCACCTCTCCGTGGCCTACGGAGTAACGGAGTTGTAGAAGTATAGTTCGGCCTTAACTATGTAGTAAGGTTTCAGTGATCAATGGCGTATGGTGAAGGCAAATCTGGTAAATGGTAAAGTCCGGTGAATGGTAAAGGCAAGGACAAATATTTAATAACAGAACATGGGCTGGCCTCAGTGAGATCCTACTGCCACCTAGTGTTGAGAGTTAGGTTTGGTGTGGGCAGGAATCAGTAGTTGCTCTAATGATGTGTCAGTGGAACTCAATGTTTTAGGATACTAACGTGTGTGTGTGTGTGTGTGTGCGTATGTGTGTGTGTGTGTGTGTGTGTGGGTTAAACAAACCTGGCCTCTAGGTGGCGCCCAGTGACCAGCATGAGTCCTCGCAGGGCAATGAAAGTGTCCCGCCCCCAGCAGCGGAAGATTCCAGAGGCGAAATGAGGCAAACCTGTTCAACAAGACAACAAGAGCACATCAACGTATCGCAATACACACACACACACACACACACACACACACACACACACACACACACGCACACACACACACACGCACACACGCACACACGCACATCCGCACGTTTTAGGACATTAGTATCCTAAAACATTGAGTTCCAATGAGGCAAACCTGTTCAACAAGACAACAAAAGCACATCAACATAATCGTAACGATCGCCTACAGTCCAAATGTGTGTCCATGAGCCTGTGATAATACCGTACAGACTCAATTTCTTGTACTGACTTGTGTTGATCAGGGAAGGTTCTCTGGTTCACATGAATACCATGAATCACTTTTCTCTCCTTCTGGAACACTCGCTGTGTAGGGCCATGCTATGCTCATGCTTTTATTGATGGGCATCCTTCTCCAATCGTCCAGGCCAATAATTAATATATTGTGGTATTTTAGTGAAATAAATAAATTCCATAAAACTGTACTTTCAAAATCCCAGAGAACACACATTTAACAACACACAAGAATAATGTGACTTGTATGAACCCCAGTCAAAGACTGTTCATGTTCATTGCCGACATGAAAACAACTATGCATGTGTTTTGTATGTGAGGAGTGTCAGAGTGTCTGAACCACTGAATACGTCTTGTCAGTACCGTGTTGGTAGGCTTGGGACAGAGGCCAATAGTGTCTGAACCCTGTAATACTTCTCGTCTGTGCTGTGATGGTAGGCTTGGGACAGTACTAGGATCAACCACATAAGTGCAACGCAGACGCTGGACTCCTTTAAAGCTGGACTTTTTAAAGCATTTTTATTCAGGAAGGCATTTCTGGCCTTGTGTTAAAGTTTTCTATTATGCTTATGTCAACTCATTTTTTATATCTATTAATATAGATACTAATATTTATATTTATTATTATAGTTAGTTTCCAATATGTAGGGACTCTGAGATTCTTTTGAATGAAAAGTGCGTTAAAAATCAAATGAATTAGTATCATTATTATTATTATTATTAGTACCAACCTGCTGCCAGGGACACACAGCACTGCTCTTTGAGGTTGGTGTCGGGGTTGAGGCGGAGTGGGACGCCCTCTAGTCCTGGAGACAGGGGGGGCAGGGCAGGGAAGCGCCCCACCCCACACATCTGTACCGAGCCCAGGGCCAGCTGCTTTACCAGGGTGGAACCGTTCTGCACAAAGCTGAGGGGGAATAGAATAGACGTGGCACACGGAACACCATAAAACACTGCACACATCAAATGATTAACACTGTTTGTGGATGTGTGATTGAAACATGGATACATGCATGACATATATATCAAATAGGATTTAAGGTTGAGGACATGGTGTCTGTGTGGTTTTAAAAGTCGGATGGAAAATTACTAGGGCTTGTGCCACATTGTGCAACTGACTCAAGTTCTTGTTTTGACTTGAACACGCTGTTGTAACTGAGACAAAGGTACATTTCCACTGAGTCTCTTTGAGCAGTGCATTAGTAAGTGCAGACCGAGTGAAGTCTTGATGTACTGCTTCAATTGCTTCAGCTTCCTATACAGCAGGGGTCTCAAACTCAAATTACCCGGGGGCCTATGAGTGTCCAGTCTGGTCATTGGGGGGTCAGATTTTTA
>NC_137915.1:4290914-4313414 GCF_963457725.1 Sprattus sprattus
GCAGTAATAATGATCTGTTTCTTGTGTTAGATCTAGCCAGTTAATATAACAATATTATAGTATTGCATCGCAGTGATAATTATCTGAAAAGCTTTTTAGCACCTGCAACAAGTAAGCAGTACATTTGGGCCAAATAGTTTGCAAACATATTTTTTATTTATGCTAAAGGTCAGCTTGCAAAGTCAGTATAAGAAATGAAATCACAGCTAAGGAGAATGTTATGAAAACAACAAACTTCCAAGGCAACTTAAAAAAGATATAGAATGACACGATTAGACAAACTTTTGTAGCGAAAGGTACTGTTTCAATACCGTTTGGTTGGGGTGGGGTGGGGTGGGGTGTGGGAGGGACAGAGTGGGGTGTTCAGTGCAGAGGGAGGGGCCTTACCTCTGATGAGAGAGGTTATACCGAGTCGTGTCACAAACACATTGTCCAAATCTTCACTGCCAGTGAAGAGCTCAGCCACCACATACAGATCAGCACGGACGGCACGCGCCACCGCAAGCATGTACTGCACACAGGCAGAGCAGCAGCGAGGGGGAGAGGGGGAGAGGGGGAGAGGTGTGGAGATTAAGGGTGTACAAAAAGAGAAAGAGAGTGAGTGGGACAAGAGAGGGAAAGGTGTTGGGAGATGGAGGGAAGAGAGGAGGAATGAGAACCAGGGACAAAGAGGGGAAGGGAGGTGGAGAGGGGGAAACAGAAAGGCAGAGGAGGGAGAGAACGTGCCATGAAAGTTGAGCGAGTTTGGGCAGTGGCAAGGCAGGGATGAACCAATGGAGGCAAGAATGGGGGGAGAGTGGCAGAGGAAAGAGAGGGAAAAGGGTAGGAAGAAGGAAATAGGCCCAAAAGAGTGGATTTAGATGAAGAGGTCAGTAGAGAGAGAATTAGGATGACATAAAAAAAAGGGAGGGGAGGGGGAAAAAACACAAAAGGCAGTTTTAGGGTGACATTCTTCAAACACAACACTAAAAGCATAAGGCTGAAAAAACAATTTCCACTAAGACTTATGATACAAAACAATAAGCATGAATCCTGATCCTTGTTATCCTTTCTAGTCTGCTTTGAACCCGCAGTTGCTGCTCTTGTAGCGTAGTGGCGTCACAAAAAAGTCATTGATATATGCGATTAATCCAGATTAATTCATCAAAAGGCATTTAATGAATTCGATTAACTTGAATCGCTTGCCCTTGTTTTTCACCTTCACCAGCAATAGAAGGTTAAGAAATTACCATTTTGATGTTGTGTAAAAAACGTTGCCCAGATATCTACTAAAGTAAGAAGCACCTCTTTGTACCTCGAGAGGCACTAGTGAGTCACTCCTGTAGGGAAAATGGACAGGCAAAGCAATGGGCTGCCATAGGCGTTAGCCCATACTGTCTGGATTGGTGTTATTAATTGCTAAAATCCAGAGGTAAAATAAAGATAAAGTTAATAAAGTGAAATTGTTTGTTAATTCATTGAGAAATGGAATGCTCAGCGCTGTTGAACTACAGAGCATCAATCCATTTTCTGAGTGCCAGATTGAATTGACCGACGCACTCAAACAAGCATGCCTATCTTGTAGTTGGTAGCACTAGGTAGCTCAGTAGCAAGTCTATGGTAGCATTAATGGCTAGACTATCAGATAGCTCAAAACCTTGAGTGCTTAAATGAAGACCTACAGGAGTCAGTGTGCCTCAACTAAGTTAATGTAAAGAGCTCAGCTATCACATAGAGATTGGGTCTGATTCACCTGCCTGCAGCTAGCATGGCCTACAGAGTACATATATACAGACATGCCCAAAAATAGGAGAAGTCAGTTTGGGTTTTCACAACACTAACAATTGCAATGTCCCTGGGTTGCAGAGTTCCCACCCATATACAGTGACAACATTTCAAAACCTTTCAACAACTCTTTCAAGGACCTTTCACAACCTTCAAGTAAACAAAATTGCTTCCTTAATTGCTGAATGTTTCTTTTCCATTCCCTGTGTAATAGGAGAAATTCGCACAGCGAAACATTATCCATGGAAGAGTACAATAGCTTATCTCCCTCTGGAACGAAATACTGTTTTCTGATTGGCTAATGGGGTGTACATTAAGTTCGTATAACCGGACACCTTGGACGTAGTCCCAGTAGAAACGTTAAATCGCCGTTCCATATCAATGCTCATGAATGGTTACCATTGACAACCAACGTAACGGTTTTTTTTTCTTCAAAAAACGCACTACTTTCTCTAACGGGAGCACTAGGCTTCAAATCAAGAATTCATCAGGTTATTATGCATATTAAATTTCCTAAAGATAAAGGAAATTCTAAATAATAATAATAATAATAATAAAAACATTTGTGGATGTTGTAAACGGGAGATAAGCGGGATAACGGCCTCCGAGCTGTCCAGTTCTACGAAGTTCTTTGCCCCGCAGCGTCCATTAACTTCGTAGAACTGGACAGCTCGTCGGCCGTTATCCCTTACATAATTAATGCTTGACTGTTCTTTCCCTTGTACGTCGCTTTGGACAAAAGCGTTTGCTAAACGACTAAATGTAAATGTAAATCACCAAACAGCAAGTCATGTGAATGCGAAGGATGTCTTCCTCTCAGCCTACCTCGGCCACGTGGAGCGGTGTAGAGTGGCAGTTATCCAGACGGACCCCGGCGAAGTGTTTGGCGGTGATCTCTGTGTACTTGCTCATGTGAGCCCACAGGTAAGGGCAGTCCTCAGGCTTCTCCCCGTACCTCAGCTTCACACTGTCTCCCCAGCACACCAGCTCCCGCCGCTTGTACACATTAGAGCCTGAGGCCAGACACAGACACAGCCACAGACACGTACACATTAGAGCCTGAGGTGAGACACAGAATGGAGCTAGATACACATACAGACTACATAAGGAGGATCCAATAAATCATCGATACAGTATCAAAAATACCGCGATTAAAAATAGGTTCAAAATGTAAAAGGGACAACTGTATAGTGAAACAGCAATAAAGCTTCATAGACACATTCCTTTGCCTTGTTTTCATGTCCAACTGGTAAAATGTACCTAAATTGTGACAGCTAAATAAACAGAACACCTCTTTATGTAATTAAAATGTATTGGAGGTATTGCAAATGACCCCAGTAACAATTGAAAGGCCTTCAACCACCGTGACACAGCTGGCCACGACCTCTGACCTTTCTCAGCAAAGTTCCTGAGGGGGTCATCTCCCATCACCCATCCGTTGTGAGCCAGGAAGTGACACGCTTTATCATCCTGATGCAACATTGTCATTTCCTGTTCCATGGACATCTCCTCAAATGGGAAGGTGAAATACCTGCACACGGCGACATAATCACAATACACAAATGGGAAGGTGAACTACCTGCACATGGTGGTAACACAATCACAATATACGAACAATTTCACATAGTTTTGTATTCACTATTGCTCAGCAAACATTACATTGTTGCCAGGGGATTTTCCCTGGTGACAGCTCCCAGTTTAGGTCCATGGTCAGCAAAACGCTCATAAACTATAGTTCCCATGGTGCAGTTGATGGCCTGAAAGAAGAAGGAAGAAGAGTTTGAGAGGAGCGCTTGATGGTGAGATGGGAGAAGTTGAATATAGAGAGACATGTGCTCCTCAGGCAGTCTCCAACCTGTTCCTGATGCCGCTGCGCCTCCTCATAGAACTCCTTGTTGATCTCTTCTAGTTTCCTCCTCAGCCTATTGCAGCAGTCCTGATGTTCATTACTGACAGAGGGGGGGGGGAATCAAAATGGTTGGAAATATTTCACATTTTTGCGCTGAGCAAAATGCCACTTAGGCTTACTTATACCAATGTGTGGGAGAAATTAACTTCAATTGAGAATTTTAATGTATTTATTTAAGTCATACGTATATAGTCAGTCATTTATAGTCATAGAGTATACCAAACACTGGAGCATGAGCAGGGAGTGCAGGTCAGAGGTTATGTCCACTCACCCGTTCTGAGCAAAGTGCTCCAGTGCTGTGTGTAGGTCTACACTGTTGCCAAAGCGCCTGTGATGGGGGTCCTGAATGATTCGAAGCTTTGACCTGTCTTCTGCTCCATTTCTGACCGGCTTGGTGCCTGAGCAAAATGGAAAAAATGAGGAATTACCTCAGTCAGTGAGGATGGATTCTGTGAAAGCACTATGTGGTGAAAGGTACTTTGAATTAAAGTTCCTTCATGAATGCTTTAGTTCCTTCTTATTTTGATTTTTTTTTATACATTTATTGCAGGGTACGTTGAGGTTATACATGATAAAAAAATACAAAGGCAAGAGCGTTTTCCTTGATGTTTTCTGAAAACAACAAAAGCCAAATATCACCATCCTCCCATCAGACCCCCTCCAATCCACAACCCTCAAAAGTAAATAAATAAATAAATAAATAAATGAATTAATAAATAAATAATCCTTCCTTCTAACCCCCTCCACATTTCGGTCCAGACCAACATGAACAAAAAGCGTTGAGGAACTCCAGTTCTCACCTGCCCCCAGCATCTTCCTGAACTGTTCCACGGCCTTGTCCACGTTCACCTGATAGAACTCCCACAGCTTGATCCGAGGGAACACGTCCTTACACATGATCTCGCGCAAAACCTGAAATGGGAATTCAGGATTTCACATAAAACATTCCCCTTCTATGCATAATCTCACCGTTGCTGATTTATTTATTTAAGCAGTCACTTAAGAGTGAACGTAGTGATATGATGACTGTCTATCCTAAGTGAACACACATAAAAGCACTGCATGCTGGGACTTGGAGTTCACGTATTGCCAGCGTGTGGCGGGACTCACACTCAGCTGCTTTTCAAATTAGTTTTTATTGTTTTCTTGAAGTAACAACACATGAAAACATAAAATGAGACGGATTCAAGTTTTACAAAGAATTCTCCCTTCCCCCCTCCCACAACCCAGACAGCAACCCTAAAATAAAGACAAAATCATAGTCTGTACACATGCATAGTATACGTATATACTTTGAAGGAAATTAAAACTAAAAAAAAAAAAAAAAAGGGGGGGTGGGGGGTATATCTCTGGATTCCTAGATTATGGATGTGTGTGTGTATTAGGCTAAGGCTGTGTGTGTGTATTAGGCTTTGGATGTGTGTGTGTATTAGGCTAAGGCTGTGTGTATTAGGCTATGGATGTGTGTGTGTATTAGGCTATGGATGTGTGTATTAGGCTATGGATGTGTGTGTGTATTAGGCTATGGATGTGTGTATTAGGCTATGGATGTGTGTGTGTATTAGGCTATGGATGTGTGTGTATACTGGGGCACAGAATGAGGCGGGACTCACACTCAGCTGCTTTTCACTGGTGAGGAGCGCAGGCAGGCCCCGCTGGCTGTACTTCCCGTCCGCGACCTCACAGGTGAGGTGCCAGAGGGCGCGGTCCAGCACCCACGCAGGCTTCAGGTGCGGGGAGTTCACCAGGTTGTAGCCGCACTCCGGATGCACACGGATCCAGGGGCTGTTCGAAGCTGATGGTAAGTGACAAGGAATATACAATCAGAAAAAGGCCCTTGATTTGATTTGATTTGTTTATTTGATGAAGAGGGACAGTGTGCATTAATAAACATTAACATGTAAATGCACCCAATTGTAGCCAAAAGGCTAGTTTTCATTGGCAGTCCCCCATTACAGCGTTCACCTTTAGTACGTTCAACCCTTTGTGTGTCTGACATCACATCTGCTTTCTTTACAGGTGGTAATCATTTCCAGTGACAAACCACTCAAAAACTTAAAAGACAAACTTAAATCAAACTAGGACACAATTGACCTTATGAAAGAGGTGTAAAGACTCTCTTCACAATCTATGCTGATGCCAAAATTCCATTGAAAACAAATACTACAAGAGCCACTGCTATCTGAAGATTACATGAGACAGTGGTTGGTCCCCACTAGAACAGACTTTAATGAACAGAAACTAACAGTACACAAGTTAAGTGCAGGACTTCTGGTACATGAACATACTCTGTCCAGAACTAGATGTGCTGAATGATTATTACCTCCGCCAAGGAGGTTATGTTTTCACCCCTGTATGTTTGTTTGTTTGTCTGCTTGTTTGTTTGTTTGTCAGCAGGATTACGCAGAAACGCATGGACCGATTTCCATCAAACTTTGTGGGGAGATTGGGTAATATAATGGCAATAATTCATTCGATTTTCAGATGTCAAGGTCACAAGGTCAAGGTCACAAGGCAGAGGTTTGCATTCTCTGAATGCTCCCATTCTTGTTTTCTAATTTGGTTTGTATGACTTCTATCTTTTGCAGGCACATTGCATTTTAAATCACACACCACTATGATTCCTTCAGTGGTGAGAGACTCATCAGAGATAAGAGTGGTACAGCTCACAGGCTGTCTGGCTCCATGCTATTCATTTCACAGTGAAGCACTAGATTGGCCTGCCAATTTTAGAATAGAACTGATCTATAGAGTTCTACTGGCACCATCTAGAACAATCAGAATACCCTCTGCACTGAACATTTTAGCAACTACTGTCAGTGAAAAAAACCTTGTTCCATTGAATTGTTAGTATAATATATATATATATATATATATAATATATAAAGTTAAAACTGTGTATTTGGTATGGCAAGAGGGCTTTATTGTCCTATTCACAATTTGACAGATGACTGAATTGTGTCTACAGTAAATATTCTATAACATTTCAAGTAGAAATAAGATTAGATAGAAGATTAGCTTTCAAATTATTAGGGACTCTAGGGGTAATACATTGATTAAAGTGTGATTAAATCTGATTAAAGTAATCCTATTCCATCAAACAATTCTGAAAAAAAGACCCTAGTGAGTAGGCTGTGGTTTTCCGTTCATCAGAATCCAAACAGTCGTCAGCGTTCGCAGGGGTCTCTGTGAAGAGGAGTGGCACGTCTTAGACTGGCAAAGGTGTTGAAAGGTGACATGGCAGATGTCTCTGGGTCTTTGGCAGACGCCAAATGAAATGTTATAATGCCACAGGCCGCTGCTTCCATGACCCCATTCATCCTCTCCACTCAGAAATGTCAAGAGGTATATGGGATCAAATTAAAGTCAAAAAGATGTTGAGCTTGTGCAGTGAAGTTCACATATGCAATAAAGTTTTGCAGCTGTAGAAATCTTTTGTGCATGTGTGAAAATGTTATATATATACACGTGTATACATATAAAATAATAATGTTAGATTAGATATAATTGGCACATGTGTAAAAATGTTTTTGGATGGACACACGTTTCCTACCGATCCACTTTTTCACACATACATGAAAAATTTCTCCAGCTGCTAAACGTTACTACACATGTGAAAATCATTCCACACGCTCCAAATTGAGTTGTCTTTAATTTGACCCCAGAGAGGTAGCCGCATTGTGACTCGGTCACGGCCGTCCATCGGCCTGGCTTCGAGGGGTCTCATGTTCGAGGCGCCGGAGCCGCTCAAGCAGAGGCGCTCGCCCCAGAGAGACAGACCTGCCGACCTGACCTTCAGGCTGACTTACGGATGAACCTCATGATGTAACTCAGACAGCTGCGACTGCAACACAAGCCTGCCTGCCTGCCCCCACCCCCACCCCCCACCCCACTCCCGCAGGGGAGGGGCAGACCGTGGAGCTTTCTCTCACTGGTGCCCCTGACAGATTCACACAGCGGCGTGTTTTGTGCGTGATCTACCTGTCCACATGTTTAGAGATCTACCTTTCCACATGAGGAGTACACCTCTGCCATTGAGACATGGTCATCCCCTCACAATATTCGTATACCTGCCCAGAAGACACGTCCTTAATCATCTTTCATGCTTTTAAACCTACAAGTTATATTCAAGTTATACCTAAAATAGTTTGTATCTTACTTAACCTAGTTTATGTCAATTTTCTTTCGGTCTAGTACTACCAACAATCATTTCATTATGAATCCTTGTTGTTAAAATAGTGGAAAATGGTGGAAATTATGTTAATCGCAATGATTTATTTAGTTTCCCTTTGTACATTTAACTGGTTCTGCACAACTCAACCAGGGGAAACTCCTTGCATGGGGAAACCTACTTGGCAAGAAACCTTCTTCTGATTCTGATACACCTAATTCTAATTCTGATACATCTACTTCTGATTCTGATACATATTTTCAACAGGACAAAATTTGGGAAGCCACCGGCATGGTAAATAGGCTCCAAAACCAATCCTACTGGTATACAAAACAAGCCTTTAGGAACATATTATTTGTTCTTCTTCTGTTCACAGTGACAAGATACAAGTCAAATGACTTCTTCTACTTCAAACCGCAAATGTCCAGTGACATAGCGACATACCTCTCTTCTAAAGATGACAGATAACAGATGTCACGGCCTACACACCTGTGTGATTATACACCACATCCGTGATGCAAACCATATTCCACTCGGTCTTCAGCTTGGTCACCAGGTTCCCCACGTCGGCCCAGGTGAAGTTCTTCCCCGCAGGAGAGAACTCGGGGTTCAGCTCCAGCTGGTCGGCCAGGGAGTAGCATGAGCGAGACTTCCCCAGCTTCTGCAGGGGTGTGAAGTGGATCATGTTGTACCCTGGGATGAGAGAGAAAATCTATAGATTTGACTACTGAAGAATTTTGTGTGAAATTTGTGAGAGATTGCTATTGCAACGGCCGCCTAAAAATACACCCAGATATCTAAAACCATTTCCACACAGCCTCAGACCTTGAGGTAAAGTAGGGGTCCCACCTTCCCAGTTTCCTTTAAACATTGCTTCACTTTTACTCCAATTGACTTTTGCTGAAGATATCTTGCCAAAGTCTGTAACTGTGTTAATTAAAACATCCACATCTTTTTGATTTTTCACAAATACAACGACATCATCAGCATAAGCAGATAATAAAAAAGGTGACTGACTAAAAGGTATAGTTAAACCAGATATGACATTTCTCAACTTATTCAAAAGGTTTTATTTTTATTTTTGCTGTTATGCACCCATAAATCCAGATATGACTTAAGTGCTTCAGCAAAACAGTCATAATGATTTCAACTGGAAGATTTATGAAAACTAGGCTCTTTCATGTTAACATGCTTGCAACATGACCGTGTGCTTGTGTAGGAGTGAGCGACTGGTAAGGCAGGGGACAGCCCATTGAACAGGAATGCACACACATAAGAGCGCTCAATACTTTGGTAGCGATAGACACTACAAACATAGAGAGAGGACAACGACCCATGGGGACTGTGTCCTAAATAATGTTCAAACAGCAATACCGTCTAAGGTTCAGCCAACTGTCGCCTCATACCTCAGAACTACGAACCAACTGCACTGTGGCTTCTATAGCGTTTCTGTTATGTTTTTAACAACATGAGACCAGCTCTGTCAACAAAATCAGGGTTAAAACTAATAAAATACCACACACATTCACGTGAGAGTATGAAAACATGTTATTTTTTTTGATCGCTCAGGTCGTCATGATTCTGGTGACAGCGGACAGTCCTCCTGGTTCTCACCAGCTTCCTTGGCCACGCGCAGCCTGTCCATCCACTCGTCCAGAGGGCCCAGGCACTTGGACAGGTATGTCTGGATGGTGATGCAGTCCAGGGGGAGGACCTGTCTGTCTGCACCCACACGCAGCACTGGGTCCACCACGATGTAGCCGCTGCCATTCTTATTCTTCTCTTCCCTGTCGAGAACATGGTTGTGTCACACTGACATCAAACAAGATGGCCGGATATAACAACAGCCCATGGAGAGATGTGTATTTAAATGCATTAATTAATTAATGAATGACTGACTGAATGAATGAGTGAATAGGAAATTGTTCTCTTAGAAAATAGTTCCCTTTTTTCTAAGAGTCCAGACACATGATCTGAAAGATGGTCATTAGGAAACAGGTGAACAAAATGATAGTAGGTTGTTCAAGACACCTTCATACACAAGAAGAAAAAGCATCTGGAAAAACAAGGTATCTGCCATTTAAAATCCTAAAATTATTATGAAAACTTAATGAGAGGCTACCCTTGCAGCATCCACTACAGTCAACAGAAGGCTGCCTAAGTGAGTTGAAGTGCAAAAAACAAAACAGTGAGCAGGAAGAAACATTTCAAAACGATCAGAAGGAAATGCTGCAAGAAAGCTCTGCGGGCTGTAGAGAAAAAACGTCTTCAGTGGAAATCCAACTGTTGCCTCCCCCCCTGGCCCCTGTGTAGCTCCGAAGAATATTGATCTTTTATTTATTATTATTCTAATATTTATCTAGTCTTTTTGGATGCCCAGTAAAAGGGACATGTCTATACACTCACCCAGAGCTGAAGTAGTAGTGGTAGGAGCCTGCTATCTCCAGGTCCAGCTTGCAGTACTTGTCCGAGTCGTCCTCGCGTCCTGCTAGGTTGATCCAGTCCAGGGCACGGTACTTGACAGGATCATACTTGTGCCCCTCTGGGGGGTAGTTGGTGTAGACGCACACAGACTTGCCCTGAAGCGTGGGCCCCAGCCTGAACTGAAGCTCAAAGCCTGGTATATAACACAAATAACGCACAGGTTAGCAGAACAGTTCACAATATAACGTACATGTAGGTAGAGTGCAGCCGCTAGTTATTACTGCACCACTGTTACTATTACACCGAGGTGTGATAAGCGTAAGTACACCCCAAGCTCTAGGCCTAAGTCTGCATACGTTTGAAAAATGCTTAAGAGTGGGCAAGGGGCTGAGAGGGGGGCAGGGAGTGGCTGAGAGGTTATGTATTTCATGTAGATGTGTACCAACTGGTCTAGTCTACATCAGCATTGGATGATTTTAAACAGAAGATGGCATATTGACATGTATTCAACCCATAAAATGCACATTATAATGGAAATTGCATTTTTGTCAATAATATCACCAGCATTGATGAGTTTCGTCAAAGTAGAGTCATATTGTTTAGTTACAGCTAAAAAAAACCCCACACATTTGTGTATACACTTTAACTGAAATGAATATCACTTTTAGTTCACTATGGCAGAGTAAGAGAGAGCAAGTATTCTTCATGACTAGAGAGAGTGAAAGACATGTTTTTGTGCTGCTAGTGAACTGCACAAGTATAGTGTGGCTTGTGCCTATGGTGAGGAACTCTGCTGCAATGTCCACAACACCATGCCGAAGCCATGGCAGAGACAACAGGCTGCACAAGCCCTTCAACAGTGCTATTAATAGCACTTACTCTTTCGCCATGACATTTCGGCAAATGGCAAAGGTGCATTGATTCTGGCGTTGGCCACACACTCACACACCCACAGACACACACACACATTTGCAGAGAATATCACTATAAAACGGAATTTATACCAAACAATGATGACAACGTTAAAGAACACTGTGTTCCCATTGGCACACAGCGTTGCACGTCTATGCACATGCTGCAGACCTGCAGCTCGTTGGCCGACCGCTGCCAGAGTAATTTATGACGCCAAGTTTGCAACATTCGCAGCAATACTTTTCCGTGCACTCGGCCCAGTTGTGACATGGAGTGCGCGGTGAACTAATAGAGATAATTATAACACGTATATTGTGGCCTACCTTGCTCCAGACGGAAGAGGGTCCTCTCCAGCCGCTCCATGTCATTCAGAGGCAGAACTCTGGTGTGTTTTGTAATGACCATTTTGGTTTTCCTTTTTTTAGGATGTCCTTTGCATACGGGGTCGCAGCCTCTGGATTCCTAGCACCTTCTGAGAGAAATAGACCCCCGCTATAGGTTAATTCCGCAGTGTAAACAACGTGTTGTCACCACAAGCAGTTATAGCAACAGATACGCCTGATGCGCCCCCCCAATCATCGCTATCGCTATTCATTGGAGTGGGGCGTAGCATAGGCGGGCATTTACAACCTTTCAACCTTTTGCAACATCCTCCATGCGTTCAGTAGGCTTCATTCGAAACAGCAACGCACAGTAGGCACAACTCTGCGTATAACTACCAAGCTTCCGAACACAAAAACTCCACGCAACCATATTACGTAACGATACAAAACAGAGACGTGCAGAAAAGACAAGAGGGGACATTTCCTGCAACAAGCATCACAGAAGCTGCCAGCGCCTACCGCTTAAATCTCTCACTATCTACTTGCCTCAAGCCTCCGATCTTGCTTAGTAGCTTCATCACGTGGGAAACAACTTGCAGTAGGCGTCTAATAAGGCTAGGAATCTAAAGTAAGGTCATCACACTCTAATGTCCCTTAAATAGACAACATCTTTCGTGCTCGGCGTACGTGCAATAACACAGCGCTACGTCACGGGCTTCCCTGACAATGACAACGGATTTAACACATTTCTGGTTATCAGGTAAGCCTTACGGAGATGTATAGCCAACAACAATCGTAATCAAACTACTTTATTCGGCTGTACAATAGAGATTTCACCTCTTCCGTGTTCCAGCCGGTCCAGGCGCTGCAGTGGTGAGGGGGGCGTGGCATCAGAATATGAGCACTTTGGAACATTCACCCTTCCCCTGCCGCATGTTGCAAAAGCGGTGCAAAAGTTATGCCTGAACACAAAAGCGAGGGAATGGCCTACGCGTTGCATACACAACTGCACTTGAAATGGGCCACATAAACTGGTTGTTATAATGCCTGTCATTTAAAAAAATCCACTTGACGAAACATGAACTATCCATTCTTTCATGATACTCAACCAAATGACAATTTTCAATCCACTGAAGTAAGTGTTTTAGCGATACGTAGGGTGCCGCTTTTACCTGATAAGGTAAACAAACTTGCCTACGGAATAAAGGAAACCAAATGTAAATCTACAGTAACAAAGACAAGACAAACTGTGTCTTTATGTTACCAGATATAACCTAGACCTTTTCGGAATCACCCAAGATAGCGTTGCGATGGATGGGGTAACTACAAACATGAAACGTAGTCCAAATCTTATCTCTCAGTCTTTTTACTGATGGACAACAGGGTACACTTAATAACGCTCTGAACTCTTAACTTAATGAACGTCTGACACATTTTTTTGGTGGCGTCCAGGATAACTCTATGAACTAGACAATGCGCTCGTATTGCTCCTTCTCCTCAGCACCCCGACCAACCTCTCTCTCATTAAGCTAAGGGAAATGTATGACGCTAATGCATGTATGGGTGTATTTGAGAGTTTGTGAGGGTCGCTACAATTTTCATTTGTAGCGTCTGCGGAATGTCCAGAAAGACTATACTGCCCTCTTGTGATTAACGTTGGTATTGCAACGACCAGCGCTGTGCCACTGGGTATGTTTCGAACATCCCTATATCATCACATGAACAAATCCTAATTTATAGATAAAAAACATAATTCATTAAAACATAATAAGTCGTAACAATACTTTTATGGGTTACACATTATTAAAGCACATACGGTTTTCATCACAACTCTAACAAACACAAAATAAGCACACTGGAAATAAGTTTCAGATATAATTTCCTTTTTTATTAAAACCATACAAACATTTGTGGTCAGTTAGAAAAGATCATCAGGGCCCTGTTGGCAATATGGATGTGCTATCTTTTCTCGCCATTCTCAACACGGACCTGGACCCTGGATCCCTGTTTTTGTTTTGTTGTTGTTGTTTTTTTTTCAGTCACTTTTCATTTTTCCTCTTTTTGGCCCATGGTGCCTCCTCAAGTCTGAGCTAAACCTACAGAACGGTTATATATTTACAAGTATAAAAAAAACAATCAAATCGAAAAGGCAAGAAATGTGATAACTCAAAGTTCTTAAACAACATTTTAAAATGTTTTTAGTTGATGTTTTCTTTTTTTCTAATAAAATGGATCTTATGTGTCATATTCTCCTGACACACGCACACGCACACGCACACACACACGCACACACACATACAGAGAGTCAGAGAATTCACTGTTTTCCTAAAATCTTTGAACAAATAACTCTTGCTCTGAAAAGCGAAAAAGAAAATACGTAACACATAACAGTATATCATTTTTTATATAAGAACTCACTATGGAAGAGTGGCAGTGATCTGTTTTTTTTTGTTTTGTATTTTTATGTGTACGTTTTCTAATTTGAACAGGTTGAGATAAGGCACATACCTTACACCCACCCTCAAAACCTCTCCTTTGGGGGTGGGTCATACCATTTTCAAAACAACAATATCATGACACACTGTTACACATCTACAAAACAAATGACTCAGACTATCATACTGTAAAAGAACACAACCAATCTGGCAGACAGTACCTACAGTAATTTGCTACAGGATGGTGCTGAAGACTGTACACACAAAACGATATAGATCAATGATAATACTGTTAATAAATCTCTCATTGTGGTATACAAAACTGAACATTTTCGGGGCCTACAAAGAAATGTGCGGGATGTTAGTACCATGGAAGAGGTTACAGGAGCAGGATCGTCTTAAAATCTGTCTCCTGTAGCTAGTCACAACAGCTAAATCATAAACTACCGATATGAAGGAAATGGTGACAAAGAAATGAACATCATGGTCCAATAACACTCCTGGCTGGAATCACATGACATCTTGTACATGGGCTGTGACAGTGCCTTCTGTTGATGTGCAGTCATGCCACCTGTTCTTCTTCCTGATGCGAACACAGAGCAAATTATCCTCCAATCAAGATCCAAAGTCTCTGTAACATATCTCTGATGATGTACACGGATGGTCCTGATATCAGAAATAGTAAGCATGATTTTTTTTTTTTTTTTACAATGTGAGAAAAGATCAAAAGTGATATATACAGGTGAGTACATACAAAAAAAGTGATAAATCAAGTTATACACAATTGCTTCTAAGAGTACCTTTGACGTCAAAATGGCCCTACATATTTGGACTCAATACGTTACTGGAACAAGTTGCTCAAGTATACACACTCACACACAAGCACACCACTTGGTGAGGCTTGTAAAATCACTAAAAACACAATCTTTTACGTATTGTGCAAACATAAAAAGTACTAAAACAACAACCTAAAAAAAAAAATGTAAATACCGTATAAAAATGTGACCTAAGCGCCTGCATGTTGTGATATGTGACCCTGTATTGACCTGCTGATGGTGGGGAGGGGGGGGGGGGGTCGGGGTCGGGGGGGTCAAAGTTCTGGATTCAGTGTGTGGTTGCACCATGTGTATACTACAAGTCATGGTTCTCTCAAGTTACATTGGCACATGAGCTAGCCTACGCACTTAAAAAGACAGTGTGTACATTTCACCATGTGAGCAACATGCATTAATATCAACAGTGTACAGCAAAAAGAACGGAAAAGATACAGGTAAACAAACAAATGAAAAGAAACACAAATAGTAAAAAATAAAAAAAAATAAAATAAAGACAACACACGGAATACTGTTTCAAAGTGACGAGTGAGAGACGAGGCCTCCAATCATCATTATCAAGAGATAGTTTTATAAAAGGGCTTAAAAAATAGCCTTCATTCCACAAATGGAATCTATATTTATATATCCTTATATACGTTTGGCATATCTCTGCTGCTATGTGGAATAGACAGAAAATACATCTGCTTGACCAACACTCGGTGTTAACATCCTTTCATAAACCAACAGTCAATAAAAAACATCAACTTTCTTCCTCTGCGTTATTCTTATTTTCAAAAATGTTTATTTTTATAAGATTGTGTCCCTTTTAATTTCACCTTTTAAAGCAATTCCTTCCACGTGTGGCAACATAAGGGGGCTTAGGGGGGAGAGGGAGAGAGAGAGAGAGAAGTTGAGAGAGAGAGAGAGAGAGCTACTGCATGATGGCCAGGAAGCGACTCTCTTGGGCGAGGGTGGAGAGGAGTGAGCTCATGTCGCCGATGGCCATGTTGTTCAGCCCGGAGGGCACACTGGCGAAGGCGGCCGAGGCACGAGGGGTGGCGAGGCGAGAGGAGGTCCGCGACATGCCCTGGAACACGCTGGCACTGATGGCGTCGGACACCAGGCTGCCTTGGTCGAAGTTGTCCTCCAGGATGGGGGTGAAGTCCAGGCCCACGTTGTCCAGGACCTCGCAGCCGGGGCTCCCGTCCACCGTGCTGGTCACCTGGTCTGCTCCGGGGGACAGGAGAGGGGCCGAGGGAGCGTCTGACTGGGCCCCGGGTGGAGCCGCTTGGGCCTCTATCAGGCATCGCTCCTCTGTGCTGGGCAAGGACAGCGGCTTGGCCTCAGACGGGTCGAAGGCCTCTCTACAGTCTCCAAAACCTGGCTGGAAGAAGCCCGCTTGTCGTTGGTGCTGCTGCTGCTGCTGCTGTTGCAGTGAAGAGCAGGAGCTGGCCTGGTCCTGAGCTTCTATCTTCAGGCCGGAGATGTGTCCAGCCAGGGAGCAGTGTGCCGAGCCGCCATTCCTGGAGGAGCCGACGTGATTGCCACCGGTCAGGTGCTGCTGGGGTCGGGTGGAGCTTCTACAGCTGCTGCTGTTCCCGTTTGGTTGGAAACTTGCGGGTGGGTGCGGGCGCAGCAGTGACCCGTGAGAGAGGCCATCCTGAGAGGACCTCTGGAGCAGCAGGTTGTTCCCGATTAGCTGTGCCGCGGCGGGCTGACTGGCCGGGAAGAGCTGATGCTGCTGCTGCTGCTGCTGTTGGCCACAGCTCTGGCGGATTGGACCGAGGGAAATCTGGGAGAAGTCAGGCGTTCTTCCGAAGACCTGCGTGCTCGAGCTGTTCCTCCTGCTCTCCTGACAGGACGCGTTGGATGACTCGGACTTGACGACGAAGCCGGCGTTCAGCTGGCACGCCTGGAGCTGAGGGAGCCTGGACGCGGAGGTCCTGCGGGAGGAGGAGGAGGAGCTCAGACTACAGATGGGATACCTGTAGCTGTTGATGGGGTTCGCCGACTGCGTGTCACCCCCTCGGGGCTGGGCCAAGAGATCAGCCGGGAGCTGAGACTGCTGCTGCTGCTGCTGTTGCTGCTGCTGCTGCACCACCATGTTGCCAAACTGGCCAAACGGACTCCTGCCGACCGCCACCACGCCGCCGCGCTCCGACCACCTTCCGCAGGGCTGCTGCTGCCTGGTGGGGGACAGGTGTGCGCTCCCCGAGGGGGACAGGTGTGCGCTGCCTGAGCTCACCTCGTTCCACTGGATGGGTTGCTCCTGGCCACCGCTGATGCCCTCTCCCTCTCCGCTCTGCTGCTGCTGCTGACCTGCTGGGTTCACCTGGAGAAGGTCCACGTCACCCCCGGTGCCGTTGTTACTATGATGAGGGAGGTGGAGGTCCCCGTTGTGGTTCTGCGAGTGCTGCCTGTACAGAGCCTCCTGCTCCTGGGAGCGGATGTACTGCAGCAGGTCGTCGGGCAGCATGTCCTCGTACCCCAGCAGCAGTCCTCCGTCGTCCTCCATGGCCAGGTCCTCCAGCGCGGAGTGCTCCTCTATCCTGGGGGGGCACGGGGAGTGGAGGCTCCGCTGCAGGTTCCCCTCGGAGCGGGTGTGGTGGTGGCTGTGGTGGTGCAGGCTGGCGTGCCTGTAGGCCTCTCCCGGGTGGACGTGCTGGCTGGAGAGGGGCGGTAAGGGGTGCATGTTGCTGAGGCTGCTGAAGTGGTGGTGCATCTGGGGCATGCCGTCGGGGTCTTGCGCGTGCACGGTCCGTACGGGGTCGCTTGCTCGTCGGGTGGCGCTCAGCATCCCTTCGCCCGGGTAGAGCCCCCCCCGGTGACGGTAGCCGTTATGCGTGCTGTATCCGTTGGCACTTCCATCGCTGCAGCGGCGCGGTCTGACCAGCGGGGGCAGTGGAGGGTTGCTCCCGTCCTGTGCGTCTCCCATCAGTGGCATGCGGGAGCGCAGGCTAGCGGGCTCCATGTTGGGCAGCGGCGTCGGGGGCGGTCCCCCCGTGGCGGCGGCGTACTTGGCCTTCAGGTGGTAGTGCTGCGCCGGCGTGAGGCTCAGAACACCTCCTCCTCTGGGCCCACCTCCTCCTCCTCCCGAACCTCTGTGACCTCCACCACCCCCGTCTCCTCCTCCTCCTCCTCCTCCTCCACCCCATCCGACACCCCCAGGCATGGCTCCTCCTCCTCCTCCCATGCTGCTTCCCCCGCCGTGATGGCTGGCCTCGCTCGAGCGGCGCGAGGCGTCGGTGGAGATGGGGTCGTACGAGTCGGTGGAGCTCAGGTTGTGGCGGCAGCGGTGGGCGTTCACCTCCGACTGCGAGGCCTGGCTGGAGCGCCGGCTGGAGAAGCAGGGCGAGATGCCGGAGGAGCGGCGGCTGCAGGTCAGGTAGCCCGTGCTGGCCGCGCTCTCGTTGCTGTCGCGCCGCCCCTTGCCCAGCAGGCTGAGCACCGTCAGCTCCGTCCCGCACGTCTCCGGACAGAGGGCAGGCGGGGGGAGAGTCACCCCCCTGTAATCACCGTGGCCCAGGCACGAACCTGAGGGAGGGGAGAGAGAGAGGACGGGTTACATCAGAGAGACGGACATTGAATAGCTGCTTTGTTCTGTGCTTTGTGATACGTTTTTTGAGCCTCTCTCTGGAAGAGCAGAAAGATCATCAGGAAATGATCAGGAAGTGATGTCAAAGCTAGTCTAAAAGTAACAATTTGAAGAAAGAAAAAAACTTGCATCAGTGCTAATCAAATTCCAATTCCACTGCTGCCTTTGTCATCATTCATTTAGCGTAGCCTAACGTAGTGTAGCCTAGCATAGCCTAGCGTAGCGTACACACATTTCTGCAGGGCTCTTACCCTTCCCCAGGATGGTGGGCAGGCTGTGGCCTTTGACTGGGGGCACGGGGGCTAGGTGCGCCAGGCCGGCCGGGGCGGCGTTCACCTGCCGGAGCCGCTCCATCTTCACCTGCTCCATCCAGCGGAGCGGCCGGCCCACGCTGCGCCGAGCCTGCAGTGCCAGCGTTGCCGTGGAGACCGTGGCGTCCATGATGGGGGCCTGGTTCTGGTCCATGTAATCTTCCTCGTCCTCGTCCTCCTCCTCCAGCTCCCCCCCACCCTCCTCGTCCTCCTCCTCCTGGTCTTCCTCCTCCCCCCGGGCGCGCTCCCCCTCCCCCTGCAGCCTCACGGCGCTCACAACAAGCTGGACTCCACGGCCGGGAGGGGCACCGCCGGGGGACTGCTCACCGCCGCATGCAGACTGACCGCCAGGGCTTGGCTGAGACGTCTGGAGAGGGCAGAAGAGGACCAGAGGGAAGACAGAGGGAGGAAAACCGCAGAAGGAAAGGAAGGAAGGAAGGAAGAGTTATGAAAGAGGAGGAAAGGTGAGAGAATGAGAAAAAAGGAAAGGAAAGAGGGAGGAGATAGAGGGGGCGTTAATCAATGGACATAACACACATTTCACATTAATAATGCATTAATCCACAGACATAACACACATTTCACATTAATAATGCATTAATCCACAGACATAACACACACATTTCACATTCATAATCTATTTATTTTATTACTGTACAAACATCCATGCAATGGGAACTGAAAAAAAAACTCTTTAAGAATATTATGCCCATATGAATGTCTTGACAACAGAACAACAGAACAACAACATGACAGCAGAACACACCACAATGGCTAAACATATGTATGATGTCCAACGAGAATATTTATGATGTGTACTTTCAAATGATATCTCCCAGAGTAAGCGGCTGCCCAGACAAATACCTAACGGATGATACGGCTGATAAGCACTTAGTCACTTAAATATTCGTCAGGACATGCTGTTAAATAACTCTTTAATGAGCTGTCCCTTCCTTAAGATGTGCTGATTTGCTCAACATCAATTTGCTGTGTCTTTTCTGTCTAAATAAAGCAGTCAATCTCACACACACACATGCACACGCACAAGCACACAAACACACAGACACACACAGACACACACGAGCACACACACACACACACACACAGACACACACGAGCACAGACACACACACACGCGCGCGCACAGACACACACACACGCACACACACACTCACACACACAGACACCCACACACACACACACACACACACACACACACACAAACACACATACACACACACACACACACACACACACACACAAGCACACTTCCTCTCACACACACACACACACACACACACACACACACACGCACACACACACGCACACACACACACACACACAAAACTGTAATGGGGCACAGAGTCTCTAAACAGTGCACACAAGAGAAAGAGGCAGACGTTTTTGTTCTATTTTCAGAAAACAATGCTGAACAAACAATGCTGTTTTGTCAGACCAGACGGGCCCTAATTGGGACGCTCTCCCTGGTGGAACTATATGATGGTCTGCAGAAGCGAAAGAGCGAGAGAGAGAGAAAGAAAGAACGAAAGAAAGGAAGAAAGAAAGAAGAGAGAGTCCTACTGGCTCCGCCTGAAACAGGTCCTCCACTCCTTCACCTCTGCTCTCGTCCTGAGTAGAAGGACTCGCTGTTCAACGGACCTCTCTCATCCTCCTCTCTTTCTCTCTTTCTCAGCCTCAGTCTGTCATTCACATCCATACAGCAGCTCTCCCTGCTAGCCTCACCCACGCCCGCTCTCTCCTCCTGACGCCAGGGCAGCCCTTTTCAGGGGGCAGAGATGGAGCGCGCGGACACATTGCACTATGGTGTAACGACAAGATGAGGGGTGGCATGATCACAAACGATGACAAGAAAGAGCTAATGGGCTCTAACTACAGCGGAGCGGCCTCGCCGTGCCGCCTCAATGCCGTGAGCGAGAGGTGGGTTTGAGCAGGCAGATGGTACATGACGAGCCACGAGAGTGGAAACGGGTGAATGGACAGCACTCTCACCTGATTACCCACTGTCCTTAGAAAGGCAGGGGGGAGTTAATGCACGAGGCATTAGATAGGAGAGAAATTCAGTTATTACACCGGCAAAGGCAGAGCAGAGATCAAAAGCACACATCCTTGTTACTCGTGTCTCATCTCGTGTCACACAGAAGGGAACGCGTGGTTAGGAAACCTACTTCAGAGGGGGAAGAGAGCTATCTGGACACTGCACTACACTCTAGATACCTGCTAACACATGTTCCTCAGAGTTTAAAGTATTTTTGACAAATGGTAGTTGAACAGTGGGGTTGAGTTTTGAGGAATGTCCTACAAAGTCTAATGCAGTCAGCTGATAGTACCACTGTGTGACAGCCAACCTCTAGATCTGCTAGACTTGGACCTGTGTGGTGAGGTACTGACATGTTCTGTGTGGTGAGGTACTGACATGTTCTGTGTGGTGAGGTACTGACATGTTCTGTGTGGTGAGGTACTGACATGTTCTGTTTGGTGAGGTACTGACATGTTCTGTGTGGTGAGGTACTGACATGTTCTGTGTGGTGAGGTACTGACATGTTCTGTGTGGTGAGGTACTGACATGTTCTGTTTGGTGAGGTACTGACATGTTCTGTGTGGTGAGGTACTGACATGTTCTGTGTGGCGAGGTACTGACATGTTCTGGACCTGTGTGGTGAGGTACTGACATGTTCTGTGTGGTGAGGTACTGACATGTTGTGTGCGGTGAGGTACTGACATGCTCTGTGTGGTGATGTTCTGACATGTTCTGTGTGGTGAGGTACTGACATGTTCTGTGTGGCGAGGTACTGACATGTTCTGTGTGGTGAGGTACTGACATGTTCTGTGTGGCGAGGTACTGACATGTTCTGGACCTGTGTGGTGAGGTACTGACATGTTCTGTGTGGTGAGGTACTGACATGTTGTGTGCGGTGAGGTACTGACATGCTCTGTGTGGTGATGTTCTGACATGTTCTGTGTGGTGAGGTACTGACATGTTCTGTGTGGCGAGGTACTGACATGTTCTGTGGTGAGGTACTGACATGTTCTGTGTGGCGAGGTACTGACATGTTCTGTGTGGTGAGGTACTGACATGTTCTGTGTGGTGAGGTACTGACATGTTCTGGACCTGTGTGGTGAGGTACTGACATGTTCTGTGTGGTGAGGTACTGACATGTTCTGGACCTGTGTGGTGAGGTACTGACATGTTGTGTGTGGTGAGGAACTGACATGTTCTGTGTTCTTGGACCTGTGTGGTGATGTACTGACATGTTGTGTGTGGTGAGGTACTGACATGTTCTGTGTGGTGAGGTACTGACATGTTCTGTGTGGTGATGTACTGACATGTTCTGTGAACGGAGATCAGAACCTGTATTCATCCATTTGCTATGATATAGTTCTATTATTTTGGCACCTTGCTGTGGGCTCCCTTGATGTACATTACATACTTCAAATACATTGAAATGAACTAGAGGGGACCTACTGCACTCTCTACTCTATCTCTACTGAGATTCTACTGCACCAATAGCTGTTGCTGATGTGAATCAGAGGTCAGAGTTTAGAGGTCAAAGTGTGATGTGTGTTGAAACGGGACTCACCATGGGCTTCTCCGACTTGATGGACTTGACCTGCAGACATTCGTCCTGTTTCGAGGTAGCGTGGTTGTAGTCCCTTTGGTCTGCGAACCCCAGTTGCCCCGGCGACCGGCCATGGCCGTTGCTGCCCGGCTCTCGGGGCTGAGGTGGGGGCCGGGGGTAGGCGTCGCCGCGCTGCTTCTTGGTGACGTGGGCCTCGGGGCCGTGCACGGTCTTCACGTGTTTCCGTAGCGAGCTGGGGTCCG
>NC_137915.1:4320914-4348414 GCF_963457725.1 Sprattus sprattus
ACGACTTCCCTACATCCACCTCAGACACACACACACACACAGACACACACACACAAACACACACACACACACAGACACACACACATCACGACTACCCTGCATCTACCTCACACAGACACACACACACACACACACACACACAAACACACACAAACACACACACACACATCACAACTTCCCTACATCCACCTCAGACACACAGACACACACACACAGAAAGTAGCACACTTACAACTCTGCCCTGGGCTCATATCTGGGTTGGGCCATGAGAAGGAGAGGGAGGTGAAGAGGTGTCTTTTCATGACACAAGAACCCTTTCCTCTCACTCACTTTCTCCTTCTTTCCCTCCCACTCCATATCTCTCTCTCTCACTCTTGTTCCCTCTCTCTCTTCAATAGTGCACCACACATATCCCACATTAAAGAAAGCTGCGCCCTTATCTTTTGCTGGGCCCCTTCAGGGCAGAAGGGGTGAGAAGGAAAGAGGGAGAGATAAACAGAATATATATATATATATATATATCTTTAAAAAAGATACACACACACACACACTTTTATAAGGTATGAATAAAGAGGGAATGAAAATGACATTCTAAAGTGAGCGAGTGAATGAGGGAGGAAAAGAGTGAGAGAGAGAAGGAGGAGGTGAATGGAATGAAAAAGAGAGCGAGTGAATGAGGGAGGGAAAGAGTGAGAGAGAGAAGGAGGAGGTGAATGAGGGAGGGAAAGAGTGAGAGAGAGAGAGAGGAGGTGAATGGAATGAAAAAGAGAGCGAGTGAATGAGGGAGGGAAAGAGTGAGAGAGAGAAAGAGGAGGTGAATGGAATGTAAAAGAGAGCGAGTGAATGAGGGAGGGAAAGAGTGAGAGAGAGAGAGAGGAGGAGGTGAATGGAATGAAAAAGAGAGCGAGTGAATGAGGGAGGGAAAGAGTGAGAGAGAGAGAGAGAAGGAGGAGGTGAATGGAATGTAAAAGAGAGCGAGTGTAAGTTGACACCCGCCTGGCTAAGGCAGACTGTTGAGGGCAGATAAGGGCGCTAAATTGCGCAGATGTGATGCTTATCTTATCGCCGGTGCGGAGAGCGCTTAAGTAGGCCTGATAAATGCACAACACCACGTCATAGAGAATGCTGTTTACACACGCGCACGCACACACACACACACACACACACACACAGACACACACACACAGACAGACAGACACACACACACACACACACACACACACACACACACACACACACACAAGCACGCACGCACGCACACAAGCACGCACGCACACACACACACACACACACACACACACACACACACACACACACACACACACTCATATGATGCACATGCATGTGCACACACATAAAAACAAATCCACACAGCAGGGCTACCTTTAATCAAGGTGAAGCAATGAGGGTGGCATACATGTGCTGGTGTGTGTGTGTGTGTGTGTGTGTGTGTGTGTGTGTGTGTGTGTGTGTGTGTGTGTACGTGTGTGTGTGTGTGTGTGTGTGTGTGTGTGTGTATGTGTGTGTGTGTGTGTGTGTGTGTGTGTGTGTGTGTGTGTGTGTGTGTGTGTGTGTGTGTGTGTACTTGCATGGGTGTGTGTGTCTGTGTGTACTTGCATGGGTGTGTGTGTCTGTGTACGTGCATGGGTGTGTGTGTGTGTTTGTACGTGCATGGGTGTGTGTGTGTGTGTGTGTGTGTGTGTGCACGTTTGATCTAAAATTAGAGTCCAAAAGAAAAGATAAGAGAACAAGAAGAAACACAAACCTCCAGCATTTAATGATCACATTTAAATGACGAAATTAACTAAATGAACTGAATTATGTTATGAAAGTGGAGAGTGTGGGAAACTGACTGCAATAATAATAACTGCATCAGAAATGTTAAAAATTCACCAAAAATGGTGTGTTTGTGTGTGTGAGTGTGTCTGTGTGTGTGTGTGTGTGTGTGTGTGTGTGTGTGTGTTAGCATGCACACATCTACAGACATATATATATTTATACATATGTGCCTGATCTGAGAGGTCAGGGGAGTTCATTTAAAAAAATCTCATTTCTTCCTGAGCGGCAAACTGAAGCAGAGGCAATTTTATTTTTTAATTCTGTTTTCCACAGCGATTCGCAGAGACAAGCTGAATTAGTGTGGGGGAGGGGCAGTCCATTGTTTTCATATATGGAAATTCCAGAGCCCCAGAATACCCCCAACCCCCCCCCCCCCCCCCCCACCCCCACCCCCCTCTCCAAACAACACCCCCCCCACTCCCACCCCCTCCGCCAGCGCTTGAGAGGAGCCACTGTGGTCCAAATACTGTACTTATCCCATTACTGACGGGGGAGAGATAAGAGACTTTTCTCCGCGGCTCCGCTGAATTAGGGGCGAGAGCGGCTCGGGAGGCGAGGCGCTTTATTAGCATGGCCACCGTACCGCACCGCACCGCACCGCACCCGCACCGCACCGCACCCGCGCCGGCGTGGAGGAGAAGAACGAGGGGGAAAATATAAACACAATAAGCGAAGAGGAGGAGAAAAGAAAAAGGACGGAACATGGCGACAATGAGGAACACAAAAGCACGACGGCGTTTGGGCCTGTCAGGAGAACAAAAGCAGAGGAGGGAGAGGAAGATGGGTTGATGAAGGGAGGGAAAAGGGGGGGTGTCAGAGAGAGAGAGAGAGAGAGAGAGAGAGAGAGATTTGGCTCCTGTGTGGTGCTGGCAGTGTGTGTGTGTGTTTGTCAGTGTGTGTGTGTGTGTGTGTGTGTGTGTGTGTGTGTGTGTGTGTGTGTGTGTGTGTGTGTGTGTGTGTGTGTGTGTCTGTGTGTGTGTGTGTGTGTGTGTGTGTGTGTAGGAGGATATGAGGCTGGGGAAACAGAGGAGGAGGTAAGGAAGTAAGAAGCCACCTGGAGTGAGAACATGGAGGGGTGAGCAAAGAACACGCTTGGAGAACCTCCAGGCTGGAGAGGTTTAGTGAGTGTTCTTCTCTCACACACACACACACACACACACACAATCACACACACACACACACACACACACACACACACACACACACACACACACACAATCACACACACACACACACAGACACACAGACACACACACACACACACACACACACACACACACACACAGACACACACACACACACACACACACACACACACACACACACACACACACACACACACTCTCTTTCCATCTCTGTCTCTCTCTCTCTCTCACACACACACACACACACACACACACACACACTCTCTCTCTCTTTCCATCTCTGTCTCTTTTTTCCCCAAGCACCCGTTGCCCTCAGAAAAACAGGGGTAAGAAGTTGTCAAGCTCCTCAACCTTTGAGGCGAGCCCTTCAAACGCGGGAGGCAGCCCATTCCTCGCCCAGGATATCAATTATAGATAGGGCTGTGAGCGTGGCCGCCACGAATTGCCATGTCAGACGGAGGAGAGACAGCCTTGGAGAGCTGAGGATCTTTCTATCAGATGTGTGCTGATGGGGGTGCTGTGTGTGTGTGTGTGTGTGTCTGTGTGTGTGTGAGAGAGAGGGAGAGAGAGCGAGCGAGTTGATGATGGGTTCTTAAAAAGGGACATAGTGGTGTATACCTTCCACAGACAGACCCGGGGCTTTCATGTGCTCCTGTGGAGGTGAGTGTGTGTGTGTGTGTGTGTGTGTGTGCTCCTGTGGGGGTAAGTGGCACTCTGGGTCTGGCCTGTGACTAACCCAACATGTGGGATGGAATGGATCTAGATTTTAGGAGGCGTCTTTGGTCAGTGTGACCTTGGGCCCCTTGACACACACACACACACACACACACACACACACACACACACACACACACACACACACACACACACACACACACACACACACACACACACACACACACACACACACACACAGCACCACTTGTAAGCTTCTAAGTAGGAAGTCACCTCAAGCTCTACCAGCTGACACTTAAAGGCCCATGAGATGGCCCCCTCTCCAGCTGCACTGAGATGCTCTAAGTGACCGTCTAGTTCAGTGTCTAGAGTGACCTCCAATCCACACACACACACACACACACACACACACACACACACACACACACACTGGTCTTAGGTACTCACATGCACCAGTTGTTCCTGGGTGTCAAACTCGCGGCAGCAGCCCTCCCAGTGGCAGTTGGTCTCGTACACCACCTCCGGCTCCTGCTTGCCGTCGTCTTTGTCTCCCTCTTCTTTCACCAGCGTCATTCCATCCGGCTGCTCCTGGTACCGGCACATGCGGGCAGGGGAGAGAGGAGAGGGGAGAGAGGAGAGGAAAGTGGAAGGTGGAGAGAATATAGAGGAGAGTGAAGAGGGGAGATTGGAGAGAGGAGAGAGGAAAGAGGAAAGAGGAGAGAGGAGAGGGGAGAGAGAAGAGTGGAGAGGGGTGAGAGGAGAGGGGGGAGAGGAGAGAGGAGAGGGGAGAGGGAAGAGAGGAGAGAGAAAAGAGGAGAGAGCAGAGGGGAGAGAGGAGAGAGCAGATTGGAGAGGGGAGAGAGGAAAGTGGAAGGTGAGCTCCAATACTCTCATCTGGGAGTCGTGATGTCTGACATGTTTGTTTCTGATAAGAGCTAGCTGCTGAAGGGGAGTTGCTGAAATGTTATGTTGGTGAGCAGGTTGCATGTCTCAAGCTCATCTGCTTACTGGAGCACAGCATTAAAAAGCCGTATCAGAACTTCACACATTACAGCCCTAGCTGTGGTAATGGAATGTTTCACGAGTTCTACAGGACTTCACACATTACAGCCCTAGCTGTGGTAATGGCAAATGTTTCATGAGTTCTACAGGGGCGGGAAAAGTAAGTGAAGTAAATGAGAAGACTCTTCTCACAAGGAAGTCAGACATGAAGGAGAATAGAATTGTTTTAAAACCTGGCGAAGACTTGACATTGTCTACTATGAGTGTGCCAAGAAGGACAATACTAAGCTTGAGGAACAGAGCGGTGAGAGAAGAGACATCCAAAAAAAAATCAACGGGGTTGTGTGAAAATATAAACTATCGCTGTGACAACCAAGGAAAATGTGTTCCTGATTAAGCAGAGTGATTCTTAGTGTTTCAAGCTGCCTGGCCAAGAGGAAGCCTAGCAGTGACTACTCTTCCTGTAGAGGAACTTGATAAATAGGTGGAAGATGTTTTTGTCTTTGCACAGTGAAATTATTCAAACGGTTCCAAAACTTCCACCACTAACAGAGCAGCAGACTGTTTATCTTGCCTCTCTCTTCCAGGAGTGTTAACAGCCTGGAGTTGCTATTCCAGTCACATTTCTGTACACCATTAAAACTGGGCTCAAGGTCTCCTCATACCACCAAAACCTGGGCGGAAATGTCCCGACCAAAACAACCCCTCCTCCGGTAGCAGTTAAATATACGGTTGATGTGTTTTTGGGTGAACAGTCGAGGAATCACTCCCCCCTCTCGCCCACTCACACTTCCACCTCTCGGCTCTCGGTCGGGTCATTATGCTGCCCATACACACACACACACACACACACACACACACACACACACACACACTGTCCATGTCAAATACTGTGGGGCTGAGCAGGGCCAGGCCACTGCTGCGTTACACATGGGCCCCCACTTCTAGGCAGAGCTGTAATTAACACGAGCCGCCACGGTCAAGGACACGGACGCCACACTCCGGCTGTGATTATATGGGGTGGCTTGGGCTGGACTTGGCCGAGGGGGAGAACCTGTGGAGCTAAACTCAGAATGCAAGAGTTGAATGGTTATGATTAAGAGAGAGAGACGGAAAAAGGGAGCGATCACATTGGATACCTTTGGAAATAGCCCTAATGTGTTATTCTCCCTTGCTTCTATATAATGAACGAGAGGTGAGAGACGGACAGTGAGAGGGAGAGTGCACCAAGAGGAGGTAAGGGGACGGAGGGTTTGACTGTGACTCCCTAGTGACAGTAAGACAGAAGCAGGATGGGGTTTGACTGTGACTCCCTAGTGACAGTAAGACAGAAGCAGGATGGGGTTTGACTGTGACTCCCTAGTGACAGTAAGACAGAAGCAGGATGGGGTTTGACTGTGACTCCCTAGTGACAGTAGGCCAGAAGCAGGATGGGGTTTGCCTGTGACTCCCTAGTGACAGTAAGACAGAAGCAGGATGGGGTTTGCCTGTGACTCCCTAGTGACAGTAAGACAGAAGCAGGATGGGGTTTGCCTGTGACTCCCTAGTGACAGTAAGACAGAAGCAGGATGGGGTTTGACTGTGACTCCCTAGTGACAGTAAGACAGAAGCAGGATGGGGTTTGACTGTGACTCCCTAGTGACAGTAGGCCAGAAGCAGGATGGGGTTTGCCTGTGACTCCCTAGTGACAGTAAGACAGAAGCAGGATGGGGTTTGCCTGTGACTCCCTAGTGACAGTAAGACAGAAGCAGGATGGGGTTTGCCTGTGACTCCCTAGTGACAGTAAGACAGAAGCAGGATGGGGTTTGACTGTGACTCCCTAGTGACAGTAGGCCAGAAGCAGGATGGGGTTTGCCTGTGACTCCCTAGTGACAGTAAGTCAGAAGCAGGATGGGGTTTGACTGTGACTCCCTAGTGACAGTAGGCCAGAAGCAGGATGGGGTTTGCCTGTGACTCCCTAGTGACAGTAAGACAGAAGCAGGATGGGGTTTGCCTGTGGCGTGCCACCGTACTCTAGCCCCGCAGACAGACAGCAGCAATGAGCGGCGAACACATGGAGAGGCCCCATGGAACAATCTGCAGCCTAATTTCTCTTTCGTTGTTCTGCTCTCCCTCATTCACTTAGGCATCTGATTAAAAGGAAAACAATTTCCTCCCCGTGCTCCGAAGATCAATGGGGCTTATCGCCTGTGCGGCAGCAGCCACAACGAGCCGCCAGAATGAAACGAGCAAACAAATAGTTTTATACAACGTCACATAATTGGCCCTGGGGCAACACTGTGTGTGTCTGCATCTATTTATGCATGTGTGTGACTGTGTTTGTTTGTGTGTGTGTTTGTGTGTACATGTGTGTGTGTGTGTGTGTGTGCTTCTGTTTGAATGTGTTAGTGTGATATGTGTATCTGTGAGAGAGAGAGTTTGTTTATGCGTGTGTGTGTAGGTGGTGTCATGCTGTATATCTGTGTGGGTACATCTTTGGATAAAGTATTAGTCAAGAGTGGATTATGCTCTAACAAGCTTGTTTGCAGCCTACTAATACTCTGAATCCTTTGTAGTGTGGGTGTTCAAATGATGAGTGCTAACACGGGGAGCTGCGAGAGATTACTGCGCTTAAAGGGGGCGACAGTGGTACTAGGTAGAGAAGTCGTTTAGTAATCAGAAGGTTGCTAGTTCGATTCCCTGTCGAAGCGTCCTTGAGCAGGACACTGAACCCCTAATTGCTCCTGATGTGCAGTGTGCCATCAGTGTATATGTAAAAATGTGTATACTGTACATCCTTGTAAGTCGCTTTGGATAAAAGCGTCTGCTAAATGACTGCAGTACTTATTGTTAAGTTATGTTATATCATGTTGGAGTACTTATATGTTTATATGTTATATCTTGCTATGTGATGGTAGTGTGGAATGGTGTCCTGTCATCAAGAATTTCAGTGCCCAGTCCAACTCTGTTGTTCTGTGTATCTGACAATAAAAGACTTGACTTGAAATGTAAATGTAAAGGGGACGTGAGGGATGCAGGGACTCGGCTCTGGGTCTGGCTCTGGGTCTGGGTCTGGGTCTGGGTCTGGGTCTGGGTCTGGGTCTGGCTCTGGCTCTGGCTCTGGGTCTGGGTCTGGGTCTGGGTCTGGGTCTGGGTCTGGGTCTGGGTCTGGGTCTGGGTCTGGGTCTGGGTCTGGCTCTGGCTCAGGTGTTGGCTCACCTGGACGCTACCTGCCCCTGGGCTGGGGGGATCCTCGTCAGGCTTGAGTTTGGAGCGCTTGTGGTGCATGGGGTCTCCCGTGCTGCTCACTGCAGACTCGCTGGTGGGCTTGCTCTGTGAGGACACACAACACAACACAACACACACACATGAGAGATCATACACACTAGAGGGGTTACCCTGTGAGGACACATAACACAACACAACAAACACACACATGAGAGATCATACACACTAGAGGGGTTACTCTGTGAGGACACACAACACAACACACACATGAGATCATACACA
Organism: Sprattus sprattus; assembly: GCF_963457725.1. Classification (NCBI taxonomy): domain Eukaryota; kingdom Metazoa; phylum Chordata; class Actinopteri; order Clupeiformes; family Clupeidae; genus Sprattus; species Sprattus sprattus. The sequence continues at coordinate 4,329,065 of NC_137915.1, forward strand.
CAACACAACACACACACACACATGAGAGATCATACACACTCACTTACTCTGTGAGGACACACAACACAACAAACACACACATGAGAGATCATACACACTCACTTACTCTGTGAGGACACACAACACAACACAACCCACACATGAGAGATCATACACACAAGAGGGGTTACTCTGTGAGGACACACAACACAACACACACATGAGATCATACACACAACACAACACACACACACACATGAGATCATACACACAACACAACACACACACACACATGAGATCATACACACAACACACACACACATGAGAGATCATACACACAACACACACACACATGAGAGATCATACACACAACACACACACACATGAGAGATCATACACACAACACAACAAACACACACATGAGAGATCATACACACTGTGTTCATAACAGTTTTTTGTTGTTTTTTTTTTTGTTTTTTTTACAGTGATTTGAGGTGGATGCCTAGGTTTCGCACTGGGGACAACAATAACAGACTATTAGCCCTGTTAACCCTTAAAACTACAAAATGGTGTGGGGGTTTTAAAAACCCTATTTCTAGAATGACTGAAACTGAAGTCAATATGAAAGTAACTAATGATACAGATGTCAAATAAAACAAGTCAGGATATACAGGACAATTGAACAAGCATCTGCTGGGACACAGTAGAGGTGTAGTGGTGTGTGGAGTAATATGGTGATGGGACACAGTAGAGGTGTAGTGGTATGTGGAGTAATATGGTGATGGGACACAGTAGAGGTGTAGTGGTATGTGGTAAAGTAATACAGTGATGTACAGTACAGGTGTAGTGGTATGTGGAGTAATATGGTGATGGGACACAGCAGAGGTGTAGTGGTATGTGGTATGTGGTAGAGTATTATGGTGATGGGACACAGCAGAGGTGTAGTGGTATGTGGTATGTGGTAGAGTATTATGGTGATGGGACACAGCAGAGGTGTAGTGGTATGTGGTATGTGGTAGAGTATTATGGTGATGGGACAGTAAAAGTGGAGTGGTATGTGGTAGAGTATTATGGTGATGGGTAACAGCAGAGGTGTAGTGGTATGTGGTATGTGGTAGAGTATTATGGTCTGTGAGTGTCTACTGCCTCCCCTCCATTACAGATTATACAGTCAAGCTGCCGCTCTGAAACACACAGGATCTGTGTTCAATCTGTCAGCACATTTCCATTCATAGGGCAGAAGGCCTTCACTCCCCAGGCGGGGCTATTTGACTCCTCCTATTTGACCTGCACTGACCTTTTCACAGACGTGACCTACGCTCACTCTCTTTCCCTCCCTCTGCCAAAGGAAGTTCCCTGTTACCGGCCAGAAAAGCTAGAAAAAAAAATAAACAGTCAGAGAAGTTACATTCCCTGGAAAAAGAAGCAGGAATTCCTTGGCTCCGAGGAGCAGGTTGCCTTGCCAACTGGCAGTCATTGTGCAGAACATCTCTGCTACTCTGATATTTATCCGTACTGTGCATTCCCTGTGTAGCCACAGAACACCTCCCAGCGTGTCTCCGTTTCCTACACACACACACACACACACACACACACACACACACACAGACACAGACACAGACACAGACACACACACACAGACACACACACACACACACAGACACACACACACACACACACACACACACACACACACACACACACACACACACACACACAGACACACACACACACACACACACACACACACACACACACAGACAGACAGACAGACAGGCACACACACACACACACACACACACACACACACACACACACACACACACACACACACACACACACACACACACACACACACACACACACACACACTTCCTGTATTCTATGGTCCCCTTCGGTGCTAAAGCTCCTGAGACTATATATGGTCCCCCAGGTGTCCATAAGGGATTTCAGAGCTGTTTTTTTTTGGCACCAACATATGACGCTAAAGGAACAACAATATAGACTAGATTCTGGTACAGATAAGACACTGAGCATGGACAGAATGCAGTGAAACTACTGAGCTCTAAACGGATAATATAACCGACTCTATCAGAGCACAACATACACACACAAACAATGCAAAATGAATGAATGCAGGATCAGAGAGTACATCAGGGCACAGACACACACACACACACACACACACAGAGTACATCAGGGCAGAGGAACCAACACCTAAACTCTGTGTGATGAGCAATTCCACTATGTGTACTTGTGCTCGGGGAGCAGAGAAGGGTGCAGTGTCCTTTTTGTCACATCTGTCACGGTGAGCGATGCTCCTGGCTGCTCAATCCCTCTGCTTTAATTGTTCTTTTACGACCCACACCTCTCCAGACAAATGCCCCGTGTTGTACTTCTATTAATGTGGCCACTGGGCCGCCGTCTGTGGAGCAACTCTGGCCTGAAATGGATGGATGGTGTTGTGGTGGAGAGGTTGGGATAGAGCGCTGTAATGGTTTGAGAAAGAGGGATTGACGATCTAGCGGCCAGGGCTGCAAAAGAAACCTCATACAGCATTGCGTCCGCCGCCTGATGAGGAAGCAGATCTTCTGCCACAGCAGTCAACACCAGAGGCCCATTCAGTATGAGGGGGTCGATACTTATAAAAGGGTGGCGAGTGTGTGTGTGTGTGAGAGTGTGTGTGTGTGTGCTTGATGTGGTCTATTGGTGTTTGATGGGAGCTCCATATAAACAAAACAGGAGGGGATCATTTGGTGGCGGATATGGGATGGAGGGAGGGGTGTCGATATAAACAAAAAGGGGGATAATTTAGCGCTGGATATGCTCTATTAGCCCCCCCACGCAGCGACCGGGGGCCGTGGGGAAACACAGCACTCCCACGGACCATTCCTCAGAGGGAACCTTCCGGTAAATATCTCTGTTGCCGTTCATTTGCGCTGCTGTGATTAATGGTGTCAGCAGTGGGATTTGGTTGCTAACAAGGCCCTGTGTTGTTTCCTTGGAGGTCCGGGGGAAAATAACTACACTGGGAGACACGGCACAGTACATGAAAGCGTGTGTGTGTGTGTGTGTGTGTATGTATGTATGTGTAAGTGAATATTTATGTGTTTGTGTGTGTGTGTGTGTGAGTGTGAGTGTGTGTGTGTGTGTGTGTGTGTGTGTGTGTGTGTGTATGTGTGTGTGTGTGTGTGACTGTGTGTGTGTGTGTGTGTGTGTGTATGTATGTGTGTGTAAGTGAATATTTATGTGTTTGTGTGTGTGTGTGTAATCTCCCAAGAGGGGCTACCAGGGAGGGCTACGTACAGTGGAATAACACCTCCCCTCCTGTGTATCCTGCTGTGCTGACAGCAAGCCTAAGCCTGGTGTGATGGCCAGAGTCGTGTGTGTGTGTGTGTGTGTGTGTGTGTGTATGTGTGTGTGCGCCTAAGCCTGATGTGATGGCCAGAGTCGTGTGTGTGTCTGTGTTTGTGTGTGTGTCTTAGCCTGGTGAGAGGGCCAGAGTCGTGTGTGTGTGTGTGTGTGTGTGTGTGTGTGTGTGTGTGCCTAAGCCTGGTGTGATGGCCAGAGTCGTGTGTGTCTGTGTGTGTCTGTGTGTGTGTGTGTGTGTGTGTGTGTGTGTGTGTGTGTGTGTGTGTGTGTGTGTGTGTGTGTGTGTGTGTGTGCCTAAGCCTGGTGTGATGGCTGTGTCGTGCGTCGGGCTGAGCTGGACCAGGCTTACCTGGGCTTCACTAGAGGCCACGGATCTCTCGGTGGGTGCCAAGCCCGCGGAGGGGATGCCAGGCACCGGGCGCTGGGTGGCGAAGGCGGGAGACGGGTGGATGAGGGGCGGGCTGTGCCCGAACGCCGAGCTCACCAGGCCTGGCTGCCGGCCAATCAGCTGCTGGTGCATCTGCAGCGCCACCGGGGTGGGTGGGTAGGCGAAGCTCAGTGCAGGACTGGAGGGGGGAGACGGGGAGGGATGGGAATGAGGAGGAGAGAGGAGACGAGGAGGGATGGGGAGGAGGAGGAGAGAGGAGGAGACGAGGAGGGATGGGGAGGAGGGATGGGGAGGAGGAGGAGAGAGGAGGAGACGAGGAGGGATGGGGAGGAGGGATGGGGAGGAGGAGGAGAGAGGAGGAGACGAGGAGGGATGGGGAGGAGGAGGAGGAGAGAGGAGGAGACGAGGAGGGATGGGGAGGAGGGATGGGGAGGAGGAGGAGAGAGGAGGAGACGAGGAGGGATGGGGAGGGATGGGGAGGAGGAGGAGAGAGGAGGAGACGAGGAGGGATGGGGGGGAGGGATGGGGAGGAGGGATGGGGAGGAGGAGGAGAGAGGAGGAGACGAGGAGGGATGGGGAGGGATGGGGAGGAGGAGGAGAGAGGAGGAGACGAGGAGACGAGGAGGGATGGGGAGGAATGGGAAGGGGAGAGAGACAAATATATGAATATTAGAAACGATATTAATCATGTCTAGTTCTGTGAAACAACAAATGTATTTGACGTTGAAACAGCTATGATTTCTTCAAGATTTTGTTCCAGACATTAGAACAAGAGGAAGTCACTATTTCATTTCCTTGGCTCTTGTCAATGAATTGCATACAGTATAAGTGGGCTCATAAAACAACTGACTGAATTTATTGAGTCAATTTATGGTTGTCCTAAAGACAGGCAGGAAATATAAAAAGGATTTTTGAACCACATTCACCACTGAATCATCTGTGTGTGCATACAATATGCCCCTCAAAATATTCTAACTCACAAGTACTGGCATGAGTGAAGACTGAGGAAACTTTTACTATATCGGCACATCAATAATAATTGTACATACAACTACAACTGCTCTTGGGGTAGGTGGAGAGAGATGGTAGGAGAGGAAGAGAAATTGTAAACAAATGGATCATTCTGATCTTCTCCGAGTCCCTAAGGACGGTCCCACACGCACGACTCTGGCAGTTCTGGAGCCAGGGGACCCCAGAGAAACTTCTACTAAAGGATATTCATCTTGTTAGCGAGAAACACGTGCCGCTGTGTGCATGATGTATATCTACATCACACTCACAACGTGTGCAAGCTAAATCATCTCCTCCGACAGAGTCCCCTTAGAGCTGAACCGCACACCCTCACTTCTCAAGGTGTCTTTCGTCAGTGCAGTTCTATCACAGGATCCCTGCACGCCTATGACCCGGACCGCTGCATCTAAACCCACCGAGTGAACAGTCAGGCGGTTTGATCAAGCGAGAAGGAAATTTACTAAGGAAGAATAAACCCTGGCCAGAACACAAAGGTGGAGAGGATGGATGACAGAACAAGGCCGTGTTGGACACGTATCCATGGAGATGCCATCCAAGGCGATGGGGAGAGAAGATGCCTGCTGGTCTGGCCCCAGCATCACTGAGGGAAGGACACGTAACCATGGAGATGCCATCCAAGGCGATGGGTAGAGAAGATGCCTGCGGGCCTGGCCCCAGCATCACTGAGGGAAGGACACGTAACCATGGAGATGCCATCCAAGGTGATGGGTAGAGAAGATGCCTGCGGGTCTGGCCCCAGCATCACTGAGGGAAGGACACGTATCCATGGAGACGCCATACAAGGCGATGGGTAGTGAAGATGCCTGCGGGCCTGGCCCCAGCATCACTGAGGGGAAGGGAGAGTGAGAGGGCGGCCTAACCAAACACACAGCCCCACCTGGCTCGATAGCAGACGCCCGCTCCACTCAGGGGTGAGGCTCCATTCATCCTGCCCCGCTGACGGGTCCCCTAAGCTGCCCCATGCGTCTGCGGACCTTATTACCGCGCCGAGCGGAAATCAATGGCGCGCGACGCACCCACAGCCCATCCGCTTGTCATATCACTCATCGGTTTTTTGGAGGCACACAGAGAGACCATCTCGGGTCCTGTCGGCGCTCCTGGCTCCGTGATGGATCAGCTCTTTCGGAGCCGGTTCCCCCCCCCCCCCCCCTAAGGATTGGTGATCAATCGCTCGCGGTGGGGACCACAGAGCTCTTGCATGAAGGCACGCGCTTCTCCGACCTGTGTGGACTGTGCTGGTTGACTCCTAGCTGGGAGCTGTTGGTTGACGCGCACCACCACCAGGGATGCTGGGAGATGGCGGCCGGCCCCCCCTCTGAGAGGGATGGCCACCCCTGGAGGTCTGACACAGAGACGAGCCTTCAGAAACCTGCCAAAAAAAAACTTTCTGGCAGATATACCCATAGTCTGTGCAAAAACGCCTACTGATGTTTGATTCAATATTTGGTTTCCTCTATAAATTATTCATCAAGAGCACTGTTTAACCCTGGGGGTCTTACTGACCAGTTAGGAGCCCTTTACTGTTTCCCCTTTCTCTTGAGCAATTAAAAAAGTAGTTGTATGAAAAACTCAGTGTGCCTGACTCATGGACATGGAGAGCAGTGAGAATGATGCCACCTCTCTGGTGATTCTGTCTCTCTGCTCTTGTGCCATCGGTATCACCTTGAGAGAACTCACAAATGCCATTTACTGTCACCACCCTTGGAGCAAACACAACTCACAATCCAATACAAATGTTTTAGTTTTTTTTTTTTTCTCCTCTTGTATAATTGCTCCCAGAAGACAAAACAGTGGCAACAGAGAAGAGGAAAATATTCCCAAACACGTCCAATTTTCCTCAGAGTATATTTCCAACATTTGCATATGTTAATACGTGCAGAACCTGATAAGGTGAGGAATAGAGAGGTAAGGGTCAATCCAATCACGCAAATCAATCGGCACTTTGGTATTGATTACATTTCAATGTCTTGCTTGTTGATTAAGTGGACTGTAGCGGACGCTGGCCCAACAAAAACAGCTACTGAAAATGAATTTCCCCCTCACAAATTGAGATGCAAGAAATGTTAATTGAAATGGCCGTGAGTTTACTTTAAAGACCTTCAATTAATGAAGTGAATTTTAACTCGTGACCTGACCCCCCAGCATTCAAATTGAACTGACCCCTTACCCCAGAAGAGATGCTTTCTCCTCTCCTTTTCTAATGTCATTTTCTTTATTTATTCATTTTTCACGCCCCCCCCCTCCCTCCTTCTTCCCCTCTCCTCCTGTCCCCTTCGGTAGTGCCCTTTCATCTGTCATCCCCCCATCCCCTCTCGTTCGCCGCGTGAAGGATTGCGTGGCGGTGGCATTAGGGTAAAGCTCTCTGCACGGATGATGGCGAACACATTAATCAGGTGATGCTTATCAGACAGTCGGGTGATGGGAGCGCGGGAGAGACGAGGGGTAGGGAGAGCTAAAAAGAGGAGGAGGAGACGGAGAATGAGGAGGAGGAGGAGGAGGAGGAGGGAGGGGGGGGGTAAAGTGTGTTCACACGCTTCTTCCTAATAGCGCGTTTCATGTTCTCCCGTTTATTCTGTAGCGGGATGTTCATTCATCACTCACTGCAGCTCGTCCATGCCTGCACGTCCCCCTGTACTTTCACTATGGCTGCCTCTCTATCTCTCTCGCTCTCTCACTATGGCTCCCTCTCTATCTCTCTCTCTCTCTCACTATGGCTCCCTCTCTCTCTATCTCTCTCACTATGGCTCCCTCTCTCTCTATCTCTCTCACTCTCTCTCTCTCTCTAGCTCTCTCACTATGGCTCCCTCTCTCTCTCTCTCACTCTCTCTCACTCTCTCTCTCTCTCTATCTCTCTCTCTATCTCTCTCACTCTCTCTCTCTCTCTCTCTCTCTATCTCTCTCTCTATCTCTCTCACTCTATCACTCTCTCTCTCTCTCACTCTCTCTCTCTCTCTCTCTCTATCTCTCTCACTCTCTCTCTCTCTCTCTCTATCTATCACTCTCTCTCTACCTGGTTTGCTGGTAAAACTATTTTTCATCTATTTTTCAGAACATACCGCATCTTAAAAATGTTCTTCTTTTCTCATTGAAATGCCATGATTTTAATAAATGAAATAACATTCCCGTTGTAATAAACCAATGTCAGTGTCTAAATCAAATGTTTTCCAAACAATCCAGAAAGTATACAGCCGTCAAAATGTACCCGCACTTTTTGTAAAAAAAAAAAAAAAAACGTTTTAAAAAGCACTGGTCTTAGTAACCAGACAAATTGTTTTAACGAAAACTCTGGTTTGAGTTTAATCAAGAAGAGGAGTGAGGAGTGAGGAGTGGCCATGCCTAATGTAAGGAATTTGTTTGTATTAAATACCCAACTAAGAGAGGCCAACGTTGTTCACTACTTCAGGTCAGTCTTTCATGAAGTCTTGAGTGGAGGAGAGTAGAGGAGAGGAGAGAAAAGGAGAGGAGAGGGGAGGTGTCCGGAGGAGAGGAGAGGGGAGGTGTCCGTAGGAGAGGAGAGGAGAGGAGAGGGGAGGTGTCCGTAGGAGAGGAGAGGAGAGGAGAGGGGAGGTGTCCGTAGGAGAGGAGAGGAGAGGGGAGGTGTCTGTAGGAGAGGAGAGGAGAGGAGAGGAGAAGAGAGGTGTCCGTCAGAGAGGAGAGGAGAGGAGAGGGGAGGTGTCCGTAGGAGAGGAGAGGAGAGGAGAGGAGAGGAGAGGAGAGGACAGGAGAGAAGAGGAGAGGAGCGGAGAGAAGAGGAGGTGAACACTGTTGTCTCTTACCTGATGGCACCGGCGGAGAGGTGTCCGTAGGAGCCGCTGGTGGACGAGCTGGAGCGGGAGTTGTTGAGAATGGTGACCAGGGAGTTGGGGGAGGTGCGGATCATGGTCTGCAGGTCGAAGCTGGGGTCAGAGAGCGGGGAGATGGGCAGGGCACGCTTCCTGGGCCTCTGTGGGACCCGCGGACTGGAGAAACGAGAACCTGGGTGGGGACAGGTGGGGACGGGTGAGAGGGGAGAGGGGAAGAGAGAGAGGGGAAATGAGGGCAGGAAGGAGAAACTGGCCTTTTGCAGCTACAACAAAGTCAACTACTGAATGGGCAGTGAATCTAATGAATATACTGAATATACTGAATCTACTGAATCTACTGAATCTAATGAATCTAATGCATCTTATAAATCTACTGAATCTACTGAATCTAATGAATCTACTGAATCTTATAAATCTAATGAATCTACTGAATCTAATGAATCTAATGAATCTACTGAATCTAATGAATCTACCGAATCTACTGAATCTACCGAATCTACTGAATCTACTGAATCTAATGAATCTAATGAATCTTGTTTCTGTCTTTCTCATCTCTTCTTCTATAGTCACATACATTTTTGGGTCAGAATATTTGTACATTATTTATTGTGTATAATTATCTTTTAACCATGCCTTTAAAATTATGATAGACAACAAAATTATGATAGACCACAAAAACTAGATATTGCTTTTTTAAACGGCCTGTGCAGAGAAGAAGAAGACAAAACAACCCTGAACCAAAGCTGTGGTTCATCTTAACAAGGATATGACCCAAAGCCATGATTCATCTTAACACAGATATGACCCAAAGCCATGATTCATCTTAACACGGTTACACACATAAATTGTGTCTGACTTTGTCAAGTCACCCTTTCAATCCTTTGTAAACAATTTGCATTTTTCTGAACCCCTACTGAGTTTGGACCAAACCAGAAATTAGTAGATTTAATTCAGTCGTGAGAAACACAAACACTCGCAGGGAGAGAGAGAGAGAGAGAGAGAAAAAAAAATCAACCCTACTGATTTTGAAAAAAAAAAAAAAACAATTTCCAGTTGTCAATGTGTGCATTTCATACGTGTCATCTTCACAGCAAGCACACCCAACCAAGCCTTTCAGCCAGTGGCAGGACTCTGGATGCATCCAGGCAATATTTAATCAAGTTCCATTTGGCTTCCTATTCAAATGTGTGATTGCACTGAATGAGAATTACTGTTGACTGTTCTCTCTCCCTCTCTCCCTCTCTCCCTCTCTCTCTCTCTCTCCTCTCTCTCTCTCTCTCTCTCTCTCTCTCTCTCTCTCTCCTTTCTTTCCTCTGATTTCTGAAAAGCCTTTCAGTCAAGTGCGGCAAAACAGCGCAGACAGGCCCATCTCCACATGCACAATGAGTGGCATCTACAGATTAAGAAATGACTTTTGTTGTCTTTTCACTGGTGGATGTCACAAACAAGAAAGGATGCGGAGCGAAGAGGAAGAGAAGAGGAAGAGAGGAGGAGACGGAGACGACGCTGAGGGGATGTTGCTCCTTTTGTAGTATGGACTGACACAATGACTTTGGGACTCCATCAGTTAGTGTTTTTTTTTTCTGATGCTGTTTTTTTTTTCTTTTCTTTTTTTTTCGGGTAACTCAGGGAAACAAAACCAGATTACGCAGTGCCTCCCCAACCCCCCCCCCCTCCTCTCCTCTCTCGTCTGACACATCCAGCGATTACAGGGCCTGTCATTCACATGTAAATCAGTTCTGTGTGTGTGTGTGTGTGCGTGTGTGTGTGTGCGTGTGTGTGCGTGTGTGTGTGTGTGTGTGCGTGTGTGTGTGTGTGTGTGTTGCACAATGAGCTCCAGGGAGAGAAACACCTCTTCAGTATTGTGACGACTCTGGCTTGGAAACAGTGTCTTTTAGCTTTGACTTATTTTACTTTAGGCTGTTGGCTAGGGTTAAGTGTGAGAAGCCAGAGGCGCTCTTTATCTGTCTCTCTCTCTCTCTTTCTGTCTTGCTCTCTCTCTCTCTTTCTCTCTCTCTCTCTCTCTCTCTCTTTCTGTCTTGCTCTCTCTCTCTCTCTTTCTCTTTCTGTCTTTCTGTCTTGCTCTCTCTCTCTCTCTCTCTCTCACACACACACACACAGACAAGAATACACACACTCAAAGACTCAAATATTAATATATTCTGTCCTATATTTGTTCCCATTTGTGTCTTATGCTGCCAAAGCATCTTCTCTGTCTCCCTCACCAACTCATCCATGCACAGAGACAGAGAGAAACAGACAGACAGACAGAGAGACAGACAGAGGGAGACAGACAGAGAGAGACAGAAAGAGAGAGACAGACAGACAGAGCGAGAGACAGACAGAGAGAGAGAGAGAGACAGACAGAGAGAGATAGAGAAAGACAGAGACAGACAGAGGCAGAGAGAGACAGAGCGAGACAGACAGAGAGAGACAGAGAAAGACAGAGAGACAGACAGAGGCAGAGAGAGAGACAGAGAAAGACAGACAGACAGAGAGACAGAGAGAGACAGACAGACAGACAGAGAGAGAGAGAGAGACAGACAGAAAGAGACAATGAAAGACAGAGAGACAGACAGAGGCAGAGAGAGACAGACAGAGAGAGACAGAGAAAGACAGAGAGACAGACAGAGGCAGAGAGAGAGACAGAGAAAGACAGACAGACAGAGAGACAGAGAGAGACAGACAGACAGACAGAGACACAGAGACAGAGAGAGACATACAGAGAGAGACAGAGACAGACAGAGAGAGACAGACAGAGAGAGACAGACACAGTGCTCAGTCTCTGTCTAGCCTCCTCCAGCACTGATCCACTGAAGGCTCACCTCTCACCCTGCTCTGATCCACAGGCTCTGCTTGGGGAGGGCGGAGCCTGTGTACCATTCAGGCAAGGCCTCGTGGGGTTTGTGTTTATTAATGTACTGCCACATGATAAATTGGAGAGAGCGGAGAGAGAGAGAGAGGGAGGGAGGGAAGGGGAGAGTGCAAGAGAGAGAGAGAGAGAGAGAGAGAGAAAGGGAGGGAAGGGGAGAGTGCAAGAGTGAGAGAGAGAGAGAGAGAGAGAGAGAGAGAGAGAGAGAGAGAGAGAGAGAGCATCTCAGTGCCCCCCCTCCCCAATCTCAGTGATTTATGAACAGGACGCACATTGAGGCGGAGCGTCATTAATTCCATGGGACAGGGGGAGGGGGGAGGAGGGCTACACAAACTGGATGGACAGTGGTACCGACTGAACCTGCCAACACACACACACACACACACACACACACACACACACACACACACACACACACACACACACACACACACACACACACACACACACAGCCAGGCTCTGCAGCTGATAGCAAGTGAAGAGGACAGCTATTATCCCCTTCTTCATGCTAATACACTGCTGAATGGTCACGATAATTGTGATGTTACTGATAATCGTAATAGATCACGTTACACTGCTGCACACTTGGCTGGACGCGTCATTGGAGCTAGTGGAGCCAAAAAAAGCTTTAACCGGAGATTCGTCACGGAACTGGGCCTTCCCTAAGCAGAGAGATTTGTTATTATTACCATCGAGGTAACAGTTGCTGCTTTCACCGATGACACGAGAGTTACTAGTGTGATTACGGTTGGCAGCAAACGGAGGGCTGCTTCAATAACTGCTATCATGGGGCCAGTGCTGCGCTTGTGGAATCAAACTGACACTCGACACTACAGCCACAAAAAAAAATGCACTTGAAAGGCAACACCACATCTAAATAAATAGCGCGCCCGTTGGACAAACACCAAGTGAAACCCTAGCTGTAAAAATGCACACCATGAAAAACAGTGTGATTAGACGACTGACTCCACGGCCAAGAGAGAGGAATGTGGACAAACAATCATCTCACTTGTGGCGAATGCATAAATCTCACAACACACACACACACACACACACACACACACACACACACACACACACACACACACACACACACACACACATTGCATCAGCAACAACTGGGCAACGGAGCCGATCGCTCTTCTCATTAGTCTTAAGCACTGACACCTGCTAATTTCAGGCTTAAGCACTGAGACAATGGCCTATTAGAGTACAAACACGCTGGACAAGTCCATTCTCTCATCACACACACACACACACACACACACACACTCATCTCCAAAGGTAATTACATTGATGTGCGCTTCAAGTCTAGGGCTGCTTCTGACGCCCCTGCCCCATTATGAACAAAAGCCTCTTGATATGAACGCCTTTTCATGAGCGCATTCTCTCTCTCTTCCACCCTCTTTCTCTCATTCTCTCTCTCTCTCCACTCTCTTTCTCTTTCATTCTCTCTCTCTTCCAACCTCTTTCTTCTCGTCTGTCTCTGCCGTGGTCTATATATCTCTATATCATGTAAAAAGGAGCTTTAAAGTGTTAATTTTCATGGCGTTTGGAAACACACATTGTTGAAACGCAATGAGTTATTACCAGAAATGATCACAGGGCGATTTGAAGTAGAGGAAGCCCCAACGTCTCCATTTGAAAAAAAAAAAAAAAAAAAAAAAAAAAACTCTGGCCCTAATTGTTTTGTTTCAGTCTATTAATCTTAAACACTGACACAGAAGAAAGGATTTGATGTGTTGTGAAGTGATGAATGGTGGGACAGTCCAATTCCCACTTAATAGCAATTAATTTTCTGATACCCGTGCAAGTTTGGCTAGTTTTAATTAGTTTGCGGTGCAGGAGAGAGAGAGAGAGAGGAGGGTGGGGGGAGCTTCAATGCTGATGCTTCCCTGAAAGCTGACTAAATACATCCTCATCAAAGGGTGCGGAAAGTGCACTCTCCGACCTTCCTGCGAAACGGGTTGCACTTCATTTCCTATTTACACTTTAAAATAACTCATTAGCATAAATACTCGCTCCATTCAGGGCAGCAGCTTGCTTGTTGCGGCATCAGTCTGGGAGCTTCACACACACACTCACACACACACACACACACACACACACACACACACACACACACACACACACACACACACACACACTCACACACACACACACACACACACACACACACACACACACACACACACACACACACACACTCTCACACACACACACACACACACACACACACACACACACACACACACACACTCACACACACACACACTCACACGCTTGTGGCGGAATCAGTCTGGGATCTTCCCCTTGCCTGTGGCTCACTGTCTGTATGTTGGCCCACTCTCAGTGCAGCTTAGGGATGGATGTGAGGAGTGGGAGTAGAACAGAGAAGGCTGGACACGGGCACACACACACACACACACACACACACACACACACACACACACACACACACACACACACAGACACAGACACAGACACAGACACAGACACAGACACAGACACAGACACACACACACACACACACACACACACACACACACACACACACACACACAGACACACACACACACACAGACACACACACACACACACACACACACACACACACACACACACACACACACACAGTACTCTTTCCTTCTCAGTTTACAGTCACATTAACTAATTAAGGTGCTAAGTGACTCCAATCTAATTCATTAGTGGTTGACATCAACGTTAACTAGATTACATGGAGTTTTGAGGAGCTGTGTGTGTGCATTATCACACTGCTAATGGATATATGTGCTGGGGTGAAGGAGTGTATTATGACGGGTGTATTAGTTGAGTTGGGCGCGTTAGAGTGGACACAGTTAGTGAGCATGTATATTGACTAATGAACATTAAATAAGCGTTAATACTGGGCTGATAATGGCTAAATTAGATCAATGAATCACTTGGCAGGGTATACAAGCTGACGGCTGTGGCATATTAGACAAACTATTTGGTTTCATCAGTGATTTATTAGGTAAACGAATTAGGTATTAGGAACATGAAGGCAATGGCATATTGATTAGATGGCCTATTTATTAGGTATTAGGTGCATGAAGGCAATGGGCTATTGTATAGATGGCATATTGATAAGGTATCAGGTATATAGAGGTTATGGCCTATTGTATAGATAGCTTATTGATTAGGTATTAGGTACATGAAGGCAATGGCATATTGATTAGGTATCAGGTACATGAAGGCAATGGCATATTGATTAGGTATCAGGTACATGAAGGCAATGGCTTATTGATTAGGTAGGTATCAGGTACATGAAGGCAATGGCTTATTGATTAGGTATCAGGTACATGAAGGCAATGGCTTATTGATTAGGTAGGTTTCAGGTACATGAAGGCAATGGCTTATTGATTAGGTATCAGGTACATGGAGGCAATGGCCGCCACTCACCCTCCACAGCTTGCAGGTAGTCCATGTGCAGCACACACACACACACACACACACACACACACACACACACACACACACACACACACACACACACACACACACACACACACACACACACACACACACACACACACACACACACACACACACACACTCACCCTCCACAGCTTGCAGGTAGTCCATGTGCAGGGCGTTGCTTCCGGCTCCAGCAGTGGACGCCACGGAGGGGATGATGTCAGCATACGGGCTACGGTGGCCTGCAAGGAGCGCCATATGGTGGTAGTACTCCGCTGTGGTCAGGCCTGTGTGGGGGGCTAACAGAACAGAATGGATGCCAGGTGAGTGGAGACAATCAGGATATGAAAGACATGTAACACATTCAAATGAGACGCTTCACCCAAACATCAATCAAGAACCAAGGTACAGTTTAATACGAGGAGTTACCGACCCTACACCCGTGATGGCACCACTGACAAGCTAACCCCTTTACTAGACTGCTACACCAGCTAACACCTTTACTAGACTGCTAGACCAGCTAACCCCTTAACTAGACTGCTAGACCAGCTAACCCCTTAACTACACCAGCTAACCCCTTAACTAGACTGCAAGACCAGCTAACCCCTTTACTAGATTCCTAGACCAGCTAACACCTTAACTAGACTGCTAGACCAGCTAACCCCTTAACTAGACTGCTAGACCAGCTAACCCCTTTACTAGATTCCTAGACCAGCTAACACCTTTACTACACCAGCTAACCCCTTTACTAGATTCCTAGACCAGCTAACACCTTTACTACACCAGCTAACCCCTATACTAGACTGCTAGACCAGCTAACCCCTTAACTAGACTGCTAGACCAGCTAACCCCTTTACTAGATTCCTAGACCAGCTAACACCTTTACTACACCAGCTAACCCCTTAACTAGACTGCTAGACCAGCTAACCCCTTAACTAGACTGCTAGACCAGCTAACCCCTTAACTAGACTGCTAGACCAGCTAACCCCTTTACTAGATTCCTAGACCAGCTAACACCTTTGCTAGACCAGCTAACCCCTTAACTAGACTGCTAGACCAGCTAACCCCTTAACTAGACTGCTAGAAACAAACCTCGGTCACTCTGAACATCCCTCAACCATCTCCATCTGAACACTTCCACCCACAGTGGCCAATAATAATCTGTTCAAAGAATATACATGCAGCCTAGGGTACACGTTTATCCTGTGACAAATGCTGTCTCCTATAATGGAAAAACATACGCCACTTAACGTTACGCGCTCTCTGTGAATTAGCATTAAGTGTGAACTGAGGTAGGCAAACAGGGTGGCTGTGTGGTTCGCCCTCCAGAGCAGATCTGTACGTACTGTGCTTGCATCTCTGGCATGGGTAGCTACTACAGTCGCACCACATGAGGTTTCCTCTTGGACTAAGATTAGATATATGAAAGGCTCGGATTACAGGAAATCAACCAATCACGTCGGTCTACTTCCCAACACATCTTCCAACGTCGCTTTTGTTGTGCCTGGCTTTTGTGTGGGGCCTTGCCAGATAATATTCATGATCCTATGCGGATCTCTTTTTTGTTTTATTCTCCCCCTTGCAGGCTGTGTGTGTGTGTGTGTGTGTGTGTGTGTGCGCGCGCTGGTTTATTTGTTTGTTTTTGTGCATGTGTGTGTATAAATGTGTGCATGGGTGTTTAAATGTGTGTGCCAGTACGTGGGTGTGTATGTCAGTGTGTGTGTGTGTGTGTGTGTGTGTGTGTGTGTGTGTGTGTGTGTGTGTGTGTGTGTGTGTGTGTGTGTGTGTGCATGTGTGTGTGTGTGAGTTGGGAGACACTGTTGGATGTTATCATGAGAAACAGGGCTGCACATTTTCAACCTGCTCATTCACTCCACCACTTAAAACTCCACGAGAAACAAAAGGCTCAAATCTGCCCAGATCTGCATGCATAAAGAAACCCATTCTGCCCCCTCCCTATCTCCTGCATTCACTCTCTCTCTCTCTCTCTCTCACTCCCTCTCCCTCTCTCACTCCCTCACTGATTCCCTCTCTCCTCCCTTACTTATAGAGCAGTGTTAAGTCCTTGAACTGCATCTTAAAAATAAACATCTGGCAATGCGCTTCCGTATGCAAATGACCCCACTGAGTAAAGAGGCGGAGCTGGAGGCTGGAGGGTGGTTGCCGTGGTAGTGAGCTGGAGGCTGGAGGGTGGTTGCCGTGGTAGTGCGGGAGTGAAGGAGTGACTGACAAAGTGCTTCTAGAGGCAAACACAAAACCACTTTAGTGTGTTGGCTAATTCTAGTCTCTCTCTCTCTCTTTCTCTCTTTCTCTCTCTCCCTCTTCCTCTCTTGCTCACTCTCTCCCTAAAGAAAGAAAATAATTCAGATGAAAGGGATCTCCTCTAAAAGACCGTTCTGTGTGTGTGCGCAATATGCATCCCTGATTGGTTGTGCAAATGTAAGGAAAAATTCCAAATTAATTCGCTTTGGGTATTATGTCTTAAGTGGAGACAGAGGGGAGGGGGGCAGGGGGAGGAGGGGGCTCCTAATTGTCTCCGTTGTTCCGCTTGAGCTCAGAGTGAGCACCGAGCGGTAGTGTGTCCCATTCTCCGCTCGCGAGCGGGAATGGCTTTGCAGGGAATTTCTAAATCGGAATTCCTGGCACGAGGAGGCAGGTTTTTGGTGTTTGAAGGAGGGGGTGGGGGGGGGGGGGGGGTGGGGGAGGTTGACGGTTAGGCAGTGGATTGCTGAGGTTAGTTTGTTGGTGGGTTCTCATCCATGGTGGGAAGGAGGGGAGATATCACACTAGACCCATGGGGTGTCAGAGGAACACAATGAGGCTGAGAGATGCTGACTCTGAATCAGATCCAAGCGGAGAGATAGAGGGATGTGTGGCACTGGAGCTGTGAGCTTTTCCATTAGGGCACTTCAACTGTCACTGAAGCGATATGCATATTCAAATCAATCATCTTACATTTATCTACACAAAGAATTTTGAAGGGGAAAAAAAATGACATGTCATATATTTTCAAAAAGGGACCTCTTATAGATTATAAAAATGCTTAGTATGTCAATTTCCATGAAATGATTTTGTGACTGATAGTTCATCAGTGTATTTGAAAATGTCTGGTTTTTCGTGTTGAAGCGATACTGTGGCCTGCAAATTGAGTTTACACACACACACACACACACATAGCCTACATACACACAAACTCTTATGACCTACACACACTGAATGATCTGGCCCTTTACAGAGCAGCCGTCAGTAGATGAATGGGGAGTGGGTTTTTCTCTCTGCGCTCTGCTTGTGCTGGCATGTAAATACTGTCATGTTTGTTGACATTCAACCTTGGCCAGGCGCGGAGCCTAGCCATTAGATCCTGGTTCCCGTTTACCCAACGCTAAAACAACCATGTCCCCCCCCCCCCCATCAGTCAACACCCAGGGAACAGACCAGAGCTGCATTAAGACCAGATCCTGGGCCAGGAGAACTGAGAACTGGTCTGGGTTCAGCCCTCCGTACGAGCGGTGAGCTCATCCTCCATGAGCCGGGATACAGACACTGACTCCAGGGAGGCGCTTTGAAAGATGATTTTAATGGCGCTCGGGGAGTTTGAAGGAAGACAGAGCTTCATGAAACAGGAACAGCTGAAAAGCTGCAGAGTGGTGAAGGGGGACAGAGGGATTGTTTTTGATCCCTTTTGTTTGCCCATCGCTAAGAGGTTAGAACTACCTTTCATCTCAATGTTGTATAATTTACATGGTGTAAATTTAGGGGGTTGTATAATTTGCAGTATTGTTGGTCTTTTTTCTTTACTTTGCCAGTACATTTGTCACAAGTACATTTCGTAATGCTTGTGCAAAATAGTCCGTATCTAACGTGATTTGGTCGCTTATGAATACGCTCTTATCTCTGTAGCTTCCGACTGCTTTGCCTATTCATAGATCGGAGGAGCGACAAAGACTTTCACACTTAGCGCTGTTTGCCCAATCTACAGTCTTATCAAATCAGAGTCCGCACTGCAAAAAATAGACTTTCCACTTCAAGGAAAAACAGCAACTCCAGTGAATCACCAACTTGCCTTTTCAGCATGTTGCTGCTTCGCCCTCGTTTGGGGCGAGGCTGCTGGAGGAGAAGTTTGCTGTGTGTGTGTGTGTGTGTGTGTGTGTGTGTGTGTGTGTGTGTGTGTGTGTGTGGGTGTGTGTGTGGGTGTGTGTGTGTGTGTGTGTGTGTGCAGCAGCAGCCTCTTGGCTCGATACCGCGCTGATTACCGCTGGCCTTTGGGAGTGCACACCGATTGTCTTTCCCTCCGTAATTGAGCTCCAGGCTTCAATTAAACCTCCAGCAGGCCAGGAGGCCGAGAGCTCTGCTGAGGCTCTTTAAAAAATCAGCAGGCTGCTGTCGAGCCAGTAATTGATTTCCCAGTCTGGCTGCACACACACACACACACACACACACACACACAC
>NC_137915.1:4363414-4368414 GCF_963457725.1 Sprattus sprattus
CAGTGGCGTGTGGTAATATTGTCTTCTGGATTTCGGATCTTTAACAGTGGCGTGTGGTAATAGTGTCTTCTGGACTGAGGATCTTTAACAGTGGCGTGTGGTTATATTCTGCTTCTGCTGTTTTACTCGTGTTTCCCTCCATTTACAGTATGTTGCTTTTTAAAGGGAGGGACTGGGAGAAAGTAGGAGTTCCACAGGGTGAGAGAGAGAGAGAGAGAGAGAGAGAGAAATGGAAAGAGAGAGAGAGAGAGAGAGGCAGAAAGAGAAAGAAAGAAAGAGAGAGACAGCGAGAGAGAGAAAGAGAGAAATGGAAAGAGTGCTTTCTGGCGGAAAGCATGCTGGATTTATGACCCTGTTCCCTAAATCTCGTTACTTGCTGTAACAGGCCCCCAGAGTGGCCTAGGAGGGGGCTGGGGGCGGCAGCGTCCGCCGCAGTCACAGTAATGGAAAATACACATTTCTGTAGTGCTGCGCCGCGCTGCGCCGCGCTGCGCCGTGCTGCGCCGTGCTGCGCCGTGCTGCGACTGGGGACCCAAGTCACCACGCTGAATACATTTGTCCAAATTCAGGAGTTTTGTCTTATTTCCCCTCTAACCATCAGTCTTCATCACATTCACGGTGCATGGAATATGTATACAGCGAGGGGTTGACATTTTGATAATAGAACTCCTGTACCAATAGCTGTAGCAGGGTAACTTCCTGTGAATGAAACTGTAAGCCTATAAAAAAACATATTTGTTTTACTATGAAGTAGACGTTACAATTTTTTTACCCATAAGCAAAACAATTAAAGCATTAAAAAAAAATCTAAAGAATTCTAATAATTCTTAAAGTGTGGCCAGAGGAGTTGTGCCGACAGACAGAAGTGCATTGTGCCGCTGTATTCCACAGATATCTAATTGGTGGCGAGTAGGGAGGGGCAGGTCTTTTGAAAACCAATTAAGCGCAGGAAAAGCCCATCATCATAACAGCAGGGCTCCCCACACAACCCTACCCACTGGGGGGGGGAGGAGCTGCAGTACGCTGGGACTGGTGTGTTTGTTCTTCTGTTTGCTAATCAATTTATTAGCACTTCATTGAACCTCAGACAGTTGCTGGGTACGGTTCTATTTAGCATTTATTTAACATGTGTATTAGATACAAACAAGAAAAACATGGTGTACAAAATTATGACAAGACCTTTTATTTTATTATTGCTAATGCTCTAAATGAAGACAAAAACATTGTTCTGTCATCACAGCTTAGCTCAGCTTTTTAGACCTTATTTAAACAGTCTATCTCTAATAATCTATACATTTAAAATACAAATCGTACAAATTATACTGTATTTCCAAATGCCACAAAATGTATTTAGGTTCATATAAATCTTGTCAGTTATCTATTTAGGATTTTGAGAGACATTTAAATCTGTCTCATGGTTTTTTAATGAATGTTGTAAATAGGCTGTAAATTAATTACGTTTCTCATTTACATTAATACACATCAGAAATAAAATTAGTATATGAATTAAACAGCAACAATAACATCCGTAGACGGAAATTAAGAAAATTGATTATCACTCATCCAGGACAGCCGGTGTAATTTGACGTGCTTAAAACGAAATCATGTCTTTAAACCTTAAATGCTTTTATCCGAAGCATGTTTCTCCAGCAAACAATACAATTTCCTCCATGTATATACAGATGAAATACACATCTATATACCGAATCAAACTGCCAAAAAGGATCCTGTTGATGGTGTTAAGAGTTTTCAAAAATGAGGCTGGACATGACGAGCAGTCAATGAACAGGACAGAGCTCTCTGTCCCCTTGTGTGTGAATGGGAACTCCCATCTGGTCAAAGCTGCATGTTTTTCCTTAATTCAAATAAACAGCGGAGGAAAATCTTCAAAGCAGAAGCAGGGATATTGCCTTTAATCCATCATAATGGGAAGCAAGGGAGTAGGCATTCCACAGCCAAAAGAGCGGAGTGATTTTCTTTTTTTTTTTACCATGGTGCATTTACAATACAAACACACACACACACACACACACACACACACACACACACACACACACACACACACACACACACACAGCGCATTGAGAGGGCTGCTAATAAGCCTCTGATATGACATTACACAAAATACACAATCCCAGTCTCTTTCACAATGACTGATACAATGCAGACTCACGCTTGTGAAGTCACATTTGTTTCACAAAAAATACATAAAAGGTTTGCATTTATCTGGATATGGATGTGAAGAGATTTAAGAGCATCTATCGATTAGGAGAAACAGTGGTTTTAATGGGCTGGAGCTGATCGACGGGGTATTGTATGAGGGCTTTTAAATTGGCAACTGAAATTAAGGATGTAACACTGAGCTACGGCATGAATAGGAGACAAACAAATAAAGCCCGTTCCATTTTTCCACCACATCAATCATTCTCGGAGCGTTCACATCACACACTTCCCAAATACCCTACTTTCTCAGTCTGGCTTAAGCCTGGAAAAAAAAGGAGCCTCCCAACCATTTAGCCAGTGAGACCGGTGTAATACAGGGGAGAAAAAAAAAAGATATTACTGCAATCTGTTTCTATTTCTCCTGAAGAATTTATCTCTTTTCTCTCAAAATCCTGAAATTGCCTGAGAAAAAAAAAAAAAAATAGGAAAAAGATATTTTCTCCCAACCTCGCACATTTTCAGAATGGCATGCAACTTTCTTTCTTTCCTCTCTCTCTCTCTTTCCTTCTTGCCCCCTCTCTCTCTCTCTCTCTCTCTCTTTCTCGTGAAAATTGAAGAGGCTTTATGTCAAATGCGGCTAAAGCCCAGCCTCTCCATATCAAACATAGCTGCGCTCAAATTACTGTGGCAATGATAAGACTGGCAGATAGGGGCCAAGGGGAGCGCGGAGAGGGGAGGGACAGAGAGAATAGAAGTGAAAGGAGGTGACTCTACTCAATTATACTGCAAAATTGGTATGACTGAATATTTTTCATTCAGGTGACTGATAGTATCGGCCAAACGGCAATGCAGATAAATAAAAGGCGCTTTCTGTCAAGAATAAACACCATTAATCATGGGCCAGGCTATCCACAGACAGCCACCAGAGAGAGAGAGAGAGAGAGGGAGAGAGAGAGAGAGGGAGGGAGAGAGGGACACAGAGAGGGACATAGAGAGGGAGAGAAAGAGGCACACAGAGAGGGAGAGAGGCACACATAGAGGGAGAGGGGGACAGAGAGAAAGGCATCAAGGTAAAGAGGGATGCGAAAGAAGAAAGAGGGACAGAGAGAGAGAGAGACAGAGAGAGAGATAGAGAGAGAGAGAGAGAGAGATAGAGAGAGAGAGAGGAGAGACATCTGGTGGGACACAGAGAGAGGATCAGAAAAGAACAGAAAAAGAAGATAGTATGAAAGACAGACAAACAGACATGCAGACAGATGTGGACGGACGGGATCAGGTCAAGAGGACCTCCTTCGTCTGGACTCCCCCGTAACAACCGGACCCAACCACACGTCATCACTGTAGGCCCACATAAGGCACCGCAACAACCGGACACAACCACACGTCATCACTGTAGGCCCACATAAGGCACCGTGGGCCCCTATTAGAAAAACACTGCGTCTGTTGGTTCTTTTTTCTAGAGAGACGAAAGGAGAACCACTTCATCTGACATGATCTCTATGAGGCTGCAGTTGTGTGTGTGTTGCATCACCCGGCCCACGTCGCTGCTTAGGGCTAAACACACACACACACACACACACACACACACACACTCGTCTCCCTATCCCAACAACATAAGAACACGGGAATTATTCCACTTTCATAAACTTTGGTTCTTGTTTGTTTTTCTAAGTTTGTGTCTCCTGTAGGCCATAATTGTGAAGAAGCTTGCGCATGGCAAAAGAGAGCATGCAACTACTTTAACTGGAACTAAAATCTCCGGAGCAGATTTGAAATGTGCCTGAGCGTGTGTGAACTCACGCTTTGGTTTGCCTAATCCCCGACACGGCAGAGTGTGACGTGGAAGTGTGTGTGTGTGTGTGTGTGTACCTCTGTTGCCCAAACTCCCAAAAAACGCTCTCTGCCATTCAAATGCAAAGAGCCATGAAAGGTGTTGAGGGCGAAAATCTTCAAAGGGAATCTTTAAAACATGCGAGAGAAACTGTGTTTGTTTCATCCTCCGCTTTAAGAGTAGGGAGGTACGTGTTTTTGTTTTTTGGGTCTCTTTGGCTTCCTCTCTCTCTCTCTCTCTCTCCTGTAAGGGAGTGGTGAGGTGCCTGGACCTCTCTCTCCGGCGGCTGTGCGAGGTGGGGAGATAAGAGGCTGCTCTTTATTCTAAACAGCGCGCGGCGCTTCGCAGTGGGAAGATTGGGCGCTCTGACAACAGTTTATGTAAATAATGCCGAAGAAATGCAGCGCACACCTTACAAGTGTTCTGGCATCACACACGCACAGAGTCATGCATGCAGGCACGCACACACACACACACACACACACACAACACCTACATGAAAATATGCTTATACACACATGTTCACACACACACACACACACACACACACACGTATGCACAAAACACCTACATGAGAATGCTTATACACACATGTTCACACACACACACACACATACACACACACACACGTATGCACAAAACACCTACATGAGAATGCTTATACACACATGTTCACACACACATACACAAACACACACAAGTATGCACAAAACACCTACATGAGAATACTTATACACATATGTTTACACACACACACATACACACACACACACACACACACACACACACACACACACACACACACACACACACACACACACACACACACACACACACACACACACACACACACACACACACAATTTTGCAAAGGAATTGCTGAATTTTCAAGTGCCACCATGACAACTGGCACTGAGCAAGCCAGGAACTGGGCAGTCAGTCAGGTGCCCCAACAGGAAACAAGCTTTATGCCTCAAACCTCAGTACACACACACACACACACACA
>NC_137915.1:4370914-4374187 GCF_963457725.1 Sprattus sprattus
TGCGGATTCATAAAGCAAACGATTATCCCCCTGCCTATAATTGCGCTTTCCCTGCCTCTAATAGGCCTGCCGCAGGAGAACAAAACAAAGGACAGTTAATTTGTGATTTCCTGCGCTCATTCGGAGGCAAATTAAGTGTCAAACAGCTAATATGAAGCATATTTGCTTTTAATTTAATTCTCTGCACTCATATCACCCAGGCCCCTGTCTGCTTGCTTGCTTGCTGCCCCCGACGCGCCTACGTCCCTCTCCGAGCGCGGCGCCCCATAAATAAACATGTTTCAATTAAAGCCGTCAGAATAATAGGACAGGACTCCACCGGCTCTGCCTAGCACAGGGGCAGAACACATCAAGCAAGGGTGCCATGAGAAAATTAGTTGCCCATTTCCTTCCTTCCTTCCTCTCTTTCTTTTGTTTCGTCTCTTTCATCCGTTCTTCCCCCTCGGTACTCCGGACACAGATGCCCATTCCTGTTCTTACCCGGCCGGGGCTCGCGCCGCGCAGATTGATGGTGCCGCCGCGGGGCGAGGCCGACTGTAATTACGACTCGTAATGAGAGGCTGAATGGGGAAGTACCGCAATAATACTCGCTGTGTACTTAGGCATATATTTAAGGGTGCTAATAACAATTAATTCTGCTCGCTAAGGAGAACTTGTCTTAAAACAATTCAATTTTTCTTTCTTAACATCCCCCCCCCAAACTGCCATGCTCTCACACACACCCACACACATCTACACCAGCCCTCGAGCACTTTCTGTGATGTGTGTGTGCATGGATACTCAGGCTTTGTTAGACCTGGCCTATAACAGCTAAATATTTCATTAAATTGCGTGACAAATTTCCAATATATATCTTATATTCTCATTCTGTCCAATAAAAATGTCCAAAAATAAAAATGAGCTAATGTCCTCCAACACGAAACCTTCCTGCCAATATTAGAACCCGAGACCCAATACAAGACCCACTAATGGCACTCCCACACACACACACACAAGCACACACACACACACACACACACACACACACTAATGGCTCTCCCACACGTAAACCACATCAGTCCAGAAATAGGGGGAACATTTTCAGCGTGGGATATACTGTAAGTATGCTCAAGAACAAACTGTACACTGCAGTTTCCCCTTAGGGTGCATTGAAACAAATAGCCAGAGTGAATTCAGTTCAAGCATTACTGTACACATGCTGCGCACCCACATCATATCTTTCACATTCAGTACCTGTCACTCATTAAGGGGGTCCTCACCGGAGCAGAGAGGGGTTTTGGTTAATGGGCAGATCATAATATAGCTGGTTGTGCAGCGCAAAGCGTTACTGAGAAGAGAAGGAGGCTACAAATTGTGTTAGCGGCCATACGCTGATACGCGCCGGTGATGTACGACTCTGATTCACTTGTGTTAGCGTCCATACGCTGATATGTGCAGGGTGATGTACGGCCGTGATTCACTTGGGATGAGCGCTAAACGACCCTAATGAAGAAGGTGGAGTGGCTGCCATCATTCTCCTGTCACCTCCTCCCAGTCAGCAGGCGTGGGATGGGATGGGATCTGATCTGTGTCCCACAGACGACTGAGCTCGTACATTAGAGCCTGCGTGGAGCTCGTCTCTTATGGCGTGACGAAGCAAACGTATAGATAACTTTCTGTCTGAGGAGAGGGGCGTGGATGAGGAGAGGGAGAGAGAAGAGGAGAGAGAGAGGGAAGAGGAGAGGGAGAGAGAGAGAGGGATGAGGAGAGGTGGAGGAGAGGGAGAGAGAGGGAAGAGGAGAGGTGGAGGAGAAGGAGAGAGGGAGAGATGAGTGGAGAGAGAGGGAAGAGGAGTTGGGCACGGATGAGGAGAGGAGAGGGGAGAGGGAGAGGGAGAGAGAGAGATCGAGAGCGAGAGAGAGGGAGAGGGAGAGAGAGGAAGAGGGAGAGAGGAGAGGACGAGAGAGAGAGAGAGGGAGAGAGAGAGGGAAGAAGAGAGTAGCACGGGTGAGGAGAGGGAGAGAGAGAGAGAGAGGGAGAGAGAGAGAGGGAAGAAGAGAGGGAGATAGAGGGAGAGGGAGAGGGAGAGAGAGGGAAGAAGAGAGGGAAGAGGAGAGGTGCACAGATGAGGAGAGGCAGAGAGGGAGAGGGATAGAGAGGGAAGAGGAGACGGAGAGAGAGGAGAGGGAGAGAGAGGGAAGAAGAGAGGGAAGAGGAGAGGTGCACAGATGAGGAGAGGCAGAGAGGGAGAGGGATAGAGAGGGAAGAGGAGACGGAGAGAGAGGGAGAGGGAGAGAGAGGGAAGAAGAGAGGGAAGAGGAGAGGTGCACAGATGAGGAGAGGCAGAGAGGGAGAGGGATAGAGAGGGAAGAGGAGACGGAGAGAGAGGGAGAGGGAGAGAGAGGGAAGAAGAGAGGGAAGAGGAGCGTAGCACTGGTGAAGAGTGGGAGAGAGAAGGAAAAGGCAAGTGCCAGCAAAGAGTGACTTCTCCTTTCATTTAATTCACCTGCTCTCTCTTTCTCTCTCTATCTCTCTCTATCTCTCTCGGCGAGCCTGAACTCCTGATCCCTGTGCGGCTCCGCTGATGGATCGGCCGGCGCGACTGTTTGTCTTCGCCTCGTGTTCGCCGCTCGTGTTCGCCCCATTATCTCCACATAAGCTAAATGCTAAATTATATTTGCCATTTTGTTTGCACTGACACGGGCCATCAATCACTTCCCCTGTGCCTCCCCCCCCCCCCCCCCCCCCATCACTGCTTCGTCTTTACTTCAACCCCCCTCCCACACACCCACACTCACACACTCACACACACCCACACTCACACACTCACACACACAGACACACCCACACCCACACTCACACACAGACACACACACACACCCACACTCACACACACCCACACACACACACGCACGCACACATGCACACATGCACACACACACACACACACACCCACACACACACACACGCACGCACACATGCACACATGCACACACGCACACACACACACACACTCACATACACCCACACACACCCACACAGACACACAGACACACACACACTCACACACACACACACACACACACCCACCCACACTCACACAGACACACAGACACACACACACTCACACACACACACACACACACACCCACCCACACTCACACACTCACACACTCACACACACACACACACACACACACACCCACACACACACACACACACACACACACAAACACACAAACACACACACACACACACACACACACACACACACACACACACAGACACACGCAC
>NC_137915.1:4379387-4384387 GCF_963457725.1 Sprattus sprattus
AGGGGGGGGGGGGATTTGCCAAATATACACACAGGCATTAAAACTTTCAGGCACATGAATACACCTTCACAAACACCACCTCCACGGCACACACACTCCTGCGCACATAGACGTGCCTCTGCTTAAGAAACATGGACACAGAAGCACACACACACCTCATAGCAGGTAGGCTGTGATAAGGGCGGCAATCAGAGCTCCAGCAGAAGCATCCCTTTTGACCTGCGGAGGGAGATGCGGCGGGCCGGGGACGCGGAGCGGAGGGGAGGAGGAGGTGAGGTGGCGGGAGAGCCTTGACTTTGAGGATAATCGCGTGTCATCTTACAGCATTAATATGAGCCAGTGACAGGACCTATTTTGTCAGAGGAGTGTGGGCGGAGGGGTGGGGTGGGGGTGGGGGTGGGGGGGTTGATGTGGAGGGGCGGGGAGTGGGGGGGGTTTGTTGGTTTGGAAATAGGAGCGACCCCTTCACCTCTTCACGCGGAGATGCGTATGAGAAGGGCGCGCTGCAGCGGGGAGCTGATAGAGTCCTCCAGCGGACGGAATCAGCCCAGCGCACAGCTCTGACAAGACACCGCCCGCGTCCACATACACACCCCCGTGCGCTAGGAGACCAGGGCTGCTGTATCATCCATACAAATAGGACCGAGTGGACTTGGCTTTTTCAATTTACCCCCTGATAACCATCTAGATATTTTTTTAAAGTAAGTTTGAATAATTACAAAAATAAGGATTTTGTTTATCGATTCGCTTAAAATTAACCATTTTTTTTTGTGGAGTAAGAACACAGCAAAAACTCTAAATATTTTTTTTCAGGTAAAAAAAAAAAATCATTCCTATTTGAATTATGTTACAGGAATTTGATGCATTATTCATGCCAAATTCTTATTTTCATAGTACACTAATCAAACTGACCTCTGACAACTGACAATTCACATACAGTTGCTTATATCACTATAGGCATTTAATTGCTGTAAGCTGATGCCTGGGAACCACATCTAAGGTCATCTTGAAAATTATACTATACGTATAACACTGACACCTCACACACTGACCACATAAGGAAAGGATTATGGCTGTTTTCAAGAAAACCAAATTTAACTAAATAAATGTGCCTGCAGAAAAATGGTAAATCATATTTTGTAGGATGAATGGTCATTTTAATCAAATGCTGCATAAATATCTTCACAGCCACAAAAATGACATTTATCATCTGTGTAATATCCACAATATTTAATCATATTTATGGCTCTCTTATTATTTTGGCAACTACTGGCGTCTGGAACCATTAAAACAAACAAGCCTTTATTCAGAATAAATGCAGAGAAATTTCAGGCTACTTAATAGGTTTTAGCCTATAGCCTAATTTTTTTGCAATAATTTTGCAATTAACACTTCAAAGCAAACCAAAATACTACGATTGCTACTTTATGTAAATATTATTATTAAGCATTTTTTTCTATATATCTTTAAAGCACTTTTTTTCTAAATGTCTTGACAATAAATGCCAGTCAGGACAACAGCAAAATTGGTCCAACGATTTCTTAATTAAAATGTTTACGTGAATCCTATATTTGTAATTATTTAAATTAGGCCTACATTTAATTACTTAAATTATGTTGTCTAGTTAACCAACAACAACATCGGCGACTGCTGCGCGACTTTACTACACAATGGCCCTAACATTAATACAGCATAGTTTAATCGGCATTTTGAAATTCTGATCCACTTTATTAGGATGAAAATAGTTGTAACGACTCCGTTATTTAGTCTACGTGCCAACTGCCAAAGCATGGCTGCGTAGCTCTCGAACCCTTGTCTCTCTCCCTCTCTCTCCTCTTTTTTTTTTGGCATTGCAGAGTGAAAGACGAGACTCGACCAGTCAAGCCTAACTCAGCGAATCCGACGAGCAGATCAAATGTGGAACAGCTGGCGTGGACCAGAAGGAAAAGTTTAAAACAAATATCCACACACATGTGGGGTCGGGCTGCCGTGTGACATATTACTAAGGGGTCCGACTCTCATGCAAAACACCAGATCAAGATAGATTGCGTTATTGATGTAGAGTATGTCAGTGCGCCTTTTTCTATGTATAACACAGGCAAGGATGTTAGATCATCACTGTTTTCAGGTCGTATGTGCAGTGGGTAGGCCTACAGTTATTCCTAAGCCTATACCATGTTTCAAATGACCTTCTCAAAAATCTGGTGAACATAAAGTAAATGATGTGTCCTGCGATGAGGAGGCTGTAATTATATTTCATAACCCACGTTTAAACCCGTTTGGGCCTGCACACCCCGATACGTATGTTTTCAGTTCAGAGACGGAGTAAGTGGAGTTAGCCTATAGTTGTTCTGTTCTTATTTCTCATTTGTAACAATATAGACGGGTAATTTCCTGATAATTTGACATGTTGTTAAGTATTTAACCCCCTGCATGACCTGAGACAAGCAATGTATAATCAATAAAATACAAATAACACGAGCTAAATCGCGCTGAAATACGATGCCGCATAGATTTGTTTGTCGTTGTGCATTTCTTCGGGGGAAAGTCCACAAAACTTTTTTTCCCCTTTCGCTCATAGTATGACTTCACAACGAAATCTGAAACCACATTCCCTCAACAAACGAATGTTCCTGGCGCACAATGGGCTTAACATAAATAAAGACATTTGTGTACATTTAGCGGGGAAATCACGAGCACATTTGACTAATGCATAACACCTCTATTGAACCAAGGCTGCTTTTCCATGGGCCAATTCCAGGGATGCTCTATACAACTCCAGCAAACACAAAGTAAAACATTCTGCAACCCGTGAAAATATGGAAAAGAGACCCTGCTGAGTTATGCAAAGGCCTACACAAGCAGAAAACAACAGCTTATTTATAAAGGTAATTCCGTTTACAGTGTTTCTTTTCTGTTCTGCAAGCAGGCTCCTTAGGTCTTTGTAATTACTCGATCGTTTTAATTTTTTCTTACCTTCAGTTTAATTGAAACGTGATACCCCTGACAGTTTCGAACTTTTTTTCGCTCTCTTTCTGTCTTCGCTTTTTCAAACCTTTCAGTGAGCAAAAATCAAACTGCACAAAACGATTGCATCCTCTCTGATTCCGTCGTGTTATTGTACTTACGTGTGCGAAGATGGTTATCCCTCCAGTTGTGAAGTTTTTCTTTCCTCTTCTCCTCGAAAGTGAAGTATTTTCTCGCTTGTTGCAGATGTGCGTCTGGCGCTCAGAAGTTGTGGCTTGAGTTGAAACTCCAGAGTTGCCGTGCCAGAGTTCTGCCTTCTTCGCTCTTCCTC
This sequence comes from Sprattus sprattus, assembly GCF_963457725.1. NCBI lineage: Eukaryota > Metazoa > Chordata > Actinopteri > Clupeiformes > Clupeidae > Sprattus > Sprattus sprattus. The sequence continues at coordinate 4,382,686 of NC_137915.1, forward strand.
CGTTTTCTTTACACTTGGTTGGACTCAACAAAGTCTAAACCGATCTAAACTAACATCCTGGCACTATCTCCATACCTGCAGGCTTCGGGGTGCAATTGTGGAAAAAATAATAACGCCTGAAGTGTTTGCCTCGACAAAAGACTATCGTAGCGGCGTTAAGTGTACTTTTCTCGAGCCGAGGGAGCTGAAGTCTGGAACTCCAGCTGCTCTCTCTCCTTCGCGTGACTCCTCCCTTCGGATAGCTAATACACTACCTCCCTCTCCCACTCTTTCTCTGCCTTTCTCTCCCTCCTTCCCTCTCTCCCTCCCTTCCTCTGAGCTCCACTCCTCCGTTTCCTGAGACGGCGTAGTCACGTTTGAAACGGTCGCCCGTTGCTCCAGCCACGCACGCGAGCTGAACCGCCTGAGGTGGTGGAGAAAGAGCAAATAACAGAGGCACACCACAAACCCCCGAGTACTCTTCTTTAGCCGGTATTTTACTAACTCGCGAACGAGTAAAAAGTTCTACATGGATATTTGCGGGATAAATATTCTTCACGCCAAATGAAATATGGGTTACAATATCTGGACAGGAGTTTTTGTACTGTTTAAGTTTGAGTCCCTTTCAAACACGTAAAGGTCCCTTCAAGGATTCTATGCTTTATACGTTTTCCCTACCACTAAATCTTCAGGAATGTCCGTGGACATGGAAGCATTTAACTGCTATTCGACCCAAATTCTTTGAACACTGCCGGTTATTGCAAGAAAAAAAAATAGCCTGAAACTTAACGCATTGATGACATCAATCAAATATTAATCTGAAAATAAATCATATAGGCTATAGGCATTTTAAAGGTTTAGTCAGTGTGAGTCTATGTGACATACTTTAGAAAACATCTATACAGCCACTTTGTGTCTCTATGTCCTGTTCACTTCCACGCCAAGACAGAATAAGACCAAGCAAAACAAGCTCTATCTCAGAACATTAGTGTTTATATTTGTAATTGCTAATGGTCAGAAATTAAGCCAGGATCTCGAGTCATAACGTATTGTTAAGGCAGCGAGTTGAACACAACTGCCCTTTTGTGACATCACTCATGTTACCTCATGTCTGTCCCTTTCCCTCCCTTTCTCATTCTCCTGTTTTCCAAACCCTTTACATTACAGGGACATTAAACGTGTACAACACAGCAGTGGAGTAGGGATGCTGAGCGAGAGATAGAGAGAGAGAGTGACAATAGAGACCGTCATTTCAGAAGAGATATAGCAAAAGAAAATGCTTCAGAAAGAAAAAATCATTTAGTAATTCCTTCTTCAGTAACGTGCTGTATTTGACATTGGGCAGACAGGGTGTCTGTGCCAGGCCTGTTCTGTCTCAGCGAGTGTGAGCTCCAGCGCGCAGAGGTCAGGGGAGTTAATCTGTTTGTGTTATCAGTGTAAGCGAGCATGTGTGGCAGTGTTAGCCTGATGTGCTAATGCCTCCACCTCATCAGCCAGACCTCGGCCCGTGAGTCAGGTGGGTGCCTTGGTTACAGTGGAGCGGATTGGCACATCCATCTATTGTGTAGCAAATGTCCTGCAGTTCACAAAGTTCAGTATAGTGTGAGCTGAGTCGAGGTCAAAGGGCCGTGTTAACTGGATTGTTAATTGGTTCAGTGCAATTTAGTGTCTTCTACTTGCCATTTTCATAAACTGGAGTTACGCATAATAACACATAATGTTG
>NC_137915.1:4389387-4391887 GCF_963457725.1 Sprattus sprattus
ACCAACTAAAATCAAACTTTCCGAGACACCATTGGAAATCTTATTTCACGCTAGCTCCTGATAGGAGGCTAAGTCAGTATTTGAATATTAGGTCACAAAGTAATACTTTCGCTCTCTTTAGAGACAAGAATCCCTAATTTCATTCTGGGCTGCGTCTGTGAGCCTTATTCATGAAGTTGTCTTCTTTTCCGGTAGCTACTGGAGAACACTAATGTACAAATGATCTTGTCTTTAGGTACCGACCTTTTTAACAGGGGTTTCTGCTCCTGCAATGGCAACATTTAGGAGTGTGTATAAGATATTTCACATCAATCTACTCCAGGTCCAGAGGTACCTTTCACAGACCTTCTTTCTATGTCGTTTTTCTATTTCTTATGTAAAGTAGTATTTATTGTTACACCAGGTTTGTATTGCTCTTAGCTTGACTGTTCTCTCCCTTGTACGTCGCTTTGGCAGAAGCGTCTGCTAAACGACTAAATGTAAATGTAACCTCGTCGTTCTGTTTCAGACGTGTGCAAACCTTTCAGTGACTAACACTGCTGACGAGAACATGCTCGGAGAATAGGACTAGGATAACGCGAGGTCCAGAAATGTGAGTTTCCAGAATGATGTTGTATGGAAATTATGTCATAGTGGGCCAATCACGGCCAAGGAGTATCCGTCGCCATGAACGGACCGACAGAGATTTTTGCGGGGACATGGAGAGCTGTCCGAGGGCTCTGGAGAGCACGGAGAGGCCGTTCCACATACCTGAGAGGGCGTTTCACTTACCTGAAGGCGTTCCTATGTGCCCAAAAACGTGTTGTATGGAGTGGTCTAAAAACACCTTAACGGTGCAGATCCATTCAAGCGATCTGGGCGACGCGATCTGGGCGACCCCATGCATTTCAACGGGAGCCAGCTCCATTGTGACGTAGACCAGCGATCTGAGCGACGCTCCTGATGAAAATTCGAACATGCTCAAACTTATGCAAATGAGGAGCGATTTTTCTCGTCTTTGACAGTTTGAAAAATCACTAGTCCAGTCTATTTCCACACGCTACACCACGCCCACTCAAAGCGATGGAATTTGATCGCGTCGCTCAGATCGCTTGAATGGATCTGCACCGTAACAGTCACTCACTCTGAAGACATTACAGCGGCCGTCTATGATTCACCATTAAGACGAGTGAATCTCACCTAAGCTGAAGGAGCCTTTCCCTGTGTGTCATACAGCACAACGCATGCATACACACACACACACACACACACACACACACACGGTCTGTGCAGGCTGCTCAAAGGGGCTGACTGACATCCCTCAGGAGGTGTGGAAGAGTTGCTATCAATATTTCATCAAACTCCTCTCCTTTCTCTTTATTACAGGGCCAGATCAAAGCAGGGCCTGCTGTTTAAACCCTCTAAACTGGGATGGACCTCGTGTTCGACCTTGTGTTTGTTTTCCCCCTACCGAAGTGAAGCGTCGTAGTCTTACTACCCTGAAAAAGGATTACCTCGGCCGATGGGTCATACGTTTTGGATTCTGGTCTTTAATGGCGGTCATGTCTTCCGGGTGCAGAGCAAGTCTGACACATGTCTTTATAGTTTTATTACAGTAAAATAATCCTTTTTCATCATGAGGATTTATTAAGAAAAATAGGACGTTGAAAGAAACCTCACCAACTCAAATCATTCATGTTCTGGTTTGTGTAGCAAAAAAAAAGAAGACTGATTTAGGATTTGAATAGAGATGAATAAAACATTTTTAAAAAGGAAATGTGTGGCAGCTAGCATGCACGCATTGTCTGTGGGCTAAGGCACATTGGAGAATATGAGCAAAAATCAACTGCATAACCTTCCTCAGCAGTAGTTCCGAAACTGGGGTTCTTCTCTGTACCAACTCTCTCTCTCTCCACCCGCTACTCCAGAATGTCGGCATCAGACTCATGACCTCTCCGTGGTACGCAACGGGGGGATTCGGCGCTCCGCTCGGAATCTTAAAATCACGCCCGTTCTCCCACAAGGGTGGATGGGGAGTGAGTTTGACTCCCTCGAACTGGAAGGTCAGACAACAAAAGTGTTGGAAATCCTTCAGAGGCTGAGAAAGTGAAGCTAGGGGAGTGATTGTGATGGGTATTCAAAACATTGTTACCCTAACATGGCCTGTGCACACACACTCTCCACTGCCCTGTGACGCTGGGGTGAAAGGTCATCCTGAGGGGGTCGGTCTTCAATAAAAAGAAGATGTGCTGTATTTTAAGGAAGACCAGGTGTAGTGCACAAGAGAGACAGATAGAGTGTGTGATCCAGGCTTAGGACCAGAGGACCAACTGGTATATATATATATACTCTCTCTCTCTCTCACTCACACACACACACACACACACACACACACACACACACACACACACACACACACACGGGCACAGGCACACACACACAGGCACACACACACACACACAGGCACACACACACACAGGCACACAGGCCTGGAAACGTCTCCCATGCCTTGAGTGTGTGA
>NC_137915.1:4399387-4446887 GCF_963457725.1 Sprattus sprattus
CAATAAAAATAATGTACAAATAAGTTTTCTGTGACAGGTAAATGTCTACAGGTGATAGCATAAAATCCGCTCTAGGCTAGCTAATGCTAAATACTCTCCCTTTTCAGATTATTAGTCTGAAACTACTAGAAAACATGGAAAACATCCCAGTCTGAGGTCACTGTCATCAAGTACGCATGCCTGAAACTGACCCCTGGGCCAGTGCAGGATCTAACAACAGACAGTAGAAAGCTGCCACAGCCTACTGATTAGAACTGTCCTTCTTTGCTCTCTAAGAGGGTTGTGGGATGACTGGAGGTGAGTGGAGGTGTTTGCAACAGGGAACCTCTCTGAACATGGAGCTGCTCTGAACATTGACCTACTCTGAATATGAGTCCCAGGTGAGGTTAGGGTGGTGTCTGTGTCGGACATGACTGAACATGAGTCCCAGGTGTCGTTAGAGGGACAGGGCTGGGGTGGTGTCTGTGTCGGACATGACTGAAGGCCGTTTGGGGGGGACCTTGGGTCCCATCAGTGTCCTACAGGTGACCTTGTGCAGGAGCTTGAGGAGATCTTTCCGGAAGCGCACGCCCACGAACGCATAGACGAAGGGATTGACGCAGCAGTGAATATAGGCCAGGCTTTTCACCACCTGGCCAATCACGTCAAAGGTAATCAGCTGCTTGCAGTCGGTCATAGAGGCGTTGGTGGCTTGGCCCGCCTCCACCACCAGGTGAGCGTTGTACGGCAGCTGGGAGATGATAAACACCGCCACTACTGCGAAGACGACGCGCAGGGCCTTGTGCTTCTCAAAGCTGCGTGCCTGGAGCAGTTTCTGGATGATGACGGAGTAGCAGCAGGCCATGACCAGCAGGGGGATGCAGAAACCCATGCAGATCTGCAGCGACAGCACCAGCACCTTGGTGCGGTTCTGATCGCCGTGCCAGTACACCAGGGTGCAGAACGAGCCCCAAGACTTCGTCTTCACCTGGGCGAAGATGAACTCGGGCATGGCCAGGACGAGGGACGCCAGCCACACGGCCAGGCAGGCCAGCTTGCTCTGCATCAGCCGGATTCTCTTGCTCTGGTTGTGGGCCTCGGTGACTCGGACGATGGCCACGTAACGGTCCACGCTGATGCAGGTGAGCAGGAGCATGCTGGCGAAGAAGTTGATCTTGTAGAGGGCGGACACCACCTTACACAGGCCCTCGGGGAAGATCCAGCCGCTCTGGGCGTCGATGGCCCAGAAGGGCAGCGTGCCCAGGAAGAGTAGGTCGGCCACAGCCAGGTTGAGCAGGTACATATCGGTCATGGTTTTCATCCGGTTGTGGACGGTCGTATATATCCACACCACCAGAAGGTTACCAAGCATGCCCAGCGGAAAGATCATCCAGTACAGGAGGGGCTCGTAGTATCCTCGGAATTCACGAACCCAGTCCTTGTTGCACATGAAGTTTTCCATGTCAGAGCTGAACCCATCAGGATACTACAAAAGACAAGATAGAGGGATCATCAAGCATGGATATGAGGGTATTTTCACAATCAATCTGTTCAGCTTATTTGTTTATCTTATTTTCTGTATAAGTCAATTTAACTTTAGACATTCGCATAATGTGTTTTAAGGAAACTTTGCAGATGCTGGCATTTACACTGTTATATCAGGTCAGTGATGTATGTACACGTATCTTTGTTAATATAGATCCCAGAAAAAGCACCTACACTTCTCTTCTGTCTCACACATTCTGTGTTTCACTTCTCATAATTTCCTGTCTGTCGTGGTTTGCTATATCTACAGCTCAGAACCGTCTGTGAAGTCTGAGTATAGCAAACGCAGCGTGAGACGTCAAACTCGCTCAATCTCCATACGCAACTCAAGAACCTAGGCGCAGCAGGTGTTGAGCGTCTATGGTAAAACCGCATAACTGCACCACATCCTTACGCAGTCCTGCTAAGAACTTCTCACTTCTGACGGGGGGCACAGATAACTGAAGCGAGAATGGGGGGCGACGACCCCGCTTAAAGAGATCCACGCCTGCTGACACAGATATGGGAGCACGATAAGAGACAGGGAGCGGGCGTTCGCAATGGAAAGTGCGGTTAGACTGACAATGTCACCCGTTGTCAAAACATCTTGAAAATACAATGAAACAAGCGTGTTATTATTGTATTGTATATTCTATTGTTTCGAAACGTGTTTTAACTACAGGACATGAAAACGTAAAAGCATGTAGGAACAACGTGCAAGATAACATCAGGTGTGCAAAGCCAACGATGAAAAGCAACATGCACTGTGAACTTGTGCAAGCTGTTGTGAATCTTTGATCTGATCATAAAATTGCTTTTCTGATGAACAACTGCAGTAACGTCACTAAATGAATGACCGTTGACTTTGATAGCGTTCTCCCTTGCAAGGTGTCTTCATTCAGTGAGAACGCATTAGATATGGAGATTATGCCAAAATCCAAACAGAACATTTCGAAATACTTACGTCGCCGGTAGTATCGGTATATACATCGGTGGTACCATATACATCGGTGGTATCATATACATCGGTCATCTTTCCTAAAAAAATAAAATTGTTTCTTGCTTAGAAAAGGTAAATTAATCACTTTCATGTCTGCCCCTTAACAATGTTAATAAATAACTTGTATCTGATGTCACACTAACCGAATTTATTTTGATATTCTTTATTACAGAAAAATGTAATCCGTGATTTATCTGCAGTGGACTAGGAAAGGACAAGGAACATTATTGGCTTATTACTGAATATCACAATTCGGTTTTTTTTTGTTTGGTGAACATCTCATTTTGTATAATAGACATGGAATTGTATAACTGTACATGGAACAGAACTGTTAAACATGCATGTAAGGTGTATGTGATCGCAGTTCGTAACTAGACAATACAAGTAAAATGCGACCGTAGCTGGGCATGACACTGAAAAACACCAGTCGCCGTCAGAGGTACAATTGATTCCGTTCTAATGGAAAAATGAACTCTAGCAAACGTATGCTGTAAACTGATGATGAACTTACCCTGACAGTGGTGGGAGTTGAAACGCTCTGTCTGTGGAGTGAAGTGAAGTTGAGTGAAGTCAGTCTTCAGAGTGAGAGCTCGTATCACCTCCTCCAGCAATATAAAGGTTCAGTTTGATTACATCACAATGTGACACAACCCTCTTTTGACATGTCATATGTCTGTGGATGCTGCAGGGGCCCCTTCCTCAATATCATCAACACCACCAAGCACACAGTTACATTCAATAGCTGAATAAACATCTTAACATTTATATTTTGTGAATATTAAATCAAGACACGTTCTAACCATTTAATTTAAGCAACCAATAATAGTCCATGGGCCAGACAACATATTGGTACCATCTGAGGGGGCAAAACTTTACCTATGCTAAGTTGTTTGTAGGACTGATATAAGTCTATTAATATATGATAACCCTTGCACAAAAGCAGCTTTTCATATTTTTGGGCTATATAACCGTTTTCATAACCGTGATCAGCATCGCTTTAGCTAAATTTCCCCAAATCACACATGTGCTAATATCATCTTAACAGTGATATCATTTTGGTCATTATCTCAATTATTTGTAAATTATTCATATAAGTCAAATGTTGCAACTATTGGAAAAAAATAAGTTTGATTTTGCTTAAGGTTAAACTGTACAGCCGCCTTTGTCACGCATATTAGGACAATGTCCCGCTTTTTCATCGGTCTGCCCTTCCTTAACGCCTCTTTTCCACACCTTGCTCCCTATTCATTTATGAAGATTTTAATTGCATTTGTAAGCCAGGACGGGGTCCTCTCATTCTGCCGCTGGCGAATGTGATCTACTTCATTTGCCTGATACTTACACTCTTAGAAAAAAGGGTTTATGTGATTCTTTATAGGAGTTCTTAGCCAAGGAGATAGACCTTTTTGCCTAAAAAAGGTTGCCATTTCATGCATGCGAGGGTTATGTGGAAGCGTTTATTATGGAACCTTTCTGAAGAAGCTGATTCTGCACTTCTGCTCATTCATAATCATTACCTTTGTGGTCTGCATATCAAAACATAAAGTGAACTGCATATCAAAATAACAAACTTCTAGATATAGCTAACATCTGACCGGTTAACACCCACAGACCCGTGGGTGTTAACCGGTCAGTTGTTAGCTAGAATCTAGAAGTTTGTTGTCTCTGAATAATGGTAGCAGCAGCTGAAAACGTTCTCAGACAAAAGCCACGAAACCTAGGATAAGCCAAGCAAGCAGTTCTAAAGGATGATCCTAGTGGCTGAGAGCCGACGGCTTCACATGAGTGATGTCTTGGCTCTTCCCCATGGCGATGGATCTCTGTGCAACACCAATAAAGGTGCTCTGGCGGAAGAGCTGGAGAAAAGCATTGCCCCTGTAGTCGTTATCCCAGAACCATCAACAACCATCATCGATGGGATGAGCTTGGTGTAGCAGATGAAAGGGGATGACAAGACTTTCACTCAGCTGGCAGAATCAGTCCTAGCCAAGGTCCTCCATGATTGAGCCAAGAGCATTGATGTTGTGAATGATGTCTATAAGGAGACATCCATAAAGATGCGGAAAGAGCCATCAGAGGTACAGACCTAGGCATTCAGTTCAAGAACATAACACCAGGTCACAACATCCAACAATGCAGTTCCTCCAACAAGGCAAGTCTAATCAAATTCTTGGTCGATGAATGGAAGGAACCCAAACACAGAGAAAAACTCCAGAACAATGCATGTATGACACGTGTACATACAGTATGACGCATGTATGACACATGTAGATCTTCCCAGGAAGAGGCTGACACTTGCATGCTGTTACTTGCTCTGCAGCAGAGTCTGGCTACAAAGCAGTTGTCAATCACTAGGAAGAGGTGTCTCTGATGCCTTGCTTGGCATGCATGCCTTCAATAGTTTTGACACCGTCAGTGCCTTTGCAGGCCGTGGCAAGATAGATGCCTTGAAGCTTCTGAAGTCTGACAAGGCCTACCAAGAGGCCTTTAGTGAGCTTGAACGTTCTTATAGGATGTGTTTTTTTTTTAAACTTTTTTGAAGAGATCACATGCCGTGTATATGTGCCTTCTACCCGCACAACAGATGGGAACACCCTTCGTCACCAACTCTTCTGTGATAGACGTGGCGAAGCAGAGTCCTATGACTCCCACCGTGGATTGCCTCTACATGCATGCAATGAGTGCTGCAATATGGAGGCGGTCTCTAAGACCCAACCCTCCGTGCCGGATTCCAAGGAAAGTGGGTGGACCACAGACGATGATGGGAAGTTGGCGATTGAGTGGATCGTATGAATGTTAGAATGAATGTTGGTGGTGGTCGGAAGGGGCCGTAGGCAGACTGCCAAGCCCAAAGTGTGTGTGTGTGTGTGATAGAGAGAGTGAGTATGTGAGCGAGAGAATAAGTAAGGGCTTGGTTGCCACGCTTCCGTCACTGGTATGACTGTGCCCTTTGGGTCATTGAAAAGCGCGTTAAAAATAAAAGGTATTATTATTATTATTATTATTATTATTACATGTCTCACCAGATATGTGTAAACTGCAAACCTGTTCTGATCAACCCAGTGAGAAAGAACCCACTGTCGAGTGAACAGACTCAGATGACGGTCATGGTGACTCACTCCTAGGTTGAGGTTGTGGACCTAATATATCCCAATATGTACAATTCTAATTCTAGTTAATCTAACAGGCAATGTTAAATAGCCCTTCTATTCAAACCATCAGTATTGTTGTTACAAAGAACATTCCAATTGATGTTAAAGAAGCATTCCGGATCAATTGCTATTCGCTAACGATATGCTAGCGGCTAAAACTAACGAAATCTCTTGAAATGTGCTGACTTTGACATTATGACAAACTAGTTACTCAACAACTGTCTTAACAGTCAAACATCAAGCAACTGCAACACAAGACAAAGCAAGACGGCAAATAAGCTACTTACTAGTTCGGCAGACAGTAGAAAGCCGGGCGGCGTCAGGCAATCCTACATTTAGCAGTTACATGCCTATGGACCCTGGTATTACAATGGCACAGAGACGATTCTCCATATTAAAAGTCATTGTAGCGCCCCAATTCTTTTCAAGCTGTTATTTTAAGGTAAAATTGCTAATCCTAACCCTAATCCTGAAGTATAATTGTTGCATACTGTTACTTTAAGTGAGCATGTTCAAATGTAGCATGTGTTCAGGTGTAGCATCAGCTGGACATGTGCACTGTCAGACCACTAATTACAGTTTTTTACAATTGCTAAAACACATTCTTGAAACAGTCACTCATTTTCTCTAAACTCTAAACACAAAACCTCATCTTCAAGCACTATTTACAAAACCCCTGAATTCTCTTGCAAAATGAAACTTTCGCCTCAAAACAGTTTTACCTGTGCTCAAAATCAAACACTGCTGTCAAATCATGAACAAAGTGTTCAAAATTGTATACACTTTCAAGCAGTCAGTAAACAATACACCAAAAAATAGAAAACACACTGTTCAAAACATATAGTTCTCAGGGAGAAGTACATTTTTTTTTTACCTCAAAACAAATTTCATATTTATCTATCATTGACTTTTGATGAATGAAAACATGTTCTCTCATAGTAGCTATACAAATGTATCAGAAATTACTTCTTTGCTTTGCTCTAATTTGTGTTGGTTCTTTCTCCTTCTTGTACCCCTATAGTACTGTACCCTGCATCTCACTACTCACAACTCACTCTTGTTCTTTGTTGATATGAACCTGCAACCAGTCAAAATCTATTGAGCAATCAGTACTGTTACTGTACCAAATAGAAAGCACAATGTTCAGGGCCATACAACATGTTTACGTATTGTCCTTATACAGCCTACAATGCACTGTAGGCCTACTACAATATACACTACCACAGTAAAAGGGACAAAAATCAAAGGAGTCAATGTGGTGTTTACTTGTCCTCCTCCCCTCACATTGTTTCTTCTATTCATTCTCAGACTTTCTCCTTCCCACCTTCAACAACCTGTTTGCTCCCTAAACTGGCTCATATTGGTTGTGTCACATCATTTGATACAAGTTAAATCAATTTTGAGTAGTTGTGTTCAATCAATGACGTTTGTTCTCTATTTGTATTTGATTGTTGCAACTTGTGTTTACCAGTATGGATGACATGTGAATTAGAGTGCAGAATGTGTTTTAAGACTGAGAATGTGTTTAGAGTTTTGCTGAAAAGTCTAAGTGAGACCCGAAAAATTGTGTTTTACCATGAGAAATAGTTTAAGGTATTGACAACAGACTGCACAATTAGCTTCATGAGTTCAGGCAACTGAGAACTTTGTTCAGCCAGTGGGTTTTAGTGTTTTAGCAATTGTAAAAAACTGTAAACAGTTTTACATGTAATGTACGTTTTGAAGGACTGGTAATACGAAAAATAAAACAAAACAAAACTATTTTACATGCCACAACATAGTTTTCCTGTATCATGTGTAGTTTTATCATAATTATTGTGGCCAAGTGGTCTTGGTTCATTGAATACAAACTGAGGGACTACTATTTAGTTAAATTTAACTTAATATTATATTTGAAGAGAGAACCACAAAATATTATTATTTGAAACTGCAAATTTCGCAAAAGTAGACTATATATCCCTATAAAATTGACAATGTGAACTGTTCAGGTACATAGGAGGCCATTACAAGTATTTATTGGTGGGTTTATTTCAATGTAGATGAGATAATAGTATAATAGTACAGTTATACAAGATGACTGGAGCATTCATCTTTCCAGTTAGCCTGATATGGGTCTCTCTGTTCAAGAGGTGAAAACCACTAAAAAGCTGCCACTCTGAAAGGGTTATCACATCAAAACATAATCTAGGGATGTATAACATTTCAAAAATAGCAACTAGACTTTGCCCACCCAGATGGTACCGATATGTGAAATTTCAGCTCCGGGCCCATGGACTATAAAGGAATATAATCAATACATGTTTTGTACTACATTAATGCATATACATTTTTTTGTTTTTTATTTAAGATCTTCCCCATTTGGTTAAAAAAAAAAAAAAAAACCACCTCAGAATATTGACATTGAAATTTCGAAACATTTTGGAAGGGGCACCCCTTCTTGAATGTCCCTGGTGAACCGGCTCCTCCAACACTCCCAATCCCATTCTGCTCTCTTTAAAGGTGAATAGTCTCTTAAAGGTGAATAGTCTCTTAAAGGTAAAAAAGTCCTGTCGGGGAAATAGCAGCACTTTCATGGCTTCACGCTGACTCAGAATGGCAGTCATTAATAACCCAGCCGTGACGTGACGTCCAGCAGTCATTAATAACCCAGCCGTGACGTGACGTCCAGCAGTCATTAATAACCCAGCCGTGACGTGACGTCCAGCAGTCATTAATAACCCAGCCGTGACGTGACGTCCAGCAGTCATTAATAACCCAGCCGTGATGTGACGTCCAGCAGTCATAAATAACCCAGCCGTGACGTGACGTCCAGCAGTCATTAATAACCCAGCCGTGACGTGACGTCCAGCAGTCATTAATAACCCAGCCGTGACGTGACGTCCAGCAGTCATTAATAACCCAGCCGTGACGTGACGTCCAGCAGTCATTAATAACCCAGCCGTGACGTGACGTCCAGTGTCCAAGCCGAGGTGGTGCATCCTACAGTGGTCCAGAATGCCCACTATATATTCTACAGGTGCAGGGGCGCAGATAGCACTGGACATGTCCCCCCCAGATTCATAGTTACCCCGATCCATCCCCCCCACTCTCCCTACGTAAGGCGACAATCATCAGTTAATAACTCTGCACAGCTGATTAGGCGATGTTAGAGCCCCCCCCCCCCAGTTTAAAAATCCCATCTGCAGCGCTGTACAGGTGTCCAGAATGCACACTATGTATGTGAAGAGCACATGTGGTGTGTCCTACAGATGTCCAAAATGTGCACTATATATTTAAAGACGAGCACCAAAGCTAAACTTTGAATCACTGACTCATCTCCATAAGTCCCTGGGCATGCCTGGGTAATTAGCAAAAGACCTCCTCAATAAGCCTCTTACTGGTTGCTGCCATACCTACGGTAGTAAGAGCCTGTCCTGTTAAGGACAAGCTGCCTGTTAACTTGATAGATTTGCTTAGAGTAAAAAAAATATATACCACTCACCTGATACATTTTATTCCGCTTAGTCAGCGCGCTTGGTGTACATTTCCCTCAGCTTCTACCTCTCCAGACAAAACCTAAACACATGCTGCAGGCAGCCCACCATCTTAAGACCACACTGACAGCTATCGGACACGGCTGTCATGCTAGTCTATCATGTTACAGACCTGTAACAACTATGAGGACGCTGCTAATGCACCTGCATGACTCTTCACAGGAGCGCTCTCACCACACCTCACACACACTCAGCCACGGACATGCCCAGCACCTGTACGACACAAAAGCATTTTAACACCTTTGAATCTACCACCCAGACAGTGAGAGGTCTCACAAGGCGGAGGAAGGGGGTCCTGTTTGAGATCTGTGCCCAGTGCCAAGTGTTGTTTCAGCCGGTCTCTATCTGCTGAAGGATACACGGAGAGGGCTTTTAATGATATTGTGTGTGAGCCCAGACAAGGGGGATCTGTATTGCCTGTGATGGTGCGGTGGTGAGAGACAGTCTCTTGTGTCTGCCAACTCTGACACGGAGAGAGGATGTCATCATTTCTCATACAGGGCGTCTGGGGGGTTTAGATTAGTGGTGACTTCCCTTTTGAAAAGGAACTCTCTCACCTTTCTTCCCCATTGATGAACAGGACATTTTGTAAACAGTACCAGTGTTAAAATAGTTTTCCCATCTGGCTCACTTGTGGAAGCTTAAATGTATCCTAACACATTTACAGATAGACATGCCCCTTTCATAAACTCCTGATTATTAATCACAAATTTGGTCTGTTTATTCACTGAATGCTTTATAGACTTGAAAGCTAAAGTGTATGATTCTAATGTTTTGACTTATATCATTATAAGTTAAGTCAGGTCAGTAAGGGCATGTTAGGTCCAGTTTTATCTGGCCTTCTAAATGCCAACAATACCATATCGTGTCATGTGAATATTAGGGAATTTCCTTGAGGGGAAGTTTTTGATATTTGAGGTCTTGTTAGGCTTGTTTTGTCCAAAACAGAATGGGCATTTTGTGTATGTTTATCACAACTGGTGTACGATAAGGGTTGTCTGGATAAACAGGGACCGGACCTTTGGTAATACACTGAGCTTACACAAAGGACAACACAAGACAGAATGGATAACAAGGACTAAAGCTCTTGGAGTACTAAGGCAGGGTGACAGGACTAAAGGTCTTGAGGTACTAAGGCAGGGTGACAGGACTAAAGCTCTTGAGGTACTAAGGCAGGGTGACAGGACTAAAGCTCTTGAGGTACTAAGGCAGGGTGACAGGACTAAAGCTCTTGAGGTACTAAGGCAGGGTGACAGGACTAAAGCTCTTGAGGTACTAAGGCAGGGTGACAGGACTAAAGGTCTTGAGGTACTAAGGCAGGGTGACAGGACTAACATTTGAGCTTCATGGCCCCTTTTTGTCTGCAAGACTTCCTTGGGAGGTTGCCTTGGTTTTTGTTGTGAACCAAAGATGATGGAGTTCTGATACTATATGGAGTTCTGGAACTATATGGAGTTCTGGTGCTATATGGAGTTCTGGAACTATATGGAGTTCTGGAACTATATGGAGTTCTGGTACTATCTGTCACCCACATGTTTTTGTGTCAGGGCTTTCTCTTGGTTTGAAACACGAAGAAAAGAGGTGAAATAGAAACCTAACAGAATCCTACCCAATCTGAACATAAACTACTGGTACAACCACATACAAATAAATATATGCATACATCAATTATATCAATATGCATACACATACACAGAGAAACATAATCCTGAACCTTTCTGGTGAAAACAGTTTCAGCAACCTAAGGTCAGGAGACCAACATCTACTGTCATCCTCTGAAAAACAAGAACTCTTCCCCACATGCAACCATGCACATGCCCACACACACACACACACACACACACACACACACACACACACACACACACGCACACGCACACGCACACGCACACGCACACGCACACGCACACGCACACACACACACAACCACACACACACACACACAGGAACTCTGATATTTCAAAATGACCTCACTGATACTTCTTGAGTGGTGGCAGATTTTGTGGAAACACTAGGGTCATTCTCTGTACTCTTTTTTGTTTTGATCCCCACCAGCTTAAGTGGAAGTTATTGTGTTCCTACTGTTTCCCCCTCCGCAGGCCGATGTGGATACTTACTTCCTTAAACTGCTATTTTTAGGCAGGAAAACATCACAACACCTTGTTTTGAATTGTGCAAGTCACATTTGGTGCCACTCAATGGTGACTCAGTGATTCAAATGAAAAGGGGTCTCAATGGTGACTCAGTGCATCACATGAAAAGGGATTTTTTCCCCCCACAAATATGTAACTGATAAACAGTCACATGGGGGCCAAACATCATCTCATCATCATCATGTTACTCTTATGAGGATTTAACCTCATGACCCCAGCGAGCCTGACCGCCTATAGCGGCCATGTCTCCACTGCTTGAACCCCGAAGGGTCCATCTTGTGTCATTGTCTGGTGCAATGAAGAGAGGAAAAGAGTTTGAAACCTCGAAGGTTCAGACTCTAATCAGTCCAGTCCCGTAACTGCTCAAACTATGAACCTACTGTATGTCTAAGTGTTGCTCCACACAAGTTTACCGTAATGCTGGCACACAGAGGTTATAGCCACAATGGCTATGATAGGGTAGAAGTGACACAACAAGCCAAGCCACAAGTATGATCACAGCTTCATTAACAGCAGTATAAGTAATTTGTTTATTATTCACAACCAAAAATAGTCCTATCAGAACAGTTGAGTTCTGCCGACTGTAGGTTAGCTCTGTAAAGCAAGCAGATCAAATTAATTGATCAGAAGAAATTATCATGTATTTGATAGTGTAAGCACAACTCTGATAGCTTTGATAGCACACATTTCATTGTTAGGATGTATTCGAGTGAGGGTGAGTGTGTGTGTGTGTGTGTGTGTGTCTGTGTATGCCCATTTGTGTTGCGTGCATGGGGAGCCGGGTTCTGTTCTCTCTTGACTGTGTGACTCTGGTGTGAAAGTGTGAGGTGCCATTTGTTTTGCCGTTGATGGTTTCTTTTCCATGTCCTGTTTCAGTGAGAGTGGGGTAATGAGTTGAGTCAGTAGGGTCTGAAGAGCAGCATGGGAACGCTGCTTGCCATGGTTTCAACAGCTGCTACTGTCAGCGAACGAACGAACCACAAACAGACAAGTGGCAAACAGCAACGTTCTCACAGTGGTGAGAAAATAGCCTTATCTGGGCCCCCTACATTCTCTTTCCCTTATCAGATATCTTTCTTTCAAGAACTCTTACAGTGATGCTTCCTTTAAGAGGCCCCTGAGATGACTATACAGTATAATAGCATATAAGAATATGAATATATGATGGGCTTATGAGGTCAGGGTAAAAGTGAAGTCAAAGTGCAGAAACATAATTACCTAATTAGTATAGTGGCAATACTACACTAGACAAAGCAGTACAGTAGTTGACAATTGTTCTGAAAGTAGTAACGTCTTTGAGAAACGTATGTCAGCTATGAAGTCTGTTAATACTAAGAACCAACGGCACCAGAAACCACTTGTAAGGATTCTCAGTTTGACTCAGGGGCAACTGAAAGTGCCCAGTCAAACGCTGGGTACACACACACACACACACACACACACAGGGTTAACGCTGGGGACCTGGTCCTGTAACCTAGTTTTTTCGTCACAAATCTGAGTCAAGTGCAGAGTCAGTAGAAGACGGCCTGGCAGGCGTCCCTGCGTTCTGTTGCCTCACATCCCCTCCTGTGTAGGAGTGCCGCCATGATTCCTAGAGCGTGACTGACAGTATCCTCCAAGCGAGGGCACCCACCTGATAAGAGCATGCTGCCTACGTCTGAGGCAGGAAGGAGACGTCCCATGACTGCTGTGACCACAGAGCCAAACAAGGAAAAGGAAGCGGACACAGCGCTGCCATATCGACCTAATCAAAATAAATAAACAATGATGCCCTGGGAGGAAGTAAATAAATAAATAAATAAATAAATAAATAAATAAATAAATAAATGTTTTGGCTAAATGCTTCAGGGTGATAGTGTATCCTGAGGGAGCAGTTCCATTCAGAATATACACTTACTCTCTCTCTCTCACACACACACACACACACACACACTTACACACACACTGTCTCACTCCCTGCTTCCCTGTCTATCCATTTTATTTCATTTGAGCTGTCAATTTCAGACCATTTCCTTCTGCCTCTTATTTGTCTTTTTTTTCTAGCCTGTCTCTCTGTCTCTCTCTCTCCTACTCTCTCTGGGAGGGAAGCTTTTTAGGAGGGAGTTCCATTCAGAAGTATCCTAAAGGTCTGAATCTTACTGTCGTAGGCCAACTAGATACCAGCTTCAGTGTCATCTCTAATACAGTAGGCTGTTTCTGTGAAACTTTTGTTGGGTGACAGCCATCCTGAACAAAAAGAACCGCCTTCTTCATCACCACAACCTCTGTGCAGATCTACAGGCATAACTGTATAGAATGTTACAAGGGTTCTGAGCTGGTTATGTTATGATGTTATTCTTCCACACATAGTTTCAATAAACAGGGCTAGTGCTTCATATGACAATTACTAATCATAGCGGTGTCAGCTCTACAGCACAACATAGCAAATGCACCAAAAGCTTTATAGCACACTGAAGGAAAGCGCTCCGAGCTGCTGCCAACCACTTCCTGTGTTCTCCATCTGTGATTTATTTGATGCTGTGAGAGTGATCAAGACGACACACACACGCACGCACACAGACACAGACACAGACACACACACACACACACACACACAGACACACACACACACACACACACACACACACACACACACACACACACACACACACACACACACACACACACACACACACACACACACACACACACACACAGTCAGCAGGATGCCACGGCTGGAGAAGCCCTCGCAGTGGAGAGTCATCTCTGTCTGAGGAGGTCACAGCAGGTGGCTATTACAGTCACCCAGGCAAAGCCTCCTCTCTGTCTGACACCTTATGTCTTCTGTCTTATGTCCTCATGGCCGCCCCCATTTTGTATAGGAATAGCAAAAGTTCTTAGACCCGATGTACCTGTAATAATGCATATATGCATAAAAAACATACCCTATTTAATTAAATCTTAGTTAAACTTAACTTAGTCTCCTCTACCCACAGATGTTATGTTCAGAGGGCAGAAGCCTCGCTACGCACCCATGAGAGTTGGCCCGTGGTAACCTCAGGATGTGGTTTACGAGTTTCACTAAAAACACAGCGGTTGCCCTCATGTCTACCGTCCCGCCAGCGACTGGGATCTTACACCAGAGGAGCTCAACCAATCAGTCCTGCTTGAAGGGTTTCAGTCAGGCCCTGTGTTTTATGTAACATTCAGCGGCGTTGCTATTTTAAATCGAAGGGGAGACTCGCATAGGTTGTGTTTTATGTAAAACCTTATAACTTTTTCATTCCTTTTCCATTCAATTCCAGGGGGGTGCAAATGTTCTAATGCTAAATGATGCCAAGACAGAGATTCTGGTTGTAGGCCCTAAGGCCCTGAGAAATCACTTACAACCAATTCTAACCTCCCTATAGGCAAAACCTAGCCTGACGATGTCATACTCATAATTCTAGTCAGAATATGAGTCTGATACTGAACTATTGGGCTGTGATTATGGGGCGTGTTTCAACGAACCAGGGGGAAAAAATGCCTCTTCGCTCAATTGGATACCTAGAACCAATCAGAGCAACGTAGTATGACCATCTGATAGATTAAACTTTTACCTGATCCCGTAGGAAGGACGGCAAAAACATCTTTTCGATAGACAAATGCCTTGATCGCGTTTCTCTGTTCCTCTTTTAAAATGAATACGCTGTCAATATCTGTTGAGATATGCCTGCTCACGTTACTAATTAGCAACAAGGCTATAGCTAGCTACCATGTATTTTAATGAATTTTTGGTGTAGCGTTAGCAATGACCTAACAATAATGGTCTAGAGCGCTTCAGTTAAGACATACAATCCTCGGCAACATTGGTGTTGCACATATACAACTAACCGAGTCAATGTAGACATAAAAAAGTTGTGTAGATAGCATAATTTACATAAAATATGTCCCACTTACAAGCCGGATACGCCGCCATCTTTTGGAGGATTTCGAATATACCGCTGGATAATCTGTCCATCATCGTATAAAGCCCGCCCTGACAATTTGATTGGTCCGGCGTTATCTGTCCGATGAAACTCTCTCCCAACTAACTCAGAGCCAGACCAAATCTCCCTGACCAAAATGTTTGTGGGCGGGGTTTGGGCTGGTATCCAGGCTAGGCAAAACCATGTGAGAATGTTAAAAATGTAGGAGTGACTCTTGATGCAGATCTTAATTTTCAAAAGCATACATCGAATATTATTAAGACAGCCTTTTACCACCTCAGAAATATTTCTCAAGCCCGTGGCTTCCTGTCTTTACAGGATTCTACAAAATTAGTTCATGCATTTATCTCAAATCGGTTAGATTACTGCAGTCTATGCTGGTGTAACAAAACAGATGTTAAACAAACTTTAACTTATCCAAAATGCAGCTGCTAGAATAGTCACTAGAACATCAAAATGTAATCATATCACCCCTGTTCTTAAATCACTTCACTGGCTCCCTGTAAAACAAATAATTGAGTTTAAAATACTCTTTCTTGTCTATTAATCACTTAACGGCTTTGTCCCACCCTACATTTTTGATAAGATCTATTTTTATGATCCATAGCGTTGCATAAGGTCCTCCAATAAATGTCTTCTCATGACCCCAAGAATAAACACCAATTGTGTTTGATTATTTTGTTTGTTTGTCTGTTTAATTTAGATAATTTAATGTCTTCTCTGCACTCAAACCACATTGTGTCTATGTATACCATATGGAATGTGCTATATAATAATGACGGCTTCTGAACATCACATTAGTTTGAATATTTTGAATATCTATTTTTTGAATAGTAATTTTGAATAAGTGTGTCATCTTCTTCGAAACTGGACACAGCTAAATTGAGACAGCATGGGCAAGAGCCACTAACCCAAGGGTCCCTGGGTAATACCACAAGAGGGGGTCCTACTGGAGGGGGCCTTTTAAAGTCTTGATGGAGTTTCTTTTCAAACCCTGTTTGTCTGTAGTTTCATTTGGGTTTCACAAAGGATAGAGGAGGGGTGCTAAATAAAGTAGTCAGAAGAGAAAATAACACATAACAAATATGGCCAAAATGTTACGTGCTTAAAACCAGAATTGTGTTTTTAGGATACACACACAGAGAATGGCCCTGAAAATACCAGTGAAAGAGAGGAAGAATAACCACGGCAACCATGCCAGTTTACAATATCCCATCCATGGCCATGCGACCTGGCATTACCCTTCTTACTTCCTCTGAACTGACACCTATCTTTCCCTTGGAAGGCCCCAACTGGGAGTTTCACTTGATTGACCTGATCTGCCACTTTTGGTTGTGGAGTGGCGTCAATCTATGTTGAGATGGCGGTGGTTCGTACAGTACTTTCGACCACACACATACACACACACACACACACACACACACACACACACACACACACACACACACACACACACACACACACACACACACACACACACACACACACACACACACACACACTCTTTCAGCTTGCGCCTCTCGGACCATAGCATAAAGGAAGAGAGGTGAAAACATGTGTTTTAAAGGGGAGGGGAAAAGGAGACCGAAACATTAACCACACTCAACTCCAAGAAATGCTCAGCCATTCGTAGAAAAACCTCCGACTCGCTACACGGACCCCCACAGCAAGTACACACAATGTAACCAATGTGTTTATACAAAGTGGACCCCCAGAGCAAGTACACACAATGTAACCAATGTGTTTATAGGACGCGGACCCCCGTAACAAGAACACACAATGTAACCAATGTGTTTAAACGACGCGGACCCCTACAGCAAGTACACATAACGTAACCAATGTGTTTATATGACCGGGACCCCGTTATCTTATATGATAAGGACACAAATGAAATAACAAATACACTGACTATATCCATACACATAAATGTGAACTACACTTAGGGACTGATAATGGCCATACTGACATGCCATTCTGTGGTAAACAAAACAAAGCATGCTCGCTTTCAACCTCGTACACATATGATATCACACACACACACACACACACACATACACAAGTGTCAAGTGACACGTATATTCTAAAATGATCTCACTGACACACAGTAGTCTTTATTTAGTTTTATTGATTGGAGGGCAAAGACCTGCCCTTGCTATTCCTGCTTGCCCCACAGTACTGAAGTGTAGTCAATACTCAGTCCTCTGCATCCGAAGAAATAATGGTCACCATCTCCTCTGCAAACACACAAGTACAGGAGTTAGGTACACTGCATCTAAGTTCATCTGTCTCTACAATCTCTGTGCATCTGTGCATTCACATTCATATATAATCTCTCTCTCTACAATATCTGTGCATTCACATTCATATATAATCTCTCTCTCTACAATCTCTGTGCATCTGTGCATTCACATTCATATATAATCTCTCTCTCTACAATATCTGTGCATTCACATTCATATATAATCTCTCTCTCTACAATATCTGTGCATTCACATTCATATATAATCTCTCTCTCTACAATCTCTGTGCATCTGTGCATTCACATTCATATATAATCTCTCTCTCTACAATATCTGTGCATTCACATTCATATATAAACTCTCTCTCTACAATATCTGTGCATTCACATTCATATATAATCTCTCTCTCTACAATATCTGTGCATTCACATTCATATATAAACTCTCTCTTTACAATAGCGGTGCATTCACATTCATATATTATCTCTCTCTTTACAATATCTGTGCATTCACATTCATATATAATCTCTCTCTCTACAATATCTGTGCATTCACATTCATATATAATCTCTCTCTCTACAATCTCTGTGCATCTGTGCATTCACATTCATATATAATCTCTCTCTCTACAATATCTGTGCATTCACATTCATATATAATCTCTCTCTCTACAATATCTGTGCATTCACATTCATATATAATCTCTCTCTCTACAATCTCTGTGCATCTGTGCATTCACATTCATATATAATCTCTCTCTCTACAATATCTGTGCATTCACATTCATATATAAACTCTCTCTCTACAATATCTGTGCATTCACATTCATATATAATCTCTCTCTCTACAATATCTGTGCATTCACATTCATATATAAACTCTCTCTTTACAATAGCGGTGCATTCACATTCATATATTATCTCTCTCTCTACAATATCTGTGCATTCACATTCATATATAAACTCTCTCTCTACAATATCTGTGCATTCACATTCATATATAATCTCTCTCTCTACAATATCTGTGCATTCACATTCATATATAATCTCTCTCTCTACAATATCTGTGCATTCACATTCATATATAAACTCTCTCTTTACAATAGCGGTGCATTCACATTCATATATTATCTCTCTCTTTACAATAGTGGTGCATTCACATTCATATATAATCTCTCTCTCTACAATATCTGTGCATTCACATTCATATATAAACTCTCTCTTTACAATAGCGGTGCATTCACATTCATATATTATCTCTCTCTTTACAATAGCGGTGCATTCATATATCATTGTGGAAAGGGTTTAGGTTGTTTTATACAACTCATGATATGGAGGCCAAGGGCTCCACCGTACAACATCACACTCACACACACACACACACACACACACACACACACACACACACGTATGCATGCAGACACAGGCACACACACACACACAGACACACACACAGATACACACACACACACACACACACACACACGTATGCATGCAGGACACAGACACACACACACACACACACACACACACACACACACACACACACACACACACACGCACGCACGCACAGACAGACAGACAGACAGACAGGCAGACAGACAGACACACACACACACACGCATGCAGACACAGACACACACACACACACACACACACACACACACACACACACACACACACACACACACACACACACACACACACACACACACACAGTCTTACCTGTGATTATTTTTTCTTCTATACGTGTCTCAACCAAAGTTTCTGTAATGATGTACAGAAATGAAATGATAAATACAGAACTGTATTAAAAATGTGAAACAAGAACTTAAAGGTAAGAGGTAAAAGACCACTGCTGCTCACCCTGTAATAAGGGCACAGCAAATGTTCTCTGTAGGATGTTGTACCTAAGTCAGCTTCAACCTTTGTTTCATTATATGTGTCTGGTTTAGGCTCTGGGCTCTGTTAAGCGCCTAGAGGCAATTGTATTGTTATGGCGCTATACAAATAAAATGGAATTGAATTGAATTGAATTATATGATCACTGTATGACACCTTTGTGTTGTTTATGTGCATGTCCCTCATGGGGGTTGAGTATGTATGTTTATGTTGTGTCCCTTTAACTTTAGAACTCTTGTGTGGGAACCTGTTGCAGTGCTCTTTCCTCTTCGTTGGCGCCTGTGGAATTTAATTACGGCCTCAGAGTGTAAAGGCCAGTAGCCCTGCCGTTAGCTGGTGAGTGTTTCATGTCCTGTTCTAGCGAGAGTGGTTTTGGTTGGTGAGTCACTGAGGCCCGCTGGCTGGGATGGGAACACTATTTTCATTGCCTGTGCTGAACCAAACCAGCCCAGGTGCCAATACCAGCACTCTGCTGAACCACAAACTGACAATGGTCTAACAGAAACTTTCACTATTCATGAGAATACTGAGAAAGCTCCTAGGCTTCTCGAAGAGCTCCGGTTGCATAGTGTTCTTTCAGAGGTTGCTGATGACAGCTACGTACATTGGTATTAGTAAAAACACCTTGCAATGCCTTTGTAATGAAACCCAAGCACACAAGACCCTAACCATCGCTATGTCCTGGTGTACCGGATAAAGAAACAGATCAATCAGTACCAGACTTGGTAGTAGTTGTAAGAATTGGCTATCTCAGTCCTTAGCTGAGTTTCCAACCAACTTATTTGCACAGTGTGATGCTGCTGCCAGTCATTCAAATATGCTAATAGTATATGTTTTATAAATAAGCATTCTTGTATCTGTAATTATCAAATGATAGGATAGACACTGATAACACCACCTTTACAGAAGTTATAGCATAGTATTGCTATTTTGTGTGGGAACTTGGGTACGAAAATAGTGTTGAGTGGAAAACTTTCACAAACTACTAACAATACCAAAAGTACTGAGGTTTTGTGCAGTAAAGGCTCTCCAGTTGCCATAGACACTGGATGTGCGCTCACCTGAGTAGGAGTATGACGAAGCTGACTCTGTGACAGTCACGGACGATGCCCTGAAAGACAAGATACGGGACTTACTGAAACACCACACCTCTGAGATCAGCAGTTGTGTAAAAGAATATGACTGCTGCCACCACAGACACTCATGACAAAGTCATAGTGCTATCTACGATCAAAGTTCACAGAAGTATTGGCATACAACATGGACAGACTAGTGATGCAGGAAGCCGGGGAGATAGTGGCAGAGGAGTGACGTACATGTCCACTTCCTGTGAACTCTGCTCCAGAGAGAGGACGTCTTGGGTGGTGCTGAGGGGCGAGGAGCTCCTGATGGATGTGGCGGGGGAGTGGGATTTGGACGGGTTCATGGAGGAGGAGGCCACACTCGATGCCATGGGGGTATCACTATGGTGACATAAAAACAAACTCGATGCCATGGGGATATCACTAACATGACATAAAAACACACTCGATGCCATGGGGATATCACTAACAGGACATAAAAACACACTCGATGCCATGGGGATATCACTAACAGGACATAAAAACACACTCGTTGCTATGGGGATATCACTAACGTGACATAAAAACACACTTGATGCCATGCGGATATCACTAACCTGACATAAAAAAACACACTTGTTGCCATGGGGATATCAGTAACTTGACATAAAAACACACTTGTTGCCATGGGGATATCAGTAACGTGACACAAAAACACACAATGAAAAGACATGCCAGGACAACCTTCAGGTCTCCAAACGCCACAGGACCCTTGAGGGCTATTGAATTGAAGATTAATAGAGTACTGTGTGGCATCCAGGTGGAGGGTTTCTCTGCTCACCTGCTGTCAATCCCGTCTATAAGCAGCGTGTAACTCTGAATCTCAGTGTCCAGGGCCAGCTTGATGTCCAGTAGCTCCTGGTATTTGAGGATTTGCTTTAGGAGGTCATTTTTGGCTGCTTCAATGGCGGCCTCTAGCTGCTGGACCAGAGCCTGATACCCAGCCCCGGCCGTGCTGGACTGGGCCTGGGCCTCGGTGCGGTGCTGCTCTAGTGACAGCATCTGGAGGAGGATCAGGGGAAGAGGAACAGAGGGAAAGCAGGGAGGAAGATGACAGTGATGACTGAATACAGTCTATTCTACCCATTTAAGTTTAAAAGGGAACATGGCGTTCCCAATGCAGTTAAGTGTGTAATGAGGGGGCCTGATAATATTTACATTAAGTCATTTAGCAGACGCTTTTGTCCAAAGCGACGTTCAAGTGAGAGAACAGTCAAGCTAAGAGCAATAAAAACCTGGTGTAACAATTACTACTACTTTACATAAGAAAAACGACACAGAAAAGAAAAAAAATCATCTAAAGGACAACATGGATCATCAATGCAGTTAAATGGGTAGTGAGTGGGCCTGATAATAAAACATTTAAAACCCTCACAAAATGTTTTGTCTTCAGGAGTCTATTTAGCTTGAATATATTTGCCGGTTCAGTGACAATAAGTAACAATGGGGAGATAACACTACACTGACTTTTACTAAAATGCTTCCAAAGACAGGAAATAATCGCTGTGGCTGTAGTGGCGTCAGTATAGATATAAAGATAAGGTATATTAAAGAAATCATAATCAGATGTATGTCATCACAAAGCATACTTAGTCATAGGGAAACTACTCTGAAACAGAAATGGCTAATCGCTTCTAATGGTGTTTTTTAGGATTACCCATTTACCATAAACAGTGATGAGAATATCCGATTTAGTGGATAAAACTGCTTTTGGTAATACCCAAATTCTACCGCTGTGTCTTCTGGGAAAGCTGCATTGCCCTCAGCAGCCGCAGTAGAGCTTCAGCATGCAGGGGTTCGAGGCTGCAGCCGCAGTAGAGCTGAAGCACGCAGGGCCTCGAGCTGCCAACCACTTCCTGTGTTCCTTTTCGGTTTTTTTTCTTTCTCTTTTCTCAGTCCTCAGCGCTGTGATTTAGGTGATGGTCGGATAGATATGAGCACACTCAATAGTGGTGCAGTCAGCAGCATGCACACAAGTGTCTTTGACCTTCTCTCAGCTTCTGGCACCCGTCTCGCCACTTTCACCGTGACAGTGCCATAAATGAATCACCATGCTCCATATGTTGACCTCAAACAGAGGAGTTAAAGCAGGTGACATTTACATTTGCTTGGCACAAAACTTCCTGTCTGATTTACATGTTATATGTCACAGCACCTACTGTATATTACATACAGTCATCCCCATAGCTATACTCTCCCTTTGTAATTCACCTTATTATTTCTGCGGATATTGAGACAACCTATGCCACACACAAAAAGCTCTCTGTGTAATCATCCACACAAGCAAACTCAGTAACACACTACTCTCTTACACACAAACATACACAGACAGTAGGTGCTACATCATCAGACCTACTTTGTTTACGAGATTCTCCAGCTCCAGTTTCAGAGTCTGCAGCTCTTTCTTTGAAGTGGTGAGCTCCTGCTTAGTGGAGGAGAGATCCTCAGAAGTGCTCTCCTTCACAGCCTGCACCTCCTCCATCTGAAAGGAGAAATGGAGAGGAGCAGTGAGATGGTAGCCTCGACCTCCTCCATCTAAAAGGAGAAATGGAGAGGAGCAGTGAGATGGTAGCCTGGACCTCCTCCATCTACAGTAAGAAGAGAAATGGAGAGGAGCAGTGAGATGGTAGCCTCGACCTCCTCCATCTAAAAGGAGAAATGGAGAGGAGCAGTGAGATGGTAGCCTGGACCTCCTCCATCTTAAAGGAGAAATGGAAAGGAGCAGTGAGATGGTAGCCTCGACCATCTCCATCTGAAAGGAGAAATGGAGAGGAGCAGTGAGATGGTAGCCTGGACCTCCTCCATCTTAAAGGAGAAATGGAGAGGAGCAGTGAGATGGTAGCCTCGACCTCCTCCATCTTAAAGGAGAAATGGAGAGGAGCAGTGAGATGGTAGAGACATACATAGGGCAGGCAGATAGAAGATGGCCAGCTGGAGATGGAAAATAAACTAGCCAAGGGTGAGAAACGTTGCATATTCCACAATGGTGAGTAAGACAGGGAGTGAGGGGTAAGAGAGAAACAACACGTTGTGATGGGCTTATGTTTGGGTGAAGTACATTTAGTAATACATCTGATCTAATTGTGACACCAGGGTTGGGAAGGTTACTTACTTAAAAACATTTTTTTTATGTAATTGAATTACAAAACTCCATTACTCCATGTTACCCCCCAACCCTGATGGACACAAACACCGTCAACATAGTAACATAGATGAATAATAAACATTTTACTTCTTAAAGTTACTTTTCAAATCTTCCCTTATCAATTTAGAATGAAAGATGTGTATTATCTGCCCATCACTTCCCAGTGGGATTAGCACAGAGCTGCCATGATGAACAGTGCCCCCTATAGGACAGGGGGAGTAAAGTGCCTCGCTCGGAGGAACAACATCTGACTGGCGATGTAGGATTAGGTACAAAGTCAGTCCTCTTATCCCCAGGCTATATGACGAACCACAAATCACAAGGAAAATGGATTTGGAATGCCTTTACTGACGCAAAAGGAATTCTGCCATGCACAATTCCTTGTTCATGCACCTTCTCAATCAAATATTTCGGTATCAGATCACATGTAGGCCGTACCTTGAGTTTGTAGTATGCGTCAGCCTCCTCTCTGTGCTGCTGTACAGTTGCCTCATACTCGCCGCGGATCTTCTTCAGGGCCCCGTAGATGTCGAGGGATTTCTCTGTGTCCACCTCAATTATTGACGAGGAGGTGTCAAAGGATTTCCCCAGTTTGGATTCGAGACCGGCCATCTCCTGCAATACCCATCAGAGCAATCAGTGCTGTTGTACCAGAGAATTAGTTGAGGTATCAACACAGACAATACATAATGTGGTTATTATTCTTCAGGCAACTTATTCTCTGGTAGACCGGCCATCTCCTGCAATACCCATCAGAGCAATCAATGCTGTTGTACCAGAGAATTAGTTGAGGTATCAACACAGACAATACATAATGTGGTTATTATTCTTGAGGCAACTCAGTTCTCGACAGGGTCATGCTGCCAACATTTTTGTATGCGTGTTCACACACATGTACACCCCAGAGAAGAAACATCACCCTTCATGAACACTGTGTATACACACACACTGCATTACCTCCTGTTGTGTTTTGGTGATGCAGTCCAGTTCTTCCTTAAGGCTGTCTCGCTGAGCGTCTAAATCCTCATGGAGTTCAGAGGCTGCACTGATGTCCTGCACCCCACAAAACCACAGGCAGACTCTCAGACTAAAGCATCCTGATATTTGAATATGCACAGTTCCTTAACATGCATTTCCTCATGCAATACCTGTAATATTCCCATTAAATCCCATTAAACATTTTTCCACCTTGATCTACTAAACATATTTCAGCAACTGCATAAGCATCAAAGGCTACAAATGGCCAGAGTATTATTTGTTATTTTAGTGTAGCTGCAGTTACTACATTTTTCCATTGCCAGATTGATCACTGAACTTGACCTCTTCTGAATCATTACCATTCTCATGGCAGCGATGTCAGCCTCCAACTGAAATTTCACACCTTGCTCAAAATCATACCTGCGAAATGTCAACAAGTGCAAAACAAATCACAACAGCGAATCATGAACATGCACGCATATTTTCTGCATAAAAAGTGCAAATAAGAATCTGATATGAAATAGAACAGTTTACCATTACATATTTTACAGCCTTCTCCTCCCTCTAACAGCAAACAGTTAAGTGCCTCTCTATGTTAGGGACATTAGAAAAACTTACTTGGCCTTAAGTTCATGCGCAACACCGCGAATGCCGTCCAGTTCGATCTCCAGTTTGACCGTGTCAAGGGAAATTTTTGCAATGTTGTTGCGATACTCTTGCAGCTGGGTTTCTTGTTCGGTCGCAGAGACCGTGATGTTGGTGTCGGTGGTCGAGTCCGAGCTCCCAGTGAGCTCTGTCAGGCGCCCCTCCAGCGCAATGTTTTCTTTCTGAAGCTCTCTCACTCTAGATACAAAACCGGAGAACCGCTGATTTAACTTGACCAGCGTGCTCCTCTCAGCCT
The DNA here is from genome assembly GCF_963457725.1 of Sprattus sprattus. NCBI lineage: Eukaryota > Metazoa > Chordata > Actinopteri > Clupeiformes > Clupeidae > Sprattus > Sprattus sprattus. The sequence goes on from NC_137915.1 coordinate 4,424,962, forward strand.
CCCGCGAAAGCATGGGGGCAAGCGTGGATACACTGCTTACAGAACCTGCCGTCACCCTCGCCCCCGCAGCGCCAACACCTCCCGAGACCGCGGATCGGCCCACGGAGACCTTCCCTCCACCCCCAAGACCTAAGCCTAGAGCAGAGGCACCTCTTCCAAGACCGAACCCCATTCCTAGCCCCAGATCCGCCTCAGACTGGAGGCCCAGAGCCGAGCCGAGGCCTAGGAACCTGCTTGCTCCATAAGACCCGATAGAGGCATTATACATCATAGGCATGCTTATGGTAGGCTATATGTGCAGGGAGGATGAGAGGTGGGTAGTAGGATTTGACAGAACTGCTGGTGAGCTTGAGGAGTTTATATATGGGCGGGAAAAGAGCAGGTTACTAAGGGGAAGGACTGAAAAGAGAGAGGGAGAGAGAGAGAGAGAGAGAGAGAGGAGAGAGAGAGAGAGACAGAGAGCAAGGCGAGAGAGAGGAGAGAGCAAGGAGAGAGAGAGAGAGAGAGAGAGCAAGGCGAGAGAGAGGAGAGAGCAAGGAGAGAGAGAGAGAGAGAGAGAGCAAGGCGAGAGAGAGGAGAGAGCAAGCAAGAGAGAGAGAGAGAGAGAGACCAAGGAGAGAGAGAGAGAGAGAGAGAGAGAGCAAGGCGAGAGAGAGAGAGAGAGCAAGGCGAGAGAGAGGAGAGAGCAAGCAAGAGAGAGAGAGAGCGAGAGACCAAGGAGAGAGAGAGAGAGAGAGAGAGAGAGAGAGAGCAAGGCGAGAGAGAGAGAGAGAGCAAGGCGAGAGAGAGGAGAGAGCAAGGAGAGAGAGAGAGCGAGAAAGAGCAAGGAGAGAGAGAGAGAGACAGAGAGTGAGAGAGATAGAGATAGAGAAAGAGCAAGACGAGAGAGAGAGTGAGAGAGAGCAAGGAGAGAGAGAGAGAGAGAGAGAAAGCGAGAGAGAGAGAAAGAGAGCGAGAGAGATAGAGAGACCAAGGAGAGCCTGTCACTGTGGCATGTATACCCAGCGGCCGAACTGCGATGCAGACGTGTCCATAAAAGTTATTTATTGGTCACCCACCTGGGGGCCTAAAAAGTACAGCAGATGTAGATTTGAACGGATTAGTTGGAAGTACGGAACATTTAGATAGAAAGGATGATGGGGAACAACCACTGGTGCACATGTGCACTCTATGAATGGCTGTGCAGCCAAAGTCCAACTGGAGCAATTTAAAGGTCACTAGTATGTTGCTCAGACATTAGCTTGATAACATGAAACGGGCTGAGATTGAGTAAGCTGAGACATGGCCTGGTCTTGAAAGGCTTTGAGCTGTTAGTTGCAAATCTGAAACACCCTACTAACCTCCGGTCTTGTATTAGACCAAGCACACTCATGCTGTTCTACTACTGGTATATGTGTTCCACACTATCTTTAAAGTGATAGCATGGCAGATGTCTTTACAATTATTACTAGATACCATCTTCTGTTACTTGAAAAGGATGGGAAATGGGTAATGGGACTACCACCTTAGACACAACCTTTCGTTACATTGTGTACTAAAGTTTAAGTAAATTATCTAAAAATTACTTATGTCTGGCTACTAATGTTGTTTTCTTGTCACCCCAAAGAAGCATCATACACACCTATCATTTCCTGTGAACATACCACTTGCTAACCCAGCTGAGCTGACTTTGCACCTGCACACTGAAAGCTCTGTGCTGCTGGATTCTGAGGTACTTTTAAGCCTGGAGATTGAGATATCTTTGAGAAGATTTAGAAAGAGAAATCTTTGAGAAGATTTAGAAAGAGAAATCTTTGAGAAGATTTAGAAAGAGAAGTTGAAAAACATGAGTCTAATAGTGGAGGGGGGGGGGGGGGGTGCAGTGGATTAAATTGGTGTAGGCGTAAATTGGTGGTGTAGGCTGAAAAGGTGAGTTTTGAGTGTTTGTTTAAATAGTGCTATGTTGGGAGCCTGACGGATGGGGAGAGATGCGGCGACAGCAAATTGGTCACAGGATTCACAAATGACTGGTATTCAAGACACACCCACACACACACTTGTATATGGGCGGTCAGTCAAGGGAAACGAAGCGTCATGGTGACATTTCCCCCCAGCTTTTGTGGAAACGCAAAACAACAACAGCTTAATAGGTGTGAAATCTCACACATCCAGCACAGACTTGGACCGCAAACACAGAAAGTCATTACTACAGAGGCGATGTTTATTCACTATCCTGTGAACAAACAATTTGAGATGCAAACAGTCATACAAATGCATGAAGCACAGAGGGTGTGCGTTGAAAGACATGTAAGAAATAAAGCAAGTATATCAAAATAAATACAGCCGACATAAACAAAACCTTTAAATGATTAAAATAAAACTTGACAATTAAGTGTCAATAGATGTAAACACTTTTCCTCGCTTGAAATGTGCTGTCAGTACCAACTGCCGGCCAGGAGTACACCAAGCTACAAAACGCAAACTTAACAAATGAGCGTGCTAAGTCAGGAAAAAAAAAACATGGCATGAAAGAACTGTGCTTTTCTGTGGAGATACAGAAAAAGGAGTAAAGCAAGGTATAGGCTGTCTCCCTAAGAGACAAATGACTCTATGTTATAGAAATATGTTCCTATATGTCAAACGGAGCTTGAGGCTGCTATGTTCCAATCCACGCACATTAAAGATGGGGGGGGGGGGGGGGGGCTTTAAATACCCTCCACCACAGCTGGCATGATAGTGCTTGCAAAGTGCTGTTTAGTTAGCGTGCAAATCATCTGCAGACATTGCAGAGATTTACAGAGAGACAAGGAGTTGCCTGCAGTTGAAACTGCAATGTCAACTAAAGCGAAAAGAGAACGGGTCTGTAAGCGATAAAAGGTGCTTTTTCCTCCACCTTCACAACACCTGGCTGCTAGGCTCTAAGAGAGGCTATCGGCTACAGAGGCTCCTTTCACCCGAAAAAGCTGCTCCTGAAATAGGCAGGATTGTGATATGAGCTGCAGTGTTCTGAGAAAGCTTATACATATTCAGATATTACAACAATTCAGTTCTTTTTCAATTGCACATCAGTATACAAAGCCCTTGTTTTGTCCTTTTTATTTTGTCTCAAGTCAGAAGACAAGTTTTGATTGGAGTCAGACTCCTGCAAGTAGCTTCTAGTTTTCATGAAGATGCGTCTTCATCCCTCCTAGGACTCCATTCTGGTGTTGAACCACTTGTCAATCATCTGACTCATATCTAGAGAAGAACGGGAAGGGAACAGTTTCAGTTAGGGACAGGGCCAGGGCAGTATAAAGTGTTCAGCTTGTTAAAAACGTTACACTTCATCTTTATTTTCAAACCTGGGCCCAATTTGTAGCTCTTTATGGGTCTACCATGGACAATTAATGATCGAAATTGGTCCAGTATGGAGTTTGAACGCTAAAACCGGCGACCACAAAACGACCATACAATGGAATCCTACGAGCGCACGCCAGTGTGTTAGAGTATACCGCTTGTTTACTCGTAAAATGTATAAGGGTCCGACAATATGGAAAGGATCCCTACAGAGATTCACCTGTGTCTGTTTACCTGTTTACAGAGATTCACCTGTGTCTGTTTACCTGTTTACAGAGATTCACCTGTGTCTGTTTACCTGTTTACAGAGATTCACCTGTGTCTGTTTACCTGTTTACAGAGATTCACCTGTGTCTGTTTACCTGTTTACAGAGATTCACCTGTGTCTGTTTACCTGTTTACAGAGATTCACCTGTGTCTGTTTACCTGTTTACAGAGATTCACCTCTGTCTGTTTACCTGTTTACAGAGATTCACCTGTGTCTGTTTACCTGTTTACAGAGATTCACCTGTGTCTGTTTACCTGTTTACAGAGATTCACCTGTGTCTGTTTACCTGTTTACAGAGATTCACCTCTGTCTGTTTACCTGTTTACAGAGATTCACCTGTGTCTGTTTACCTGTTTACAGAGATTCACCTGTGTCTGTTTACCTGTTTACAGAGATTCACCTCTGTCTGTTTACCTGTTTACAGAGATTCACCTGTGTCTGTTTACCTGTTTACAGAGATTCGCCTGTGTCTGTTTACCTGTTTACAGAGATTCACCTCTGTCTGTTTACCTGTTTACAGAGATTCACCTGTGTCTGTTTACTTAAATAACTGTAAAGGAACTGTACGGTCAATATTTTCCTGGCCTCGATCTTCCGGTCTCTGATGCAGCATCTCACTCAGTGCCTGTAGTCGATTATGGAAGGGAGGCGCTCTTTTTTGAGTGCTCACTCCAGCACCACATGGAAGGCCCAGTGGACTACAGGCACTGAGTGGGATGCTACAACAGACACCAGAAGATGGAGAGGAGGGCCCAGAAGAGCGCTTGCTTGGTGCTATTGGATGAGAAGATGGAGAGGAGGGCCCAGAAGAGCGCTTGCTTGGTCCTATTGGATGAGAAGATGGAGAGGAGGGCCCAGAAGAGCGCTTGCTTGGTCCTATTGGATGACTCACTTCAGTAGGCGTCGCCGCATGTCCTTCATCTGATCATTCTTCTTGGACAGAATCTCTTTCATGTTGCGGTACGCTGCCGTCTCCTGGAACTTTCTGTCCAGCTCCTGACCAATACCAAGGAGAACACACACACACACACACACACACACACACACACACACACACACACACACACACACACACACACACACACACACACACACACACACACACACACACACAAACAGTGGCAACTTGTTATAAGTCCGTTCACATAAAGTTCAGACAATGACATTACCCCAAAGTTATAGCATAAAAAGGGGGGAAATTATTTATGCATGTTCGGTTTTTGGTGTGTGTGTGTGTGTGTGTGTGTGTGTGTGGTGTACATGCTTAGAGCATTTCACCTTCTCCGCCAGAGCCAGCTGCTCTTGCACGCGCAGCAGCTCGTGTTTGGCTGCCACCAGGTTCTCCTGCAGGTCCCGCTGCGAGGCCTCCTTGGCACTCAGAGACTTCTGAAACTCGGCCTGTAGTGAGGCAACGGTGTCCTCCAGGCCACTCACTTCCTGTGTCTGCACTGCAAGCTGTGGTGGGGGTGGGAGGGTGGGTGGGCGGCAGGTGAGGACAAACACACCATCACTTCCTGTACACACCGCACTATTGTTTTTTGTTTCTTCACTTGTCTTCATAAGAATGTGACTTAATGGTTTAAATCTACGAAGACTGCTCTCAAACAAGAGAGCAATATAAGCCCTCCTCAAGGTTCCTGAGTTTCACTAAAACCTTAAAACTTAACCCTTACCACTAAATATAATTAATAATAAATACTAAAGATGGGTGCCGTGTAGAAATGTCTACCACTAAAGGACCCTCATCATCCCTGAAGACTTAGAATTAGAAGAACGAGAAATAGTATACTATTAAAGAAAGCTGCTGAACACAAGCATTTAAAAACCCAAAGGATTCTGAGTGACGGAGTTAACAGTATTCTAGTCTGTGTCAGATACAGGTGTGTTTGTGAGAGAGTGTGTGTCTGTGAGAAAGTGTGTGTTTGTGAGAGAGCGTGACTGTGAGAGTGTGTGTCTGAGAGTGTGTGTTTGTGAGAGAGTGTGTTTGTGAGAGAGCGTGACTGTAAGAGTGTGTGTCTGTGAGAGAGTGTCGACTGTGAGAGAGTGTGCGTCTGTGAGAGAGTGTGCGTCTGCTAGAGAGTGTGTGTCTGTGAGAGTGTGTGTGTCTGCTAGAGAGTGTGTGTCTGCTAGAGAGTGTGTGTCTGTGAGAGAGTGTGTGTCTGTGAGAGTGTGTGTGTCTGTGAGAGTGTGTGTGTGAGTGTGTGTCTGCTAGAGAGTGTGTGTCTGCTAGAGAGTGCGTGTCTGCTAGAGAGTGTGTGTCTGAGAGAGAGTGTGTGTCTGCTAGAGAGTGTGTGTCTGAGAGAGAGTGTGTGTCTGCTAGAGAGTGTGTGTCTGCTAGAGAGTGTGTGTCTGCGAGAGTGTGTGTCTGCTAGAGAGTGTGTGTCTGCGAGAGTGTGTGTGTCTGTGAGGGAGTGTGTGTCTTTACCTGCAGTTCCCCCTGGGTGACCTGCAGATCTTTCAGAGCTCTCTCTGCCTTGGACCGCTCGTCCAGAGCACCCGTAGCCTGCCACAAACAAGAGAGCATGGAGAACCATGAGGAGCGTGTGTGTGTGTGTGATGCCGAGAAACTACACAGAAAATCACCAGAACCTCAGATCATAACACAACACTCCTACACTCTTTTTATTGTACAAATACATTATTCATTCCGTCATCTGTCCCTGGCCGATCCATCCATAAAGACCTACATCGTTCCATCCGTCGACCAACAGATCCATCTTTTCAACCATGTAGAAACTCATGTCCTTTCATTTCCTCCTGCAGGGTTTATTCCTCTAAGCAGGTGTCTTGGCAGGGATCAGACCACAACTGCACTGTCTGGACCTCGACTAGGCTTGTATCTGTCAGTCTCTGCACAGGCGCTTTTCAGACGCACAGTGTAGCACATTTCTCCATTTTGTTTCAAGATGAGGACAGGGTGACTTTAACCCATCCTGCATACCTGAGACTCCAGGGTCCGCAGTCTGGCCTTCAGCTTGTCATTCTCCTCCTGGAGTCTTCCAATCTCCTGGAAAAAGTAGTATTCATATTAAAGACTGCAGCATGCCACACGTTTTGCAAAAGCTCAGTTTACCAATGTAATGGCTGTAACATTGGTCACATTGTATATGCCTGCTAGGGTCATACAGCTGAAATCAAAGTTACCTTGTTCAGTAGTTCGGAAATGCCGCCTTCATTTAGTGGTGCTAACTTTGGTCTGCTAATCTCCTGGTTTGTCTAACAAAAAAGAGAGACACCGGTTATCAATAGAGCCACAATGATAATGTTGACGACATGATGTTCACACGGGGTTGATTTCTGAGAATAAAGCCTTTTGAATAGTTAATTAATAGTTTGACAGGGACTTTCCATTTTACACTGGGTTTTCTTTGCACGAGCTATAAGTGCTGCAGCGTAGGCCGCACTGGTTTGCATGACAGAAGGAATACCCACAGAACAAGTGTTAAACATGTTTCACAAGTCAGTGCTGTATCACACCCAGACCCAGATGTCATCTGAGCACCAAAGGCCCAGGGAAATGCTAGTAAGAGTGCTTTTGTCTCTCACCTTTCTGCCAGATTTAAAATCTGTCTTCTCAAACTCAGCAACTTGTTCTAGAAGCTCCCTTTAGAGGAAAAGACAGAAGAAAGGCAAGATAGAGAGAGAAAGAAACAAAAAGTTAATGTGGGGAATGAAAAGAACTTGTTGTCTTTTTTAAATGGAACGTTATGCAACCATAGCTCAAAGCATCTTCTGTGCAAGCCAGAGAGTGACAGAAAGAGACAGAGAGAGAGAAAAAGAGAGAGAGCGAGAGATAAAAAGATAGATAGATAGAGAGAAAGAGAGAGAGAGAGAGCGAGAGATAAATAGATAGATAGATAGAGAGAAAGAGAGAGAGAGAGAGAGAAAGAGAGAGAGAGTGAGAGAGAGAGAGATAGAGAGATAGATAGAGAGAAAGAGAGAGAGAGCAATCAATCACGCAATCACGTAGTTCAACAGGTGCGACTCTCTGAGGCCTCGAGGAGAGCACATACTCTCAAGGTGGTGGCTGGGAAGGGAAGGAAGCCGGAGGGAGCCTGCACACACACACACACACACACACACACACACACACACACACACACGCCTCGCTTGCATATGGCCGTTACGTTTCTTTTCATGAGAAAAATATTACACCTCCCAGTTCCCCCGTGGAGGCAGTTCAACACACAAACACAGTCTGTGGTGAACAACAAAAGCATGCACATCTGTGTGTATGTGTGAGCATGTGTGAAGTACGTGTGTGTGTTAAGAGTGTGTGGTTAGAGAAGGCCGCAGTGAGCGTTGAAATCTCCTCGGGTGAGGGCGTTCTCCCTGCTTCATCAAAGCATGACCGCCTGAAACACCTCACTAGTTTGGGAAAGGGGAGGTGGTCTCGCGTTTGAATGTGTGTACACTTCTGATGTTTATTATCAAATGAAGGTGAGAACAAGGTTCAGTCGCAGCTATCGAGAGGCGGCAGCTAAAAGTCGAAAAAGCCGTTGACTGCCCTCTATCCTTTGGTTTTGATCTTTTGTTTTGTTTTGAAGTAGTTTTGTTTTGTTTTGTTTTGAAGTAGTTTCTTCAGTTCTGTTCCCATCATTACCTTTCAAGGTCAAACAAGGTTCAGTGCAAGCTTGTGTGCAGTGCTGTGGGGTTAGGCCATTGCTCATTCTGCTACTGCTTTTTCATTTACTGCTCTGAGCAGTGATGCAAAGCAACCCAACTCCTTTCTCTCACAAAATGTTTTATTGGACATCAACCCAGGTGACAATATATCACGGTGACGTTTCACTGGGGACATGGTCAAACTGATGATTCTTTTTATGTCAGTTCAGTATAGACATGACATCATGAACATCAGGACATGGTCAAACTGAACTGCTATCTCACCTCAGATAGATTATCAGGCTTAACTAAAGCCAGTTTTATTGCATCACTCCAAACCTCTGCGGATGAGGCGAAATTCACCATATCATCTCAGTATCTGATGGCTGGACAAACCTCTTAAAACAAGCTCTCGACACACCATTTTGGTAATGGAGGTTTCCTTTCTTCCTTTTGTAACCCATGGCAACTTGCCAACCAAGCCCACTGCAGTACATTTAATGCAATGACTTCTTGGAATGCTCCAACCCCCATTCAACGTGTTGAGATCCATCCAGTTGTCCGGAAGAGGTAGTTTTGCGCATGTCTGCACCACAGCGAGAAATTGGAAGAATGGTATGGACAGGTTAAGTATTGTCTGTGAGCTAGAAGTCATGCTAACTTTATCAAACGAGTTCTGTGCAACAAGGTTTGAGGGGGTGATCTTACACAAAAGAATACAATCTGTTGCAGTCCTGACTGACTTTCCACTATATAACCATTCAAATCTTTCCATTTTTAGTTTTTTTTTGTTTCCATTATCGTCAAAGGGATAATTTAGCATGCTTCTTCTGCCAATAAATGCACTGTAGATAAACTGTTGGTTAAAGTAATACAAATTTAGAACCTTCTCTTGTTTGACCAAGCAAGATGTTGACACAATGTAAATGGTGGAAAAAGCAAGTAATTATGATACGCCACAAAAGACTTTCCCTTAGGGGGGGAAAAGCAGCCCACTGAAGCGTCCAAACCAGTGGTGTGGTCTGTGTGTGTGCGTGTGTGTGTGTGTGTGTGTGTGTGTGTGTGTGTGTGTGTGTGTGTGTGTGTGTGTATGTGGTCTGTTGAGTTATTATCATTTCTGCTGTTCAACCACAGGCAGAGGATCAGTGGGTGGCAAAAACGGCTTCACAATGCAACATCAGACATCAGGGGAGCTGCTGCATGAGATGACCTTTTCACCTGAGGTTGTTCCCCATCTGTGTTTCTGTGTGTGTGTGTGTGTGTGTGTGTGTGTGTGTGTGTGTGTGTGTGTGTGTGTGTGTGTGTGTGTGTGTGTGTGTGTGTGTGTGTGTGTGTTGGGGATGGTAGGTTAAGTGATGTTCATATCCACAGAGATTCTTTTGCGCAAACATTTGTAAAAGAAAAAAATAACAATGTTAAGACTGATCCATGTGCTCTGGCTAATGTTCCTAATCTGAGAAAGGCATTTTGTTGAGTGTTGACTGTGATATATTTCTAAGATATTAAGGTACATTAAGATGTGATGGACATAGTACAAAAGTTTTATCTCTCATTTGCATTAATAAAACATTATTAAGGCACTGCACCATTGCATTACAATATTACACAACACATATGACTAATATAACTAATATATATACGTATACAGTATACAGTGTGAGTGTCTATTTGTTTATTTTTGCACTGTTTCTGAATACTAATACTGAAAGTATCTCTCTCGTGCGTGGTGCGTGTTAGATTCAGTTTTTGCAGGAGTGCGAGGACCTGACAAAAGGGGGATTTCACCTTCTCACGGCTCTGCACAACGGCTTGTGCCCACATGGACCGGTGTGCATTGACTGCACATGTGTATATAAGTATTATATGTGGGCAGCCGTGGCCTACTGGTTAGGGTTTCGGGCTTGTAACCGGAAGGGTGGCCGGTTTGATCCCCGACCAGTAGGAAAAAAAGCACTGCTCTCCCATGCCCACATCCACGGCTGAAGTGCCCTTGAGCAAGGCACCTCAGTGCAGCTCAGTGCTCCGAGTTAGTGTGCTTCACTGTGTGCTTCACTGTGTGCATCACTAGTCTGGATGGGTAAAATGCAGAGATAAAATTCAGAGTGTGTGTGTCACTATCTCTGCCGTAAACAGTCACTAGTCACTAGGGCTCATTTCCATTCCCATGTCCCTCCCCTGGTGCCAGCCAGGCTTCCCTGTATGACTGACCTGTTTCTCTGTGTGTGTGTGTGTGTGTGTGTGTGTGTGTGTGTGTGTGACTGACCTGTTCTCCAGCTCAGAGATGTCGCTCTGCAGCCGAAGGTAGAACTTCTCGGCCTGGGAGAAGAGCTGGCGCAGGAGGAGCACGTTGGTGTGGGCCATGTTCAGCAGCTCTGTGTCCACCTCCCCACGGACCACCACCTGCAGACCGTCCAGCATCTCAGACACCTCGTCCACTGTGAACGTGTCCTCCACCAGCCTTCAGGACGAGGAGATCAGCGGGGAAGAGAAGGTTCAAGTTCAAGTTCAAGTATTTATTTGTCAGATACACAGAGTCAGACTGGGCATTGAAATTCTAAGGACAAGACACCGCACAACAACCTACCATAGCATAACTAAAATAATAATAACATAACATATAAGTACTCTGAACATAAATTACACATATAATAAACATAATTTTGATTTTAGATGTATTATATTATAATAAATCTAAAAAATATACAAAATAAATATACAATACAATCTGCTAAACATATAATACACACATAGTATAGGGGCTGAATTGAGATTGCACATTGTAATATCTGCATGCTGGGACACATGAATGTTAAGTAGCAAGTAGCCAACCTGCTGTCTTTCAGGTCTTGAAAGCAGGAGTCTATGGTCTTGAGTCTCAGGGTCCTCTTAGCACGGGCAAAGCGCATATAGTTGACGACTTCATTCTGATGATGCTCATTGAAACCAAAATCACCCTGTATTGACATAAACCCACACAATGTGAATACATAATCGTCATCATAAAGAACAAATCCACATTGTTTTTCTATTGATAATCATTGTCATGGCCTACATCATCTGCGTAAACCGCAGGTATTCAAACATACCACATACTCTAATATGCACAGGGATTGTCCACAACACGAAATAATTAACAGTGGCTATAACACAAAGCTATGTTCCCTTTTGCCCTGCAGAGGGCGTCGTATTGACATGTTTTAGGTGTTAAGCCTATGACTGAGGATTAAGAGAACTACAGCGCCTTCAAGCGTAAACAGTCAGTAGCGTAGTCTACACTTTATCTTGCGGTATCGTGTAAGGCCAAGCGCTCAGAAAATCGAGTGGTGCAAACATTAGACTGGATGCAGTTTTCCCCTTACTGAGCGTGTAAAGAACACACAACCTATCATCATTGACGCTGTGGTTTATAAAATGAGTGGCTGTTTCAGTTTCGACAGTGTTTACAGAGTTTGAAAAGCAACATGTGGAACTAAACACATTCTGGTTACTTCAGTTAATTCGTTTATGTTAGCTTGTATTCACGTGTTATCTGCTGTGTGTAAACAGGTGACGTTAACTAGCTACTGATAGATAAAAAACTACTTGCACAACAGGATTGTATCTTCAAACTCAACTCAAGTTCTGAGCTAACGTTACGTCTGTGAACAGATAAACAGCAGATAAAAGCTAGCTCTTGCATCATTTAGGGGTGACGCTATTAAAGAGACACGTTCATTGGCAACCTCCTATTTTATTGTTACCTGTCTGGGACCCAATCAAATGATAAACGAGTTTGCTAGCTGCGCTGGCTATCTCCAGAATAGCTTGTCAGAGAGGAGAAACAGTTTATCTAACCCATGTAACCTCAGCGCGCAACTAGGCAGTAACAGCCTATTCCTTTTCATTTACCCACACAGTCGCTACATTACCAGCACCAACTTCATCTATCGCTTAAACACAATCTTGAGTTGACAGCAATTTCGCTGTTTTGACAATTGGCTAACTGTATCTGTCATCAACTCTTGCATGCAGAGATGGACTAGCCAGCTAAGCTACTTACCATTATGGATCTCTACTATCGAAGCAATTCGTGAAACCAAAGAGGAGTGCAAAATAAATGTTTAAAGTGTTGTAAAGGGACTGTCAGCACCCTCCTGGTTATATCAACTTCAGTCCTAACCTAACCGTTATCCAACTCCGAGCTGACTGAAAAATTCCTGCAACCCCTTGTTTGGAATGGATGGAGTTGGGTGTGCTTGGAAACGGAATAGCGTCATTGCGTTACTAACCAACTTGCAGGATATGCCCCTCATAGGTTTCTCGTCTGCGTGCCTTGGGAAGTGTAAGATATGCATTGTGTAGCCTACCTTAGCTCATTGAGAATTATTAAGACTGAACTGTTTTACTTAATAACTACCCATAAAGTGTGCTGATTATACAATTATATTTTAAATTCAGCTATGCTAAATGTATTTATTTTTCTTTCATTTGACATTTTGTTTAATTTGCCTGCAGTTCTGTTACACTGTAGCCTACAGAAAGTGCCCGTCTATTTGTACGGCAATGTTAAGCATGCTGTTTTGTGTTTTGCCAGGGGTAGGCTATAGAAGATGCACACACATGAATAAGCGCTCCATATCCACTAATGAACACATTAGTTTGTTTTCTGTTATCAGTTCCATTACATGCTCTAACAAATGTCTACCCTTTTGATTCTGTGTAAAGAATTAAAAAGATAAAGTTCAGAAAAGTTCATGCTTGTCTTTCTTTACTCGCACGGGTGAGAGAGTGAAGTTGAGTCAATGTCCGTTTTGTTTTCAGAGCATCCCCAAAGAAAGCATGAACACAAGTCTTTCCTCCAGTGTAGCCCGATGTTAACTGAATTAGGCTAATGGGCAGCGCATGTTTGCCCTCCCTAGATCAGATGCTTCATATAGCGTGACCGCTCTGTGCGATCCCTCTTCATATTACTCTGTTTGCAGTCCACACCATAGGCCAACATGTTTCCCCTTTATCTTCAGTCACGGTGAGTAGATTTATTTATATATTTTTTGGATGAGGTCCAATTGTGTGTTGGCGTTTTTTGAAGGAGAGTAAAGTGGTCAAAGATGAGATTAGGTCATTGGGAAATTTCAATCCTGGGTGCTCTGCATGTCACATTCATTAGGTTTTGAATGTGGAAAAATAATACGATTTCTCAATTGCTTTCTTCTTGATGTTCACCAGTGTCTAAGTGGAACAAGGAGTTCACCAGTGTCTAGGGGTTAACAAGGGGTGATCAGCAGTATAAAGTCAACTCATGTATCAAAATAGCATCCTCATGTGTTATACCATTTTGGCTGGTGTGGGAGTTAGACCATTAGAAAAATGAAAAATGTGAGACAAATTGAAACATTGTGCTCAAGAAACCACTGTGTAATCAATTTATCTGATTATGTACAGATAACTTTTTAAATTTGCTGTGTGTGTGTGTGTGTGTGTGTGTGTGTGTGTGTGTGTGTGTGTGTGTGTGTGTGTGTGTGTGTGGTAGGGCTTTGGATGAAATGTATAGGTGGAATGGTTACGTATGTAACTTATACAAAGAAATAATTTTTGATTGTGACAAAGGACTCAGGACCCATTATGGCTTTTGTTAAACTTGGTGATAAAGTATTTATTAGTGGTACAAATTCTACATTCAACCACATTAAGTGGTTCCAGACTTTCACACTTGCACATAGGAATCTATGTATCTTGTAAGACATCCCACGTTAAAAAGCAGCCCTTTGAAAATTGATTTGCCTTAAGAGCAATTGTTGTGCAAAACTGTTCAATTCTGTTTGTATGGCGAGAGAGACTGAGAAGCTATCAGTGGGAAAAGGGTTCAGCTCTAAATATTTCTATTTTCCATTTTGAGCTGCTACAAAATCTCCATTCAACTTTTCCGCCAACTATAGTCAGTCCAAAGGACAGCCTTTGGGGGGAGCTAGTAGACCTACAAAAGAGCTTCATAAGTAAAAGTGAGCTGTCAGTCTGTGGGATAGAGTTCTAAGCATTTAAATAAGTGGATGAACTGAAAGAAATGTTAAGAAAGGTAGTCTACTTATTCATTCAGTCCATGTAGTCAGAGGGCATGGTAATTATGCTTCGTTTGTATTCAACATAAAAAAGTGCATAGTTTCATGATAGCATATATAAGCCCAATTAAGCATTAAACCCAGGCCTATGTCTAATTATCACATTATTTATCTGCAAGACACGAATTTTATTATGACGAACTTTAAAAATGACTTAACATTCAATTAACTCACTCTACCTGATTTAACCTTATTTCCTAGGCGTTTGTTGAAATTAGGCAGTTAAGGAGTTCGAGGAGAAAATAAACACATTTTGAGCGGCTAAGCACTTCTGTCCTGACTACAAATCTACAGGCCGCCACATTTCTTAGCCCTCGACGTCGAGGTGTAGGTGCTTCCTGCCTAACCAATCAGCTGATAGACCCATGACAGGTTGGTTCTCTGCGCCTGCGCACTCTTACACTTGAAGCAGAACGAAGATGGCAGCGTCCTGAGTTTCTGACTGAGGGTAGCGCAGTTGATCAGCCACAGCATCGATTTGGGAAAACAAAACACAAGCAACAAAGCACATTGGAGGGTGGGGGGTTGAGGGACGGAACACATTTGCTTCTGAAACCGATCGTCCAGGTAAAATTGCATTCTGGCTTCAACTGTCTTCTTTGCATTATAGCCTACCTCCATTTGAAATTCCTCGACTGGTTGCAATGAATCCAGCCAGCTAGCATAGGCAACTAGCTAGTATCAACGATTAGCCTCCCTTTCAGACAGTCATCCGTTAGCTATAAATACCAAGATAGTACGTAACATAATTCGTACTTGTAAAAAATCGTCTGAACGGCCATTACAGAGCATTTATGTGGTAAATCATTGTTACGTTTCCCTTGGAGCTTGTCACTGCTTATCAAGACTTCTTTTTTCCAAAGTTGGGCCGCCCGCTTGATGAACCGCTCTAGATAGCCTAGGTAACGTTACCAAACCTAGCCTGTTATTGAGAGCTAAAATGGATGGCTAGTCGCCGTATCAAACTGGGTGTGATCAAAGTAATGTAAATCGGCGTTAAGTCTGGTATTCTGTTTGTGTTACAATAGTGCACTCATTTTGAGGTGGACGTTAATTTGCTTGCTAACAGTTAAGCTAGCTAACGGATACATTACATATGAGAAACTAGGAAGAATCAGGGTGCGTTTTAGCTACTTATTTTGTTTATCGAGTTTGCACGTTTCAACTGTGCTTTGTCAGCGTCCTTCTTGTTCAATCTGGATAATGTTATCTCAATATTGCTTTAAATAAGCTATCTGTTAGCTATTTGTTTGCACGCAGAACACTGTACGTCAGCAACCATCATTTGCTTGCTGGAAGCAGCTTTGCTGTTATCGGGAGGCGGTGTTACTAATGAAGTTAGTGACAGCAGGCGACAGCGCCCTCTTAATATGATGTGTTGCTTGCTACCGCGTTAGCGTTCATAAAAATGTAACTTAGGTTTATGTAAATATATTTTCATTTACACAAAATAAAAGTAAAGCCTGCGTTTCATGCCCTCGCCTCTCTGGTTCGCAGTTCTCATGCAGAAATCGTGCAAACCAACTTTTTTGTTTTGTGAATTGAAGTGGTCAATTCTTTATTGGAGTCATGTGCATCACGTGCAGAGGCAGTGGCTGTTCAAAGTTTACTGCAAATAGGATGCTTCATGATATTTAAATCGTCATGGAAATGGCTGAATTAGCTTGCTTGGGATTTTGCCTTGTGTGGTCGAAGGAAAACTAAAAAACAACAACTTTTAAATTCAGTCATTTAGCAGACGCTTTTGTCCAAAGCGACGTACACGGGAGAAACGAAACAACACGTATCTAGTATATGTCTTTGTTTTCAGAGAGTATTTTTTCAGTTAACGATTTCATGACGGATACCCTTAATTACAATTTAAGAACTGGTTGTCTTTGTCTAGTTTTACAAGCGTTTTAACGTGCTGCTTACCTTCGTCTCACCTTAGAGGCATGATGCCGTCACATGACTCCACAGCTGTCTATGTTGAAGCAAAACTGTGAATGCGTTGATGTGTCTTTTCTGTTTCTTCTCACTCAGGGTTTCTCCTTCGTCACACTCACATTCAGAATAGTACTTAGAGCTGCTTACTTCTGATAAAAAGCCATAAATGCTATGACTGTTTGTCCTGCATGTCTGTTCAACCGGGTTAGGCTAAAAAAGACCCCTTTGCCTGGCTTGACAAGATCAAAATATCCTTAAAAAAAGACAGAATAGAGTGAGTTCATTAACAGTATATCATATTGGTCTTGCAAACATGTTTATTACAAGGTCTTAGAAAGTGTCAGTGTTGTCTTTTAATTATATATTTTAAAACTTTTTATACTACTTTAGTTTGTCTGGTTTTGCAGGCTTGTTATTTTATGATAACATGGTAATGAGCAAGCAACAAATATGTCAAACACTTTGATCAGATTATATGCTGTATTGGATGTCTGAGTGATTGGCAACTGGTATTGTTTGAACAATTTTATGGTCATAGGTGGTCCTGCTCACATTTCAGACCTCGGAAAACACCTTTTGTTATGATAGGTCCTATGGTCTGAATATTAAATGCCTTACCGTTTGTAAACACACAGAGACACTTTAAAAGACCCAAGGCAGATGCAGAGTAGTAGTGCAAGTTGTGATTCCTCTTAATGTGAGCACTGACATTCTTGAATTCACACGTTTTCTTCTCTTCTCCTTCTACAATGCATTTGTTGCTAGCAGCTATTATTATCCATTGCTACTCTCATAAAAAAAATGTCCCAAGCCTTAACTGTACAGTGGCTTTTGTGCAGGTGTTTGCCTACTTGTTATATGTTTGGCATGTCAAGATGCTGCTTACTCCATCCTGAAATGGATGGGTAACTTAGGTTTGGATAGAAATGTGAGATAAATGAAGATGAGATAACAGAAACATGTAATGACCTGTCATGTCTTGAAGGCTGACATGTATAGTGCAGATTGCCTGCGAAGGAGGTAGGGTTCCAGCCTTATTGGAGAAGCAAAGAGAGATCATCTCTGAATCCCGACCTGTCCTGTAAAGTCAGCTGTTATTGATCCACGCAAAGAGCTCAGAGAGAGCCAATTACATGGCCTCATCTTGGAACGGTTTCAGTTGCTCCCATCTCTCTCTCCCTCTCTCTCTAAAACATACACTTAATTGTTAACTACCCTCTCTCTTTTTTTACGCTTCTGTCTCTCTCCACGTTTGTCCCCCTCACTCCATGGTTTCACTCTGTTTTCTTCTTCACTCCGTCTCTCATGTTCTCTCTCCTCCATTGTCGGCTCTCCGCTCTTTCCCCTCCCGTGGCCTTTGCTGTCCGGAGCTCCATAATGAGGTAGAGTGCCTGGGTCTCTGTGGCATTACAATGAGTGATGTGCCCATTACAGTATACCCTATTTTGTGCTGAGAGTCTCCCCCTCCCCCCACAGCGAGACTGTCATTTACCCATTCAGTAATTCACCCCAGATCAGAACCGTGTCGGTGGACGACCTTAGTTGACCGTATCTAAGCTCAGGTTAGTTGAGGTGCAAATGTGGCAACCGTAAAAGCATTCCATTGTTACGTCTTGTAATTGCATTCAGCCCCCTTCTCCAGGATTTCACTTCGGCCGCCAACACACATCTGAAATCAAGGTTGACTGAAGAACAGGGCCTCACTGTAAGAATTTCTAAAAGAAACATGCATTCAGATTATTGACATCGAACATGGGCAAATAGTTGATGTCCCCAGGCATTTGTCCTCCCACTGACAGTGTCATTGGCCATTGGGCTTAGAGCCTTCAGTAGTACTACAGCCAGGTTACATAGTGGGCAGGGGCTCCCATCTGCTTGTGTGCTGGCCTGGCAGAGGAAGGAAGAGTGCAGACAGGCGTTTCCAGCGGTGCTTCAGAATGCTGACGAAGCCTCGGCCTCAGCCTTGTGCATGCGCACAGCTCCTGTCAGGTTATCACCCCTCCGAGACCTGAAAAGGTTTTACCCAAACTCTTTTATTCTTTGTCCTCCCCTCTTGCTCTGGAATTCACATGCCCTCTGTTGCCCTGCTGTCGTTTCGCTCATTTTTTCCTCTCCGTCCATCTCATTCCTGTTTTCACTCACAGTTTCGTTTGCTCTCTGTCCCACCTAGTCTTTTTTTCTGTGATGTCACCCCACACTCCCTGTATCTCTTTCGTTTTGTGTTTCTTCTTGCCTTTGCTTTTTTTTCTTTCCATGTCGGTGGTGCAATGTTTCGATTTGACTTGTGTGAAGCAGATTTTTGGGCCGAGAGCTCCCTTGCACACAAATCAAACTGAAATCTCTCAAAAGCCTTTAAACTCAGCAGTCACATGTAGCCGTTTCTCCTCAGCAGAGAATTGTTCACTTTGAGTTTCCATTCTTTCTTCCCCCTTTCTTCATGGCAGAGTGCCACAGTTGATCTGAGCCAAAGCGCCCGTCTCATGCCCGTCTCATGCCCGTCTCATGAGTGAGATTTACCCCGAAACACGGGCAGAGGTTTTGAAAGCGACACAGTCAAACAGCAGTGGTTTTCCCTTCACAAGACCGAGGCATAGGAGGTAGCTCAAAACTCCCAACCATGAGGCAGCCCTTGGGTTATCAGTCTATGGTATTGAAGACGATGAGATGGTAATTATGATTCAACAGATTGCGTTCCTCCACCTACAGGCCTCCGCAACGCTGCACATGGAGCGGTGATGCTTCAGAAAAGGAGAATGAGATCAGTCGATTTGGGAATGGCGGCTGGTTTTTTCGTTTTTGCGGTTGGGGAAATAATCCTTTCTCCACTGAACGGCGTCTCGTTGATGTTTGTTTACTTCTGCCACTTGCCGCCTTCGGTTGCGTTGTCTCTTGCGCCCGGTCCGAGGGAAAGGGCGTTGTGGGCGCGGTCATTTGTGAAATGTGTCTCGAGTGTGTGAAGTGGGCTCGTTGCGTTTATTTTTGGTTTTGTGAGTTGAGGAGTTGAGACCGGAGGTTGGTGAGGTCAGGAGACCGCGTAGGGTCCGGCCAGCGCTACCTTCTGGACCCATGATTCAGCACAGTATAGGAATGAACGGAACACAGAAGGTGGTGGTGAAGGAGGAGAAGGAGGAGGAGGAGGAGGATAAGAAGGAGGAGGAGGAGGAGGAGGAGGAGGATAAGAAGGAGGAGGAGGATAAGAAGGAGAAGGAAAAGGAGGAGGAGGAGGAGGAGGAGAAGAAGGAGGAGGATAAGAAGGACGAGGAGGAGAAGAAGGAGGAGAAGGAGAAGACCAGGGGGTGTTGGAGGGATGACAGATGAGAGAGCTACTTTGAGTAACCCATCTGGCCATCCCTCTCATTGTCTGTTTGGCCACATTCTTTCTGAGTTTGGCTTTCGTGGAGAGCAGGCACTCCAAGCTAGCGGTCTTCTGGGTCCAAATAATTCAATGAGCTCCCTCACATGCCGAGGAATGTCTGGGCATGTTACTGTCGCCAGGCAATTTGGGTTTTACGACTAACTTGACCTAATTAAGTTTCGGTGGGGTGGAGTGGACAGTATGTCCTGATTGATGGCGATCTGTCGGTGACATTTTTTTTTCCATCTATGAGTATAGTCAATTGGCATTGATGAGCACATCCAGTGTTCTGAATTCACTGTAGGTCCTAATGTCATGTATTCAGTTATGTTAAACAACTTAATGTGTATTACGAGTTTAATGCATCGTTCTATTTACGCGGTCAAGAGTGCTCATGTGATCAGTGGAGGTGGCTTGTTTTGCTTTCTCTTTTCTTGCTGAGCCAGAATTTGTAATGTCAGTTTTGAATGTCCAGGAAGTGTGTCATATTTCATGTCATCTTACTGCGTGTTCTTGTCCTCTGCTCCCAGGCCGTGCCAAAAGATGAACATCCTCAAAGACAACAAAGACCTGGCCTGTTTCTATACCACCAAGCACTCCTGGAGGGGCAAGTAAGTGAACCCAACCTCACCCTCACTCTCTCTCTCTCTCTTTCTCTTTCTCTCCCCTCTCGCTCTCTCTCTCTCCCCTCTCTCCCTCTTTCTCTCCCCCCTCTCTCTGTCTTTCTCTCCCCCCTCTCTCTGTCTTTCTCTCTCCCCTCTCTCTGTCTTTCTCTCTCCCCTCTCTCTGTCTTTCTCTTTCCCCTCTCTCTGTCTTTCTCTCTCCCCTCTCTCTGTCTTTCTCTTTCCCCTCTCGCTGTCTTTCTCTCTCCCCTCTGTCTCTCTCTCTCTCCCTCTTTCTCTCTCCCTTCTCTTGGTCTTTCTCTCTCCCTCTTTCTCTCTCCCCTCTATTTGTCTTTCTCTGTCCTCACACCCTTTTGTGTCCTACAGAGTGCTGTTATAGAGTTTCTTGTGGTGGAGGGGTTGCTCTTTCTCTTTGAGACTGGGGCCAGGGTTTAGTTTCCCTTCTTTCCAGTCAACATCCTGACCCCAGAGTCAGTTATTCTCTGAATGTCACACATTTCCCTGTACGTCCTCATCCTCACATGAGCTTCAAACTGAACCTCAAAGGCGGCTCAACACTGCTGTTAGATTTGGATTAGAAACGAGATTTATGAAATATACGCTTTCAATTCTAGGTGTACTTTGTCGGTTTACTGTGTTTAAAATGAACATTTAGTTAACATTTAGAACAAGTTAAAAGACATAGCCGGCGTGAGAATCTCGCTCGTCTGTTGTTTTGTTTCATGTGCTTTCCAAAAAAAAAAAAACACCCATGCAAGTTTCTAGTGGTCTGGCTTGTGTGGAGGGCTGGTCATGTGACAGCTGGTCACGGACTGCTGCTCGGCGACGATGCAGGCCGGGTGCCACCTGAGCTGTCGCTGAACTTGGTAACTTAGCAGCTCTGATGACGGACAGCTCTGCTAGGGACAGAGAAAGACGGACTGCGGGCGCCCAGGCTGTGATGCTGACGGCTCTACAATGAGTCAGGGGTTTCAGCGCAGTAGGAGAATGAAGGGAACACAGGAGGAGGAGGAGGAGGAGAAGAAGGAGGAGGAGGAGGAGGAGGAGAAGGAGGAGGAAGAGGAGGAAGAGGAGGAGGAGGAGAAGAAGAAGAGCAGGGAGTGTGGGAAGGGTGACAGACGAGTGGAGAGGCCTCCCAGTGCCCTGGATGCACTCCGAGGGGGTAGGGAGCGCTGAGAGGCAAAACGCTGGCGGCCATTGTTGTGTCTCTTGGACACGGACCACCGCCAAACTGGGACAGAACGAGACCCTCCCTCCATGCAGACTCCTTTAAAAGGCCTGCTAGTGGGAAACACAACTGGTAAAGACTCAGACTCCTTTAAAAGGCCTGCTAGTGGGAAATACAACTGGTAAAGACTCAGACTCCTTTTAAAGGCCTGCTAGTGGGAAATACAACTGGTTGAGACTCAGCCTCCTTTAAAAGGCCTGCTAGTGGGAAACACAACTGGTTTTATCATCCCAGTAATCTGACTGATCTCAGCCTGACCCACATTTCACGCGTCCGCCGTCCAATGCTCTACCCACACTCAGGACAGGAGCTTATTTTGAACAGAGAAGCATGAGGCATCTGAGCTTTTCATGAACCCTGATAATGCTGTCAAGCTGCATCAGAGTTCACTTCCTGCCCCCCTAGGAGTTTGGAGGGATGGCAGTGAAAGTGTCAGTTTGGGACCAGTGGAAGTGTTGGACTTCAGCCATGGCCCCAAGGCTCCTTCTTCAGAGAAGCGACTATTTCCAAT
>NC_137915.1:4451887-4456887 GCF_963457725.1 Sprattus sprattus
ATTCACTGAACTCTCTGAAGTCAAACGCGCTGACATGCATTAAGTCGCCTGTCTACGTACAAACCCTGAGGTTATGTTTTTCGGCTGGATTCAGTTCCTATTGCATGTACGGAAACTGTATAGAGTTTTGTAGACTATGTAAGCTCAATGTGCTGCGGAGGAATCTTAAGTTCCCTGCTGTCCTGATTAGGGGTGGGAGAAAAAATCCCCAAAAGATTTCAGACTCTTGAGTAGCAATCTCAAATGTTTAAAAAATCGAGATGCATCGATAATCGTTTTATCGGTTTAGAATTGATAATCGATAATCAGTTTAGAATCGAATCTCTGATAACGGAATCAAATCGAATCATAACCCTTAGTCCTGATATAGGTTCATTTATGTGGGTTGACTTGAGTTCAGCCTCTTTATTTTGAACTTTACTGAGTTGTATGTCACTGTCCATCAGCCTTTAAAAGGCTATAGTGTGATCTGATTGGAGTTGTTGATTAACTCCATGCAGAGTGCTCTTGTTGTCATTTGTCTGGTTGATAAGGCAGGGAAGAGAAAAATCAATCTGGTTGGAATCTCGTTATCACGTCTTTGTTTTTGTCTAGCCCTAAGGAGATTTGGATTAGAGTTAGCGTTTTATCAGTTTTTGGTCATCCGTCCTAAAGTTGACCTATTAACTTTAAGTTTGTAAGCATTATTGTGAACAAAGTCCACCTACTGCCTGGTCGTTGGAACTGTAAGCTCTTGTTCATGTTTTCTGTCTGTGAATCTGTAGAGCGATTCACCACCAACTCGCGATGGGAGGAAGAGGACGTTCCATCAAGTCATTTTTCTCCAATTGACCTCTGGCCTGTTAATGTGCAGCAGAGGTATCTGCTCACACTGTTCAATAAAACCTCTCTGTGTGGTGCGGTCGATTGGCGTGTGCGTGTGTGAGTGAGTGTGTGTGTGTGTGTAGTTAATAATTCATCCTTGTAGGCTTTTTTTGTTCAGCACAAATAAGTCATATAACACGAGGCCCCTCCTGCACAGCCTCTTAAAGCAGAAAAAGAAAGAAAGAGAGAAAGAGAGAGAGAAAGAGAGATAAAACAACAAACTGTTCCAATAAAAACTGAGAGCTGTGGTGCAAAGAGTGGAGTGAGGTGATCGAAGAGCTGTGACTCTGTGTGTCTTCACCATTTTTAACTGGGAGGAACACACACACACACACAAACACACACACACACACTCTTCTGGAACTCTAGTACTACTTTCTTTTTCCCTCACAGAGTGAAAAGTAATCGAGCATCTCACACCTACACACACACACACACACACACACACACACACACACACTCACTCGCACACACACACTTACACACACACTCACTCATTCACTCATTCCTGTCTTCCTGGTAATAGCATCAGCTCTTACGGCGCCGTGACACAGAGAGCTCCTTTGAAGCGAGGCGTATCGCTGACACCAGACCTTTCAGTGTGTGAATAAGGCCATCAGGGCCCCGTCTAACACCAGCCTCTGGTGCTGGGAGTCACAGGCCCTCTTCCCCTGAAAGAACAGTCAGGAAGCGTTGCACCATCTTGGGTGGCCTATCTTACGTTGTGTCATGTCCACCACTTCTCACCACAAATCTGATGAGCGCTACACGCTTACATTGGTAAAGCCGTAGTGTTGAACATCCTGGGGCTTTATTGTGAAATGGCAGATTGACTAATGCCTCTGTACTGACAGCTTAGGCTGTCATGCTTGTCTATGTGGCAAGGTGTATGAGGGTGTGTGTGTGTGTTAGGGCTGTGGATCGAACCGAGAAATCGCGACACTCTGGGCCACAAACCTGCATCGCGATGCGAGGAGGCAGAACCGCGACATGCCCTCAGCGGTCACTTGATACAAAAAGTTTGGTTCGCTAGTAAAGGCGGCTGCTTGCTTCAGCGTTGGGGTTAATTGTTGCGCAAAATTTACTCAGTGCAGTTCATGCTCCCAAAGGTTGCGCGTGTTGTCATGAGCCTGCCATTTGCTTGGCAGATAGAAAGCTGTTTCCCTAACAGAAAGTCTGAAGCTTGAAGTTCTTTTCAAACCTTTGCTTGGGTAGCACTGCTAAACTGAGCAGACATGCAGACTACATTTTAGTAATCTCATCACGTAACATTCGTTTTCTAAAAACAATCACATAGTATTGCATGTTTTACTGTGGTAGAAAATACGTTAGCTTAATGCTAACGTATATGGGAAATCCTATAGAGACCGCGCTAGGTATTAGCATCAATTAATTCACGTTAATGTTTTTGTATGAGCCTAACATTTGCTCTGCAGATAGATAACAGGTTCCGAAGTTTGTTGAATGTTTTTCAACAGCATTGCTTTGAGTAATAAAAACCTCAATATTTGATTATAAATTGTTTCTTCATTTTTTTATAGCTCATACTTATTCTAATGTGAATTAGAAAATATATTTTAAAAATCGCGAGGTAAAAAAAAATAAAAAAATAATAATATCGTGGGGTGTATCGAACCGTGGGTCAAGAATCGTGATACGAATCGAATCGTGAGGTAGGTGTATCGTTACAGCCCTAGTGTGTGTGTCTGTGAACTCCTTGTCCAAAATGCATGTTCCCTCAAGTGTTTAATCTCTCGTCGATGTCAAATGAAGTGGTAGTTTTTGTACCTTTTTTTATCTTTGATATGAACTTGGGCTAAATTGGGAGGTTTGTAATGAACACGCCTGGATTGATTTCAGCCCTGTGCACAACCTGTGTTGTTTCAGTGTTAAACCTGTCTTGATTCAGTGTTAAACCTGTCTTGATTCAGTGTTAAACCTGTCTTGTTTCAGTGTTAAACCTGTCTTGTTTCAGTGTTAAACCTGTCTTGTTTCAGTGTTAAACCTGCCTTGCTTCAGTGTAAAACCTGCCTTCTTCAGTGTTAAACCTGTCTTGTTTCAGTGTAAAACCTGTCTTGTTTCAGTGTTAAACCTGTCTTGCTTCAGTGTAAAACCTGTCTTGCTTCAGTGTTAAACCTGTCTTGTTTCAGTGTAAAACCTGTCTTGCTTCAGTGTTAAACCTGCCTTGCTTCAGTGTAAAACCTGCCTTCTTCAGTGTTAAACCTGTCTTGCTTCAGTGTAAAACCTGCCTTGATTCAGTGTTAAACCTGTCTTGATTCAGTGTTAAACCTGTCTTGTTTCAGTGTTAAACCTGCCTTCTTCAGTGTTAAACCTGTCTTGTTTCAGTGTTAAACCTGTCTTGTTTCAGTGTTAAACCTGTCTTGTTTCAGTGTTAAACCTGCCTTCTTCAGTGTTAAACCTGTCTTGCTTCAGTGTTAAACCTGTCTTGTTTCAGTGTAAAACCTGTCTTGCTTCAGTGTTTCACCACAGAGGGAGTCGCTAACGCAGAGTAGTGGCTGTAAGCTGGTATCAGAGTGGAAAATGTTGGCGTGCTTTGCTCTGTCTGTGCAGCAAACCCTCACATAATGTCATGTCTGAGGAATTGAATCAGGCTACAGGACTCTCCTGTGTGTGGGCGCTCTTCTTATCTGTGGTGTCTTTGAGGAGCTGTGCGGTGGTGGGAAGGCTGCTGTTTGCTTGTGCTTCTGTTGTTTGGTCCATACTAATGTGTCTCTGCCTGGCTGTGCTGATGATTGACAGCGCAGTTGGTATGAAGTTATGGGTGATTATGTCCCATGACTCTACTCTTTGTTGGTTGCCTTGGTGATTTCTCAAGTGTGCCAGGGGCAGCCGTGTGTGTGTGTGTGTGTGTGTGTGTGTGTGTGTGTGTGTGTGTGTGTGGCAGGCAGCAGCTCTTATTCGTGTCCTTACCCTCAAGCAACTCTGTGGCAGCATTCCTCTTCACACCCCAGCTGATGGCCTTTCTCTTCTCTCTCATACACACACACACACACTAAGGTGACCATATTTCTGAGACAAAATCCGGGGACATTATCAGTTCAGACACGTAAACACCCGCAAAACAGTGTAATGTTTTTATCTTTGTAAGCGAAAAACGGGGACTGTCCCCGGAAACAGGGGACGTCTGGTCACCTTAACTTACACCATTACACCCAGAGCCTCACAGAAATTCATCAGTCCCTCAAGAAATGCATGAGCCTTCAGTCAGTGATGGGACCTCTCTGGAAGCATAGCCCCCCCCCCCACACACACACACACACAAACACACACTTAAGACTTCTCACTCTTTAGCTATCCAGGGCCCTACTTCAGCCTGGAGCTCATGTCTTTGTGTCTGTGAGGTGTGTCTCTCTCTCTCTCTCTCTCTCTCTCTCTCTCTCTCTGGGTGGATATTGTAGAGCCTTGAAGTGTCTGCTGGAGTGGTCCTGTGGAGTCAACACACACACACACACACACACACACACAGCCTTAAAGTGTCTGCTGTATTGGCCCTGTGGAGTCAATACACACACACACACACACACACACACACACACACACACACACACACACACACACACACACACACACAGCCTTAAAGTGTCTGCTGGAGTGGTCCTGTGGATTCCACACACACACACACACACACACACACACACACACACACACACACACACACACACACACACACACACACACACACACACACACACACACCACACACACACACACACAGCCTTAAAGTGTCTGCTGGAGTGGCCGTGTGTCCCCTGGGCTTCCATCAGGCTCTCACCCCACCCTGGGCAGGTCTATTATCAGGACGGGGGAGTGGGGTGATATTTTTGGATGCTTGAATGGGTTTGGAACAGTGTCAGCTTTGATTATATCAGTTCTTACCTCTCCCTCCTCTCATCCTCTCTCTCGTTCCCCCTCTCTCCCTCCTTTTCTCTCTCCTCTCTCGGTGTCTGATGTGTCTGAATTGGATGTGATGGTGTAACCCTCTGGCACCAGTGTCCCCACGTCACCTCACTTATCATTGTTTAGTGTCTATGTTGATAAGGCACTTGCAAAGAAATTATATTTTATGTTGGTCAGAGTGTGTGTGTGAGTTAGTGCGCACAAGAGAGAGAATGTGT
>NC_137915.1:4461887-4479387 GCF_963457725.1 Sprattus sprattus
ATCGACCAGATCGACCCCCAGACCAATCGAGTGATCTCTTCCTACGACTACCGGTCTGTAGAGGGCTTTGCAGAGGTCTCGGACTACCAGGGCGGCTTCTGTATCCTCTACGGCGGCTTCAGCAGGCTGGTAAGAGTGTGTGTGTGTGTGTGTGTGTGTGTGTGTGTGTGTGTGTTTGTGTGTTTGTGTATGTGTTTGTTTATGTATGTATGTAGGGTATTTCTGTGGAGTGTTCCGTCCAACATCTTATGAATTTTGCGAATGTGGAACCAGTGGCCTCCTGTCTAATGAAAGTAAATGTAACACAGACCAATCACAGACATGAGCTCAATCCCACAGACCAATCACAGACATGATCTCAATCCCACAGACCAATCACAGACATGAGCTCAATCCCACAGACCAATCACAGACATGAGCTCAATCCCCCAGACCAATCACAGACATGAGCTCAATCCCACAGACCAATCACAGACACAAGCTCAATCCCACAGACCAATCACAGCCATAAATGATAACTTGTATCTCCCCCCACAGCACCTGTACGCGTCGGAGAACCGCGACGAGATCATCCGCAGTGCCATCGAACATGCCGGCAACTACATCGGCATCACGCTACGGCTGCGCAAGGATCCGCTCACGTTCGACGGCTTTGTCGGCGAGCGCCTGGGCAAGTACGGCTCGGACGAGTGCATCACCTCGCTGGCCGAGTTCGTGGTGCAGAAGATCTCCCCTCGACACATGGTGAGAGACAGAGAGGCCTCAGAGTGGTTCATCTCTTCTGGGGCAGGGTTAGGGTTAGGGTTCATGGTGCAGAAGATCTCCCCTCGACACATGGTGAGAGACAGAGAGGCCTCAGAGTGGTTCATCTCTACTGGGTCGCAGGGTTAAGGTTAGGGTTCATGGTACAGAAGATCTCCCCTCGACACATGGTGAGAGACAGAGAGGCCTCAGAGTGGTTCATCTCTTCTGGGTCGCAGGTTTAAGGTTAGGGTTAGGGTTCATGGTACAGAAGATCTCCCCTCGACACATGGTGAGAAACAGAGAGGCCTCAGAGTGGTTCATCTCTTCTGGGTCGCAGGGTTAAGGGTTAGGGTTCATGGTACAGAAGATCTCCCCTCGACACATGGTGAGAAACAGAGAGGCCTCAGAGTGGTTCATCTCTTCTGGGTCTTAGGGTTAGGGTTAGGGTTCATGGTACAGAAGATCTCCCCTCGACACATGGTGAGAGACAGAGAGGCCTCAGAGTGGTTCATCTCTTCTGGGTCGCAGGGTTAAGGGTTAGGGTTCATGGTACAGAAGATCTCCCCTCGACACATGGTGAGAGACAGATAGGCCTCAGAGTGGTTCATCTCTTCTGGGTCGCAGGGTTAGGGTTAGGGTTAGGGTTCATGGTACAGAAGATCTCCCCTCGACACATGGTGAGAGACAGAGAGGCCTCAGAGTGGTTCATCTCTACTGGGTCGCAGGTTCAGTTGATTTTTAAGGGAAAGTTCTGCCAGTGGCTGACGCTCAATGGCAACGCTGGACACTCAATGGCTGGCTACTGTGTAGCCTCTCAGGTAGACAGGAAATGTTCAATTTTCCCTGCTATTGGCACAGTTTGTAATCAGTTATCATCCTTTTTTACAGTTTCATTAGCTTATTTGCAGCGGCAAAGAGTAGTTAGAGTGTGAAGAGAGCGCCCCTCCACCGGATGAAGTTTCTTTCGCTGTTGTACTCTCCTACTGAAATTATAGTTTCAAATAACATGTTGGAAAACATTTCTTTCCTTTCTCTCTCTTCTTGTTGAAATTGTAGTTTGAAATAACATGTTGAAGAACATCTCTCTCTCTCCTTCTGTTCTCAGTCCGTACCCTTCTGAATGCCTTGCTTTCCGCAGTCTCTCTCTGTCTCACTCCATCTCTCTGTCTCACTCCATCTCTCTGTCTGACTCCATCTCTGTCCTCTTTGCTCTGGCGCTGACCTCTGCTGTCAGTTCCGTGACTGGTGTTGTGACAGTGCAGTTTTGGGACTGTGCCTGTTTTCATTAGCGCTGATGGCCTCAGCTCTGTTTGTCCTTCTCAGGAGCCCATCAAGAGGATCCTAGCCCTCACAGAGACATGCCTTGTGGAAAGAGACCCTGCCTCTTACAACATCGTCACCGTCAAGCCCTTTGAAGAGGTATGTTGGGGGCGACAGTGGTACAGGAGGTAGAGAAGTCGTTCAGTAATCAGAAGGTTGCTAGTTTGATTCCCTGTCGAAGCATCCTTGAGCAAGACACTGAACCCCTAATTGCTCCTGATGTGCAGTGTGCCATCAGTGTAGATGTAAAATGTGCATACATCCTTGTAAGTCGCTTTGGATAAAAGCGTCTGCTAAATGACTAAATGCAAATGTAAATGCAATTGTTGAAAGACCACTGAATGACCATCTGTAACCTTAAAGTCAGACCTGCCTGGTCAGTTCAATATGTTCCTGTAGGACATGTTCCCCCTGTACTCTAGTAGTTACGGGCACTACTCACACATCATACATGTGCACACCGGATCATGGTTGGAAGGCAGTAATAAAGTAGTATTCTTGAAGGGGAACTACAAGGACATGCAGAATGCATTAGGCTGTTAATATAATACCTTCATGGCTGGAGACGCCAAGCAACCAAAATGAAACCACAAAAATGTGCTTTCAAATGAAAATCCGTAATGCAGTAATAATAGGGACCTGCCAGAACGTGTGTGTGTGTGTGTGTGTGTGTGTGTGTGTGTGTGTGTGTGTGTGTGTGTGTGTGTGTGTGTGTGTGTGTGTGTGTGTGTGTGTGTGTGTGTGTGTGTGTGTGTGTGTGTGTGTGTGTGTGTGTGTGTGTGTGTGTGTGTGTGTGTGTGTGTGTGTGCACGGGTGGGTAAACAGACCGGGGCAGTGTGTGAAATGACAGAATGAAGCGATGGGCTGTAATTTCTCCCCCTGCTGGGCGTGTGGTGCGTCTGCAGGTGTTTGCGCTGGTCTGCGATGAAGACAACCCTCAGGTGTTCTACGTGGAGTTCATCCGAGGACAGATCCGCAAGTACTGCTCCACAGAAAGGTACACACACACTAACACTCACACACACACACACACATTAACAGATCAGACACACATTGATACACATATATGCCAAAAGATATACACACTTGTCTATCTGATATACACAATTGTCTCACTCCTGTTTTCTTGGATTTTGCATTTGCATATCCAATTTAATGTTCCCTCACAACACTTTTTCAATCTCTCACCTCTATCTGTTCCCACCTTTTTTCTGTGTCTCATTCTCTTCCTACCCTTCACCCTGTGCTCTTCTCTCTCTCTCCCTTCACCCTGTGCTCTTCTCTCTCTCTCTCCCTTCACCCTGTGCTCTTCTCTCTCTCCCTTCACCCTGTGCTCTTCTCTCTCTCTCTTCTCTCTGTCTCCCTTCACCCTGTGCTCTTCTCTCTCTCTCTCCCTTCACCCTGTGCTCTTCTCTCTCTCTCTCCCTTCACCCTGTGCTCTTCTCTCTCTCTCCCTTCACCCTGTGCTCTTCTCTCTCTCTCTCCCTTCACCCTGTGCTCTTCTCTCTCTCTCTTCTCTCTCTCTCCCTTCACCCTGTGCTCTTCTCTCTCTCTCTCCCTTCACCCTGTGCTCTTCTCTCTCTCTCTTCTCTCTCTCTCCCTTCACCCTGTGCTCTTCTCTCTCTCTCCCTTCACCCTGTGCTCTTCTCTCTCTCTCCCTTCACCCTGTGCTCTTCTCTCTCTTCTCTCTCTCTCCCTTCACCCTGTGCTCTTCTCTCTCTTCTCTCTCTCTCCCTTCACCCTGTGCTCTTCTCTCTCTCTCTCCCTTCACCCTGTGCTCTTCTCTCTCTCCCTTCACCCTGTGCTCTTCTCTCTCTCTCCCTTCACCCTGTGCTCTTCTCTCTCTCTCCCTTCACCCTGTGCTCTTCTCTCTCTTCTCTCTCTCTCTCCCTTCACCCTGTGCTCTTCTCTCTCTTCTCTCTCTCTCTCCCTTCACCCTGTGCTCTTCTCTCTCTCTCCCTTCACCCTGTGCTCTTCTCTCTCTTCTCTCTCTCTCTCCCTTCACCCTGTGCTCTTCTCTCTCTTCTCTCTCTCTCTCCCTTCACCCTGTGCTCTTCTCTCTCTCTCCCTTCACCCTGTGCTCTTCTCTCTCTTCTCTCTCTCTCTCCCTTCACCCTGTGCTCTTCTCTCTCTCTCCCTTCACCCTGTGCTCTTCTCTCTCTCTCCCTTCACCCTGTGCTCTTCTCTCTCTCTCCCTTCACCCTGTGCTCTTCTCTCTCTCTCTCCCTTCACCCTGTGCTCTTCTCTCTCTTCTCTCTCTCTCCCTTCACCCTGTGCTCTTCTCTCTCTTCTCTCTCTCTCTCCCTTCACCCTGTGCTCTTCTCTCTCTTCTCTCTCTCTCCCTTCACCCTGTGCTCTTCTCTCTCTCTCCCTTCACCCTGTGCTCTTCTCTCTCTTCTCTCTCTTCCTACCCTTCACCCTGTGCTCTACTCTCTCTCTCCTGCGCAGGGACTCTTTGATGGCGAGCCTGCTGGACGGGGTGCGTGCGTCGGGGAACCGGGACGTGTGTGTGAAGATGGCCCCCACGAGGCGGGGCCAGCGCTGGGGCCTGCTCAGCATGCCCGTGGACGAGGAGGTGGAGAGCCTGCACCTCAAGTTTCTGGCCGCCCCCCCGAGTGAGTCTCCTTTCCCAGCCCTCCGTGATGCCAGGGCAGGCATGATGGAGAAAGGGCAGGCATGATGAGGGCAGGGCAGGGCATGATGTGTGGCAGGACAGGGCATGATGTAGGCAGGGTGGGCTTGATGTAGGCAGGGTGGGCTTGATGTGGGCAGGGTGGGCTTGATGTGGGCAGGGCATAATGTGGGCATGCTGTGGGCAGTGCAGGCTTGATGTGGGCAGGGCGGGGCGGGCATGATGTGGGTGGGGCATGATGTAGGCAGGGTTAGGCTTGATGTGGGCAGGGCAGGGCAGGCATGATGTGGGCACGGCATGACGTGGGCATGATGTGTGCTCGGCCAAGCTCAAGCTGATCTAACATGGTTTGTCATCCTCAGATGGGAACTTTGCAGACGCTGTGTTCAGATTTAACGCCAACATCTCTTACAGCGGAGTGCTGCACGCCGTCACCCAAGACGTAAGTGTGTGTGTGTGCGTGCGTGCGTGCGTGCGTGCGTGCATGCGTGTGTGTGATGTCGTAGAGAATGTATATGTATGCTGAGGAATGGAATGGTGTTTTTTTTTTATTTTCTTCCTTTTTTCATATTTGTATAATTTCCTGGTACAGATTTTAATCGCACGTTTCAATTTGCTTCATGTGATATCCAATAATTAGCCCTTAAATCAATGACCCTTTTCTTTTCTTAATGAACCCTTTGGTTGTCCCCTCCCTGCCGACTGGCTGCAGGGCCTGTTCTCGGAGAACAAGGAGAAGCTGATCAACAACGCCATCCTGGCTCTCCTGTCCCAGGAGGCTGAGATGACGGGGCCCAACGCCGAGGTGGAGAGCCAGTTCCAGGCCCTGCGGCGCCTCGTGGCCTCCAAGGCCGGCTTCCAGGCCTTCACCCAGCTGCCCCGGTGAGGCTCCACCGGAGACCGCCCGTCTCCCTCTACCTCCTACCCTGCTAATATACCTTTTACACACGCGCACACACACACACACACTCGCGCACTCACACTCACACTCACACACTCCTCAGCCTTTGATTGTTTCTTTGCTATCTTAAACTTTCCCACTCATGTCGTTTTTTTTTTTTTTTTTTTCACACACTCTCCATCTCCTTTACATCCCCTTCCCTCTTCCCACTGTGTGTGCGTGTGCTGTGTGTTGTGTGTGTGTGTGTGTGTGTGTGTGTGTGTGTGTGTGTGTGTGTGTTGTGTGTGTGTGTGTTGTGTGTGTCTGTGTGTGTGCTGTGTGTTGGCTTCTCCGTAACTGACTGCTCTGTCATTCCAAGGTCTGGTCAGGTGTCTGGGCCGGAGCATCGAACGTAAATATGAGCCCATGCATCTCAGTGTACCTGTTTGTCTATCTCCGTCTCTCCCAATCTCTTCTTCTGTCTGTCTGTCTATCTGTCTCCTCCGTCTCTCTCCCAATCTCTTCTTCTGTCTGTCTGTCTATCTGTCTCCTCCGTCTCTCTCCCAATCTCTTCTTCTGTCTGTCTGTCTATCTGTCTCCTCCGTCTCTCTCCCAATCTCTTCCCCTGTTTTTCTGTCTGCATCACTCTAATCTGACATTTGTCTGTCTGTAATTGCTTAAGCCCATATCAGTCAATTAAGGATATTCATTCATTCATTCATTCATTCATTCATTCATTCATTCATTCATTCATTCATCCATTCATCCATATATCCATTCATTCATTCATTCATTCATTCATTCATTCATTCATTCATTCATCCATGATAGCCATCATTATCCATTACACATCACAACCGTCTCTGTCTGTGACTCCCCTGTGCTTCCCTCGCACTTTCATTCCGCCTGTTCCTCTTCATCACTCCATCCTGCCATGTCTTTCTCTCCTCCTCCTCCTCCTCCTCCTCCTCCTCCTCCTCGTCTCTCTTCATCTCTTATGCCCCCAGGCACACTGAGATGAATGATTATGAGCGATTCCTCAGATCCCACACATGAGGGAAAGACTCTCTCCTGTTGAGACCTCTCAGTCCACTCATTTCACTTGATATGTGTACTCTGGCAGCAGTGACAGGCTGTGTGTGTGTGTGTGTGTGTGTGTGTGTGTGTGTGTGTGTGTGTGTGTGTGTGTGTGTGTGTGTGTGTGTGTGTGTGTGTGTGTGCTCACTGGCATTCCCTTCGTCTACAGTGTGCTCACAGACTCTGGCTTCCTTGTTGTGTGCTTAGTGGAGTTAATGAGTTAATTAGTATTTGCTGTGTATGTGGGGTTAATTAGTTAATTAGCGTTTGGTATATGTGGGGCGGGGAGGGGGGTTTGTTGGTAAACAATACTTTAACACATTTAATACTTCCTTGTTCTGATATGACTGTGTATTCCTCTTGTGTGTGACAGATTTCGGGAGAAACTTGGCGTGAAGACCGTGAAGGCCTTGAAAAGAAACAACAACGGAGTAACCCATGCTGCCATAGACATGCTCTGTGCACTTATGTGTGTAAGTCATACACACACACACACACACACACACAAACATGCATACACACACACACACAAGCATGCATACAAACCTTAACCCTGCCATAGACATGCTCTGTGCGCTTATGTATGTAAGTCCAACACACACACACACACACACACACACAAGCATGCATACAAACCCTAACACTGCCATAGACATGCTCTCTGCACTTATGTGTGTAAGTCCAACACAAACATGAACTGCAATACACACACACACACACACACACACACACACACACACACACACACACACACACACACACACACACACACAACCACAGCCCCTCACCCCCCGCTCCATGCATAAGCACGGTCTGACGTCTGCCCCATGCTTCTGCAGCCCATGCACGATGACTATGACCTACGGCAGGAGCAACTGAACAAAGCCTCCCTGCTCTCCTCCAAGAAGTTTCTGGAAAATCTCCTGGAGAAGTTCATCAGCAATGTGGTGAGTGTGCTGATGATGAGATAAGAGACTCCATTTCTTTAGTGAGAAAAAGGCAGTTGTGGCCTGGACTCATTAGCTGTTAAATGCAAATGTTAAAAAAAGCAGGTCATTTTCATGATCTAAAATTTAGGTAAATGTTGCTTAATTTGTTAAACACCCATTTTTGTTCTCTTCCCCACCCCACCCCCCACTCTGGCTCAGGATCACGGCACAGGTGCTCTGGTCATCAGTTCTCTCCTGGACTTCCTGACCTTTGCCCTCTGTGCGCCCTACAGCGAGACCACTGAGGGCCAGCAGTTTGACATGCTGCTGGAGATGGTGGCCTCCAACGGACGCACACTCTTCAAACTCTTCCAGGTGTGTGTGTGTGTGTGTGTGTGCGCGCATGGGTGCATGTGCGTGCATGTTTGTATGTATGTGTGTGCGCGTGCGCGTGTGCGTTTATGCTTGCAAGAGAAAAGTAAAAGATGAAGTGAATGGCTTGCGTGACTGGTGTGTTTGATCACATTTATGCAACTAGTGAGCAGGTGGTGACAACTGAAGACTTCTGAATGAGAACTCACTCTGTGACAGTTCTGAATGAGAACTCAGTCTGTGTTCACTGTTCTGAATGAGAACTCACTCTCTGTTCACTGTTCTGAATGAGAACTCACTCTCTGTTCACTGTTCTGAATGAGAACTCACTCTCTGTTCACTGTTCTGAATGAGAACTCACTCTGTGTTCACTGTTCTGAATAAGAACTCACTCTGTGTTCACTGTTCTGAATGAGAACTCACTCTCTGTTCACTGTTCTGAATGAGAACTCACTCTGTGTTCACTGTTCTGAATGAGAACTCACTCTGTGTTCACTGTTCTGAATAAGAACTCACTCTGTGTTCACTGTTCTGAATAAGAACTCACTCTCTGTTCACTGTTCTGAATGAGAACTCACTCTCTGTTCACTGTTCTGAATGAGAACTCACTCTGTGTTCACTGTTCTGAATGAGAACTCACTCTGTGTTCACTGTTCTGAATAAGAACTCACTCTGTGTTCACTGTTCTGAATGAGAACTCACTCTCTGTTCACTGTTCTGAATGAGAACTCACTCTGTGTTCACTGTTCTGAATGAGAACTCACTCTGTGTTCACTGTTCTGAATGAGAACTCATTGTGTGTTCACTGGGTCCTCTTCTGAATGATGATATGTGTGGTTGAGTGATGATGTCATGCAGTGACATCTGATTGTGTTCCCCCCCCCAGCATCCTTCCATGGCCATCGTAAAGGGGGCGGGCCTGGTCATGAAAGCCATTATTGAGGTGAGGGCACGGTAGAATATACTGCTACACTTCCATACACTACGTACAGTGCACCTAAGTAAAAGTGAAATCTAACTGAAAATAGAGAGACAGCTTGGGTGAGTATTTAACACAGCCGGTGGTGAATTTGATATGCTTTGTAATATTGCACTTGGGAATATTGTAAGTAGCTAACTACACAAGCAATACTACAGGTAATATCACCACTTTCACACAAGTCACACATGGTAGATCTCAGTGTTTGGGCTTCTAGAAGGTTCTAGATTTTTTTTTGCGGATGAATCCTGGTTGTGTTAAAAGGGTGTGTGTGTGTGTGTGTGTGTGTGTGTGTGTGTGTGTGTGTGTGTGTGTGTGTGTGTGTGTGTGTGTGTGTGTGTTTCAGGAGGGGGATAAGGAGATCGCCACTAAGATGCAGGACCTGGCCTTGAGTGAAGGAGCTCTACCCCGCCACCTGCACACGGCCATGTTCACCATCAGCTCCGACCAGAGGATGCTGACCAACAGGTGCGGCGCACACACACACACACCAGGGCACAGCACAGATGGGTAAACCCAGAGGGACTCCACTGGCATGGAGTTTGTTCAGCTTTATTGTGTTAGTTGAACAATGTTTTCATTTACCAAAAACAGTGCTTTTAAACTTCGACAGCACTAATTAATGTCCATGCACTCACATAAACAGCATTCGACAACATGACTAACCCTAACGCTCGTGGTTACACACACACACACACACACACACACACACACACACACACACACACACACACAGACACACAGACACACAGTGACAGTGACCGACACACACACACACTCACTAACTCATCACCTTGTCTCTGACATGCAGACAACTGAGTCGTCACCTGGTTGGCCTGTGGACAGCGGAGAACCCAACTGCCATGAACCTCC
The DNA here is from genome assembly GCF_963457725.1 of Sprattus sprattus. Lineage (NCBI taxonomy): Eukaryota > Metazoa > Chordata > Actinopteri > Clupeiformes > Clupeidae > Sprattus > Sprattus sprattus. The sequence continues at coordinate 4,471,694 of NC_137915.1, forward strand.
TGAAGCGTATTCTGGTAAGGATCCAAGATGGCCTCCTCCCTCTGATCAGTGGCCTGAGGTTGCAGCCCTGATGGCTGGATCCAAGATGGCCGCCTCCCTCTGATCAGTGGCCTGAGGCTGCAGCCCTAATGGCTGGATCCAAGATGGCCGCCTCCCTCTGATCAGTGGCCTGAGGCTGCAGCCCTAATGGCTGGATCCAAGATGGCCGCCTCCCTCTGATCAGTGGCCTGAGGCTGCAGCCCTAATGGCTGGATCCAAGATGGCCGCCTCCCTCTGATCAGTGGCCTGAGGCTGCAGCCCTAATGGCTGGATCCAAGATGGCCGCCTCCCTCTGATCAGTGGCCTGAGGCTGCAGCCCTAATGGCTGGATCCAAGATGGCCTCCTCCCTCTGATCAGTGGCCTGAGGCTGCAGCCCTAATGGCTGGATCCAAGATGGCCTCCTCCCTCTGATCAGTGACCTGAGGCTGCAGCCCTAATGGCTGGATCCAAGATGGCCTCCTCCCTCTGATCAGTGACCTGTGGCTGCAGCCCTGGTGGCCGGAGGTTAAGGTCTAAATGAGAAGCATTTGCAGGCAGCTGGCCGACGTCTGTGTGGAGGCTCTGGTGTAGGGAAAGGCTGTGGTTTTCTCGAGAAGCAGAGCTTGTTACTTTTCTCCCATAGGGATGTTTGATTCCCCCACAAGTGGTTGAAGTGTCCTATTCTTCATTGTCTCTTTAATAATTAAGTCCATATTCATCCGTTTCTCTCTCTCTTTCTTTCTCTCTCTCTCTCTGTCTGTCTCTCTCTCTCTCTCTCTCTCTCTCTCTCAGCCCACAGGTTTACTGGCGTACCTGGACAGCTCGGACCCAGTCCCGGAGAAAGACGTTGATCGTATGCACATCCGCGATAACGTGAAAATAGCCACGGTAGCCATTTCATTTTCGTCATGCTCATACAAGATATAACCCGAGCTGGGGGTCTCTGTTTCCGTGGCCTTGAGTGTGTGTGTTTGTCATCTGCAGGACCAGTACGGGCGCAACAAGGTGCCCGATTGGCAGAGGGTGGCTGGCAAAGCAGCTAAAGAGGTGGAGAAGTTCGCCAAGGAGAAGGCTGACATTGTGCTCATGCACTGGCGGGACAAGATGGGCATCGCTCAGAAAGAGGTGAGCGTCCCTTCACCCCTCCGTTTCATTATTCCTCCTCATCCCTCGCTTTTGTTGCCTGCCGACAGCAGCCACTCTATGTGCTTAGAGCTTGTGGCATCAACAGCCTCTTGAACAGCTGCGCTCCTGCGCCCTCTGGTGGTCGCCAGGGGTGCTGCACTGCCCTGCACTGCCCTGTCCTCATGCTGATGAGCTGCTTTGAGAGTTTGCTGGGTTTTTTTTTTTTTTTTGCAAGCAGCTTCTCCACACGACTTCTCTGGGTTGGCTTTAATCTGAGAGATTCCTTCTGGGAGTGCAGAGCATATTAACAAGGCCTCTGATGCATGTGTGTATGCATACCTGAGGGCCTCTTCCAAGACTGATGCTTGCTGTGTGCTTGTCTGAGAGGCTTCCTTTTAAAGCCGCCCGATGCCCTGCTGTTGGGGTGAGGGGTCTGGCCTTGCCATGTCTCTAAATCCTCTTTTCTTTTTTTCGGCGTATTCAGCTTAAATGTCTGCATTTGGTCCTGAATCTTGACCAAAGAGTCTCTTCCATTAATTTATTCAGCAAATGAATGGTCCAGAAACATCTGAGATGAACGTCCTACTCCTACTGAGTCGCAGCCATCACATGTGTTCATAAGTGCACTTATGAGGAGCGGTCCTGTGCTTGGAGTGTTGGATTAGCATTGTAATCAGATTCATTCTGCAGAAACATTTGTACTATCACGGTGATCGGAGAGATATATTGGGTCTATCCTTATTGTTTCATATGCACGCTTTGTCAATCAGAAAGACAGTCGGTCAGTTATCAGTCATTGATAACCCTGATCAATCCATAGAAGTAGTAAACGACCACTGCAGCATTGTCTCGTGTGTGTGTGTGTGTGTGTGTGTGTGTGTGTGTGTGTGTGTGAGCATGCCTTTGCAGTGCTCCCAGACATGCGTGTGTGTTCTCACCAGCCGTCTGCCACAGACACCCGCCCTGCTGTTAGGGATTAAAGATAATCTAGCGGGTGCTCGGTTAAGGGAGTTAATGCACTGTCAGAGCAATGGGAATCAAATGTAATATTGTGACACGGTTCGCTATTTAAGTGACAGAGAGCTTGGATTTAGAGTCACTGCTAAGCCAATTATAACCAATCGCCACATTGTCAAATTAACTTAAAGGACACATTAAGGATGAGATCACACACATGAAAATTGGACATAATGGGGGCTTGTCTTATGCGCTGACAATCGGTGAAATGGTCAATTCTCCGTGGGGGGAGGGGGGGTGTTTGTGTGTGTTTCTGTGTGAAGTTGTGCATTCTTCTGATCTCCAATGAGCAACACTTCTCGTGATTTTCTTTCTGCCTTTTTTTACGCCATCAAACTCACCACAGATTCATGCCAATATACGCTATTTCACGCTAGTGCAACCCGCCACAGAAATGCCCTGTAGAAAAATCAGTGAAAAAATCAGTGAAATATCAGTGAAAAATCAGTTTAGTATTTCATTGTGTTGCGATTATAAATCTGACTTGTTTGTGTTTTTGAGTGAGTTCGTCTCCACTAGTCGTGACTCTCCACACTACCCTGTTCAAGATCAGCATGGTTGTCTGACCACAGGACCAATAACCTCTCTGTGTTGTCTTTGCCCCCGCCCCGCCCCCTCTCCCATCTCCCCTTTCTCCCATTTGTGGTTTCTGCTGTCAATCAATGCAGCAGGACAGGAATAACCTGGTGAGTAATGAGAAAAAGTGTTAATCTGACCAATCAAGGGTCCTCCTCTCTTTACTATCACACGCCTTTCCCCTCTCTAAACATCACACTTGTGTAGATGTCATGTAACACAGGGTTTGGGGTGCCATATTAGTGTGTGTGTGTGTGTGTGTGTGTGTGTGTGTGTGTGTGTACATGTTGTGTGTTTGTGCCATTGCCATTTACCGTCAATAAAAAAACAACCCTCAACAGTATGAATTTCATTGTCAGTACATTTTAACGTTAAATGTAGTGGTTGTGTTTTGATGATGAGTGCATCAATTTGCCCATCCAGGTTGAGAACCTAGGCTTTGTCTGATGTTTTATTTATTTTATTTTATTTATATTTATATATATATATATTTATTTATTTATTTATGTTGGTGCTTGTGTTGGTGTCCCCTTCTATGGTGTTTCTGTGTGTGTCCTGGTGTTCAATTAAATGGTCGCCATTCCCTCCTTAGCCTCACGGTGATAACCTTTAACCTTTTCCAGTAGCATGTAGGTGTTTTGCCTCACTGGACCAGTTGGGAAATGTGCACCTCCAAGCTTAAATAATGTGAATGTTTGATTTCTCCCGCCAGAACCCCAACCAAAAACCAGTCATCCTCCGGAAGAGAAGGCAGAGGATCAAGATCGAATCCAACTGGGAGCTCTTCTACTACAGGTGCTCTTTCCAAATGGCTTCCTGTTTTTGAAGACGCTTTATTACATTTAAAAAAAAAAAATTGTTTTACATCCATATTGTGCTGAAATGCAAGCTTTATCGATTCTTGCATTGTTCATAGAAAGTTTTAGTAAAGTAAAAAATAGAGAAGGTCATTTATCTGTTGATTTTGAAGTGGCAAACTCAGATTTGAGAGAAAATTGAGATGCATCGATCATTTTATAGAATCGAATCGTGAGGTGCCAAGAGATTCGCACCCCTACTCTTTAAGCAAACTGTCTATTTCTGGCTCTCCTTTCATCACACTCACCGACTTCCTGCCCTGCGTGTGCGTGTGTGCGTGTGCGTGTGTGTGTGTGTGTGTGTGTGTGTGTGCTCCAGGTTTCAGAACGACCACGCACGCCCCAACCTCATCTGGAACCTGAAGACGCGTGAGGAGCTGCGGGACGCCCTGGAGGGCGAGATGCGTGCCTTCGGCGTGGACCGCGAGCTGGGCAACGCCAGCGTCATCTCCTGGAACCATCAGGAGTTCGAGGTCAGTGAGGACAGTGCTGTTAGCTTAGCTTAGTTAGGCCTGTATAGACGCTTACGGTTAGCTTAGCTTAGTTAGACCTGTACAGAAGAGAGTGCGGCGCGGTTAGCTTAGCTAAGTTAGGCCTGTATGGACACTTACAGCTTAAGGAGAGGCAATGCATTTATGAGGACCTCCAGTTGGTTAATGGCTTTAGAAGATGTGTGTCATAAGATCAGTAAGATATTACATTTACGTAGTGCTCTTATCTGCAAATAACATGAATTGATCAACCAATTGAAGCTTTAACAGTTAGCAGTGCACTATAGATTCTAAAAGTGTGTGTGTGTGTGTGTGTGTGCGTGTGTGCGTGTGTGTGTTCAGGTGAAGTACGAGTGCCTTTCGGATGAGATACGGATCGGTGATTACTACCTTCGGCTACTCTTGGAGGAGGATGAGAATGAGGAGAGTGGAGCCATCAAGAGATCGTAAGCATTTCCTCTCTAGGACTCATCTTATTCCTCAAAGGAACCCCATTTCATCTAGGACTCAAAGGAACCCCATTTCCAGTAGGACTCCCCTAGGACTCATCTTAATCCTCCTCAAAGGAACCCCATTTCCTCTCTAGGACTCATGTCACTCCTGCTCAAAGGAACCCCACAGATCGGGTTCATTCATAAGAGATGATGTGTGATTTAGATCATCATAGAGTTCTCTTCTCTTATTAGTTTGAAAGAAGCCTCATTAAATGCCTAGTATGTTACCGCTCCTCACACTTCAATGCATTATGCCTGGCACGCTGAGTTGGAATATCACATTAAGATGCATGGAATAATTTGTGTATATACTTAATTAGAAGATAACAAGTCATTACGAGAGAATACTGTGCTGTGTCCTCGTTATTATGCATGAGCTGGGTAGTAATATATCTCCATCTTAATGCTAATTATATTCATACTGAAGTGTAGACTCCTGAGAGATTTTGTTTGTATGTTTGTTTGTATGTTTGTTTGTTTGTTTGTTTGTTTATTTAACTTTCTGTCTCTCTCCCTCCTCAGGTATGAGTTCTTTAATGAACTCTACCACCGTTTCCTGCTGACCCCCAAAGTCACCATGAAGTGCCTGTGTCTGCAGGCCCTGACCATAGTCTACGGCAAGTGCTGTGAGGAGATTGGACCTTTCACTGACACCAAATATATCGTGGGCATGCTGGACCGGGTAAGTACCTCAAACCGTATGGCAACAATGTTAGTTCAACGTTTATATTTATGTCAGTTCTTTGTCTATATACTGAACAATCTGTTACACTATTACAGAGTTAATATAAATGTAAAATACTGTAGACAACACGCTGCAGCAATCTCAGTCTCAAGTCTTGCTCTCTGATTTCTCAACAGTGTACTGATAAACTAGAAAGAGACAGGCTTATCCTGTTCCTCAACAAACTAATTCTGAACAAGGTGAGGATGATGAGCACACACACACACACACGCACGCACACACACACACACACACACACACACACACACACACACACTCACACGCACACTCACGTACACACATACACGCACACGCTCATGCACACGCACACGCACACATACACGCACGCACACACACACACACGTACACACATACACGCACACACATGCACGCACACACACACAGACACACACACACACTTGCACTCTTCTCTGCTCTTCTCATCACTTTTCTTGCCCTTCTGTCAGAAAAATGTGAAGGAGGTGATGGACTCCAATGGCGTGCGGATCCTGGTGGACCTGCTTACCCTCGCACACCTGCACACTAGCAGAGCCACTGTGCCCCTGCAGGTGTGTGTCTTTGTGTGTGTGTGTGTGTGTCTTTGTGTGTGTGTGTGTGTGTCTTTGTGTGTGTGTGTGTGTGTGTGTGAGAGTCCATACATGTCAGATGTTTGCTTTGATATTAGCTTGTCTTTGTTGTTTTTTTGTTGCTTCAGTACTTGTGTGAGTGTGTCTTTTATGTGCTTACCTGTGTGTGTGTGTGTGTGTGTGTGTGTGTGTGTGTGTGTTCTGTCAGACTAACGTCATTGAAGCTGCTCCAGACATGAAGAGAGAGAGTGAGAAGGAATGGTACTTTGGGAACGCAGACAAAGAAAGGAGAGGTCCTTTCAGCTTTGAAGAAGTAAGCCACCCCACGCACACACACACACACACACGCACACGCACACGCACACTCTCACACACACACACACACACACACACTCGCAAACTTCAATAACATCCAAGACTTTTTCATTAGTACCTTTGAAGCCCATAAAGATTTTTGTAAAGCTTACCTTAAGATACAGCCAGTGAAAATTTCAAATTCACAATGTTATGTCCATGTAAATCTTCTTCTCATCTCTGTAAAATACTATCGTAACGGTGTTAATTATCGGACGGCGTGTGTTATCGGCAAACGTTTGCGTTGTCATGTTAACCCATTATTTAACTGAGCATATCAATTGTTAATCCATTATTAAACTGAGCATATCAATTGTTAATCCATTATTAAACTGAGCATATCAATTGTTAATCCATTATTAAACTGAGCATTGTGATTATTTAACAGAATGGCCGATGTTTGTGCTGTCCGATAACTGACAGAGCTACACTAACGATCTTGTTCCTCGGCCTGCCTCGTTAGATGCAGGAGTTCTGGAACACGGGCACGCTGACGGCCAAGACGCGGTGCTGGGCGCAGGGCATGGACGGGTGGCGCCCCCTGCAGGCCATCCCACAGCTGAAGTGGTGCCTGCTGGCCACGGGGCAGGCCGTGATGAACGAGAGCGACCTGGCCACGCTCATCCTCAACATGCTCATCACCATGTGCTCCTACTACCCCAGCAGGTACATCACACACACACACACACACACACACACACACACACACACACACACACACACACACACACACACACACACACACACACGCTCGCTCGCTCGCTCGCTCTCACACTCACAGCAATCTGTGTGTGTGAGAGATGGCAATAAGTAACTGTGTCCCTTTTAATACTTCTATCAGCAACAGCACCATACATATAAAAATCTGCTCTGGTTACTGACATACACGGTCCCTCAAACATTCAGTTTCAGTGTCTTTTCCTTCCTATCCTAGACACACACACACACACACACACACACACACACACACACACACACACACACACACATCCACAGACACACATAAATACATACAAGTACGCCCCATGAAGTCCTCGTGTATGAAATGGACCCTGTGTCATAACTCCTCTCCCGCCCCTTTGTAGGGACCAGGATAACGCCATCATCAGGCCGTTGCCCAGAGTCAAGCGCCTGATCACCGACAACACCTGCTTGCCTCACATCGTACAGGTGAGCATCAGCACACCCCCATACACTCCCATTCAGTGCAGTTCAAGTTCAAAGCTATTGCAACATTAGACATGAGTATACAAACAAGCCTCTTTGGAGAGAAAAAAGAAAGACAAGAAAGCCTGTACATGACCTGGGTGTCTTTTTTTTCTGCGTGATAAAGCTTGTTGAAGTGCTCTCTGGTGCGTTCATTGTTATAATAATAATAATAATAAAACTTTATTCATATAGTACCTTTCATGCAAATGAATGCAGCTCAAAGTGCTTTACAGCAAATACA